>NC_090257.1:37022895-37110395 GCF_037325665.1 Littorina saxatilis
GTTAGTGGCAGGTGGTCCCCTCCGCTCGGCTCCCGACACTGGCCGAATAAACGTTTTCTGTCAGTCACCCGGACACTTCTCCTTCGACCTCCGAGGAAGTTAGAGGATTTTACCCCTTGTTTTCCTTTTTTCACCCTTTTTTCGTTTATTTTTTAAATTTTTTCATTTGTCACATGGGAAGCGTTTTGTACGTTTGGTTTAGCTTGTTTTTTATTGGGGAAATTGATTGTGAATGTTGACACTGGTGGGGTTTGTTTTGTTGTTGTTGTTTTTTTGGGGGGAGAGGGGCTTCCGAGATGTTTTGAACGGTGATTTGGGAGGGACGGGGCTGTTCGTTGATGTTTTGAAGGGTGATTCAGTGCAGACAGTTATAAATGAAAGCCTGCCAAATATTCCTTGTAGCATTGCTGTATCTTAATTGATATTCCAGTCTACTGGCAGCATTTATATAAGTCTGTCCCTGTGTGTGTGTGTGTGACCTGAACGCTTGCTTGGTACAAAAGTTATGTTCAGTTTAGCTTTCCTTCACAGTTGTAACATGCTTTTCTGTTGTCATGTTGAAAAATGTTACAAAACATTTGACCGCTTATGAAGCTGTATGATGTAACACTGACAATGCATGTACTTGTGCAGCTCTGTCTGTCTGTCTGTCTGTTTGTCTGTCTCTCTCTCTCTCTCTGTCTCTGTCTCTCTCTCTCTCTGTCTCTCTCTCTCTCTCTCTCTCTCTCTCTCTCTCTCTCTCTCTCTCTCTCTCTCTCTCTCTCTCTTGCTCTCTCTTACTTTAAATTTAAATGTGCTTTATCGTGTGTTTCTGTATCCCAAGGATGCCTTCCTCTGTGTCTTCTCTGGTCTTGCACTCCTTCCTCTGTGTCTTCTCTGGTCGTGCACTCCTTCCTCTGTGTCTTCTCTGGTCGTGCACTCCTTCCTCTGTGTCTTCTCTGGTCTTGTACTCCTTCCTCTGTGTCTTCTCTGGTCGTGTACTCCTTCCTCTGTGTCTTCTCTGGTCGTGCACTCCTTCCTCTGTGTCTTCTCTGGTCGTGCACTCCTTCCTCTGTGTCTTCTCTGGTCGTGCACTCCTTCCTCTGTGTTTTCTCTGGTCGTGCACTCCTTCCTCTGTGTCTTCTCTGGTCTTGCACTCCTTCCTCTGTGTCTTCTCTGGTCTTGCACTCCTTCCTCTGTGTCTTCTCTGGTCTTGCACTCCTTCCTCTGTGTCTTCTCTGGTCTTGCACTCCTTCCTCTGTGTCTTCTCTGGTCTTGCACTCCTTCCTCTGTGTCTTCTCTGGTCTTGCACTCCTTCCTCTGTGTCTTCTCTGGTCGTGCACTCCTTCCTCTGTGTCTTCTCTGGTCGTGCACTCCTTCCTCTGTGTCTTCTCTGGTCGTGCACTCCTTCCTCTGTGTCTTCTCTGGTCGTGCACTCCTTCCTCTGTGTCTTCTCTGGTCTTGCACTCCTTCCTCTGTGTCTTCTCTGGTCTTGCACTCCTTCCTCTGTGTCTTCTCTGGTCTTGCACTCCTTCCTCTGTGTCTTCTCTGGTCGTGCACTCCTTCCTCTGTGTCTTCTCTGGTCGTGTACTCCTTCCTCTGTGTCTTCTCTGGTCGTGCACTCCTTCCTCTGTGTCTTCTCTGGTCGTGCACTCCTTCCTCTGTGTCTTCTCTGGTCGTGCACTCCTTCCTCTGTGTCTTCTCTGGTCTTGCACTCCTTCCTCTGTGTCTTCTCTGGTCGTGCACTCCTTCCTCTGTGTCTTCTCTGGTCGTGCACTCCTTCCTCTGTGTCTTCTCTGGTCTTGCACTCCTTCCTCTGTGTCTTCTCTGGTCGTGCACTCCTTCCTTTGTGTCTTCTCTGGTCTTGCACTCCTTCCTCTGTGTCCTCTCTTGTCGTGCACTCCTTCCTCTGTGTCTTCTCTGGTCGTGCACTCCTTCCTCTGTGTCCTCTCTGGTCGTGCACTCCTTCCTCTGTGTCCTCTCTTGTCGTGCACTCCTTCCTCTGTGTCCTCTCTGGTCGTGCACTCCTTCCTCTGTGTCCTCTCTGGTCGTGCACTCCTTCCTCTGTGTCCTCTCTTGTCGTGCACTCCTTCCTCTGTGTCTTCTCTGGTCGTGCACTCCTTCCTCTGTGTCCTCTCTTGTCGTGCACTCCTTCCTCTGTGTCTTCTATGGTCGTGCACTCCTTCCTCTGTGTCTTCTCTGGTCTTGCACTCCTTCCTCTGTGTCTTCTCTGGTCTTGCACTCCTTCCTCTGTGTCTTCTCTGGTCTTGCACTCCTTCCTCTGTGTCTTCTCTGGTCTTGCACTCCTTCCTCTGTGTCTTCTCTGGTCGTGCACTCCTTCCTCTGTGTCCTCTCTTGTCGTGCACTCCTTCCTCTGTGTCTTCTATGGTCTTGCATTCCTTCCTCTGTGTCTTCTCTGGTCTTGCACTCCTTCCTCTGTGTCTTCTCTGGTCTTGCACTCCTTCCTCTGTGTCTTCTCTGGTCTTGCACTCCTTCCTCTGTGTCTTCTCTGGTCGTGCATTCCTTCCTCTGTGTCTTCTATGGTCGTGCACTCCTTCCTCTGTGTCTTCTCTGGTCGTGTACTCCTTCCTCTGTGTCCTCTCTGGTCGTGCACTCCTTCCTCTGTGTCCTCTCTGGTCGTGCACTCCTTCCTCTGTGTCCTCTCTGGTCGTGCACTCCTTCCTCTGTGTCCTCTCTGGTCTTGCACTCCTTCCTCTGTGTCTTCTCTGGTCTTGCACTCCTTCCTCTGTGTCTTCTCTGGTCGTGCACTCCTTCCTCTGTGTCTTCTCTGGTCTTGCACTCCTTCCTCTGTGTCTTCTCTGGTCGTGCACTCCTTCCTCTGTGTCTTCTCTGGTCGTGCACTCCTTCCTCTGTGTCTTCTCTGGTCGTGCACTCCTTCCTCTGTGTCTTCTCTGGTCGTGCACTCCTTCCTCTGTGTCTTCTCTGGTCGTGCACTCCTTCCTCTGTGTCTTCTCTGGTCGTGCACTCCTTCCTCTGTGTCCTCTCTTGTCGTGCACTCCTTCCTCTGTGTCTTCTATGGTCTTGCATTCCTTCCTCTGTGTCTTCTCTGGTCGTGCACTCCTTCCTCTGTGTCCTCTCTGGTCGTGCACTCCTTCCTCTGTGTCCTCTCTGGTCGTGCACTCCTTCCTCTGTGTCCTCTCTGGTCGTGCACTCCTTCCTCTGTGTCCTCTCTGGTCGTGCACTCCTTCCTCTGTGTCCTCTCTTGTCGTGCACTCCTTCCTCTGTGTCTTCTATGGTCTTGCACTCCTTCCTCTGTGTCTTCTATGGTCGTGCACTCCTTCCTCTGTGTCTTCTCTGGTCTTGCATTCCTTCCTCTGTGTCTTCTCTGGTCTTGCACTCCTTCCTCTGTGTCTTCTCTGGTCTTGCACTCCTTCCTCTGTGTCTTCTCTGGTCTTGCACTCCTTCCTCTGTGTCCTCTCTTGTCGTGCACTCCTTCCTCTGTGTCTTCTCTGGTCGTGCACTCCTTCCTCTGTGTCTTCTCTGGTCGTGCACTCCTTCCTCTGTGTCTTCTCTGGTCGTGCACTCCTTCCTCTGTGTCTTCTCTGGTCTTGCACTCCTTCCTCTGTGTCTTCTCTGGTCGTGCACTCCTTCCTCTGTGTCTTCTCTGGTCTTGCACTCCTTCCTCTGTGTCCTCTCTTGTCGTGCACTCCTTCCTCTGTGTCTTCTCTGGTCGTGCACTCCTTCCTCTGTGTCTTCTCTGGTCGTGCACTCCTTCCTCTGTGTCTTCTCTGGTCGTGCACTCCTTCCTCTGTGTCTTCTCTGGTCGTGCACTCCTTCCTCTGTGTCTTCTCTGGTCGTGCACTCCTTCCTCTGTGTCTTCTCTGGTCTTGCACTCCTTCCTCTGTGTCTTCTCTGGTCTTGCACTCCTTCCTCTGTGTCTTCTCTGGTCGTGCACTCCTTCCTCTATGTCTTCTCTGGTCGTGCACTCCTTCCTCTGTGTCTTCTCTGGTCGTGCACTCCTTCCTCTATGTCTTCTCTGGTCGTGCACTCCTTCCTCTGTGTCTTCTCTGGTCGTGCACTCCTTCCTCTGTGTCTTCTCTGGTCGTGCACTCCTTCCTCTGTGTCTTCTCTGGTCTTGCACTCCTTCCTCTGTGTCTTCTCTGGTCTTGCACTCCTTCCTCTGTGTCTTCTCTGGTCGTGCACTCCTTCCTCTGTGTCTTCTCTGGTCTTGCACTCCTTCCTCTGTGTCTTCTCTGGTCTTGCACTCCTTCCTCTGTGTCTTCTCTGGTCTTGCACTCCTTCCTCTGTGTCTTCTCTGGTCTTGCACTCCTTCCTCTGTGTCTTCTCTGGTCTTGCACTCCTTCCTCTGTGTCTTCTCTGGTCGTGCACTCCTTCCTCTGTGTCTTCTCTGGTCGTGCACTCCTTCCTCTGTGTCTTCTCTGGTCTTGCACTCCTTCCTCTGTGTCTTCTCTGGTCTTGCACTCCTTCCTCTGTGTCTTCTCTGGTCGTGCACTCCTTCGAAATTCTTTCTCTTCCGATAAGGAAAGGGAAGGATGATGAGAAGACAGGAGATCGATTCACCAACAGATAAATATATCTGCTTGAACATTTGAGCCAATCCAAAAACTCGACAGTTGCGAAATTAGCTAACCCAGTTCTTACGCTAAACGATCACACACATAAAAGCATCCTCCGATTCCTGTCAATGGAGCGTGAACTTCCAGCATCTCTTGTCGTCACGCTTAGTTTACCCGTTGCCAGCGCTTCAATGGTAAAAGCCAGTTCCAAAACGGTGTCTGTTTTCTACCGGCGATGGGGAAAACAGAACAGACTGATAAAAACAGAACTGTAACGTCTGTATCTCTTTCTTGTGGATGAGCCAACTGAGACTGAACTGCGAGAAGAAAGCAGCGAGACAAGAAAGGAAACGGATATTCAAGTTTAGAAGGGAAAAAAGGTAACAGCTATAGGGGGTTCTTCGAGTGCCAGGAAAAGAAGTCTTCAGTGAAAGCTTGTTATAAGCATTGCTGTTCGTTTTTGTTCACCTATGTGGGCATTCTGTGTATGTTTCTCTTCGCCAAGTGTGGCTGATTGTTCTGTTTGTTTGTTTATTTGCTTGTTTGTTTGTTTGTTTGCAGACGGTTCTGTATTGCCACCCGATATAGGTGTTTCTTGCCATTAAACACCTGTTTGTTTGTGGTGATGGACCACTCTTTAGAGGGGGGTCTAAATGTGTTTCACCTGATTACTTAAAAACCACCACGTCATCAGAACATCCCACCAATATATCACTTGTGCTTGCGTGTACACACCAAGGGGGATAAGGCACGAGCAGGACTGCACGTAAGTTGACCTGGGAGATCGGACAAATCTCCACCTTAACCCACCTGACGCGGCCGGGATTCGAACCCACGACCTTCCGCTTTGGAGGCCGTCGTCTTACCACCAAACCATTGCGCCTCCCGATCGCGAGCGCACGTGCACTGCGTCCTTGCTGGCCCTCGGCATTAGGGCAAAGGGTTATATTAGGGTCAGGGGTATGGTTTGATTGGGAATTTGCCAATGACGGGTGTGTGTCGACGTGCCTGATAGAACTTAGTTAATAACACTACAGTGCAGATACTCCGAATGTTTTATTCCGGGATGTCATCCGGAAAAGCATTTTTGTTGGTTGTGCTTTTTAACTCATTGTCTCCCAAGTACGGATATATCCGTACCCACTCATATGGCTCTATCTGACCTAGTACGGATATATCCGTACACACAGTCACTTCAGTGGCTTCCTGTAACGTCGATCTAACGCCTGCGTTCCAACATGTTGATACACAGTTTTCTACACAGTTACTATAGAATTCTGAGTGACCTGCTGCAGCACAGCTGGTCTCGGCTAAAAACAAATTGGTCAACATAGGTGGGGTAGAAAGTGTTACGAGATCCAGATTTTTAAAACAAAGTTTTGAAGTAACACGTTGGAACAGACAAGGACTTTTTTTTATATATATATAACCTTCTTCATTGTACAGTGATAGACCTAAATCAAAATAGTTTCAAATCGCGGAGACTACCTTGTGAACTGAAAAGGGAAACAACCGTGCATCGGTCCCACATGGCTATATTGGTTGAAGGTTCGTTAACACTTTCTACCCCACCTATTTTGACCAAGGTTTCCTTAGCCGAGACCAGCTGTGCTGCAGCAGATCACTCAGAATTGTAGTAACTGTGTAGACAACTGTGTATCAACACGCTGGAATGCAGGCGTTAGATGGACGTTACAGGAAGCGACTGACGCTAACAGTCTGAGCGGATATATCCGTACCTGATCAGATAGAGCCATATGAGTGGGTTCGGATATATCCGTACCTGGGAGACAATGAGTTTTAAAAACCAACAACCAACCATTGACAATGGCGGAGTCGACATGACGCAGAGCGGTGCCGGTTCCGTTAGGCACGATAATGATTCGAATTAAACGGCGGTATGGGGATCTACTACGACAGCTTAGTTCAGTGGTACTTTGCAGACATGTCCGTAATTTTAGTAGGATCTGGCTTCTTTTTTTTTCTATCTGCACCAGTGTTTTTTCTGTTCAATCACAGTGCCCGTCTCACTAACAAAGGCCATGCAAGCAGTTAGGTCGCCACCGAAAATGGTGTCTTCATTTTTGTCTCTGTTCCTGGTTTTCTCCAAATATAATGTTTGTTTGTTCGTTCATGGGCTGAAACTCCCACGGCTTTTACGTGTATGACCGTTTTTACCCCGCCATTTAGGCAGCCATACGCCGCTTTCGGAGGAAGCATGCTGGGTATTTTCGTGTTTCTATAACCCACCGAACTCTGACATGGACTACAGGATCTTTTTCGTGCGCACTTGGTCTTGTGCTTGCGTGTACACACGGGAGTGTTCGGACACCGAGGAGAGTCTGCACACAAAGTTGACTCTGAGAAATAAATCTCTCGCCGAACGTGGGGACGAACTCACGCTGACAGCGGCCAACTTCTGGATACAAATCCAGCGCGCTACCGACTGAGCTACATCCCTGCCCCTCCAAATATAATAAGCGAAAAGGGGAAAACGGGGGAAAATGACATCTGTTATTTAGCACTTTATTGGTGGTGGTGGTGGTGCGGGGAGGGGGGGGTGTCTTGCACGTGATCCGACTTGGGTGGCATATGATGAATTAATGAACCTGCACTGAACACGCGGCATGCTAACGTTCTTCATTGGCCGGTGCACCTGTCTGCCTGCAAATCGTTGTACGCATTTGTATGGTGTAACTTGTCTTTCTCTATATTTCGAAAGGGAAAAAAATAAGCAAAACGGCACAGAAACTGAAAAATCCACAGCTCTAAAAAAGTGTGAGTAAATAAGTAGCATGGTCCTTGTCCGTCCGTCTGTGAATATCATCATCATAGGTATACCGGCGCACAACGAAACATGGATTGGACGACTGCAAACACAAATTATCCCCCACCCCCAACTCATCCACACACCGCGATCCACGCACGCACACACACACTCACACACACACACACACACACACACACACACACACACACACACACACACACACACACACACACACACGGCACACATCAAACCCCTGTGCAGAGTAGGAATCGTATGACTCATAATTAATGTCCAAGATTGATACTGTTGTCAAATAAGAAATCAATCAATCAATATGAGGCTTACATCGCGCGTGTTCCGTGGGTACAGTTCTAAGCGCAGGGATTTTTTTTCTATTTTATGCAATTTATATCGCGCACATATTCAAGGCGCAGGGATTTATTTATGCCGTGTGAGATGGAATGTTTTTACACAATACATCACGCATTCACATCGGCCAGCAGATCGCAGCCATTTCGGCGCATTTTCACGGCCTATTATTCCAAGTCACACGGGTATTTTGGTGGACATTTTTATCTTTGCCTATACAATTTTGCCAGGAAAGACCCTTTTGTCAATCGTGGGATCTTTAACGTGCACACCCCAATGTAGTGTACACGAAATTACATCATCATATAAAAAATAGCGCTGTACGCAGAAAGCAGCCAGAGTGTTGACTGTTGGTATACTGCGTCCATGTGGAGGGATGCTGACAACTCATGTGAAAACCTGGACAAGTTTAGGGTGGTGAACACGCAAGCACAAGACCAAGTGCGCACGGAAAAGATCCTGTAATCCATGTCAGAGTTCGGTGGGTTATGGAAACACGAAAATACCCAGCATGCCTACCCAACGAAAGCGGAGTGAAGCTGACTATGCTCTCAGAATATAGTGTGGGGAACACAAATGGGCAAAACGAGCTCACACGTAACCAGACAATTCTGGAACGCTGAAGAAGAAGAAGAAGAAGAAGAAGACAATCATGTACACGTTCCCATTCTGCAAAGAAAGCAGCCAGGGTGGTGATTGTTGCTATGCATTCAAGTGGAAGGTCGATGAGCTGAGCCAAGCAAAAGCCTGGAAAGATCTGTGATTGTCTACGCTGGAATAAAAGTGTCTTTAAAGTTTTCAAATTATCCGCAGGGGAGTTACGTCTTAGATCTGCGAGAATGCATTAGGCAAACCCACCCCCAGCCTAACTGAATCACACCCCTTCTAAAGGAGACTAATCAAGGCTAACGAGAAAGTGTAAAATCCAATTTGGAGAAAGCAATCCAGAACTCAGTAGTAACCCATTTACCTGCATTGTTGAAGGCTAGCCCCGGCTTAGGCGTTACAAGCCGTGCAACATGTTTTGAGTCTTCTTCTAGTTTGTTTTTTGTTACGCCGGTACGGGTACCGATGAATACATGTACAGTCACACCCACACCATTTTCTGTGTAAAAATGGGTTTTTTTAGAGGAAAAAATTCAGTTGTATTTTCATCCAGGCATTTTTTCATGTACCCAAAAGCGGTTTATTGAATCAAATCTTTGACATTACTTAATGTTACTTGTTCCACAAATCTCAAAATGTTTGTTTTATCAATGTGGCTGTAGTCCGTCTGAATGTTCAAGGTCCCAGCAAGTAATCTGGACTGAGGTGAACGAGAAAGTGACCAACCGGGTGGGAGCCACCCGCGGCGTTGGATTGGTTGAAACTGAGATGTGTTGTGATTTCAACCAATCGGACCCCGCGGTTTGTTCTCTCCCATTTGGGTGGCACCCACTTTTGGTTCGTGCACCTCAGCCCTGGTCCATCTACCCGTGTCGAGAAGCACGTGCTAACAGCCGCCACCCCTATTAACACCCCCACGGTGGTCCACCCGGCGACAGCTGCCTGAGGTTTAAGAGTTACCACGCCAATCAACTTTTGGCACACTTGAAACGAAAGTGTGAAGACTTGCCTTCAATCCACTTTTCGAGGCATAGCTTGGGGTTTGTCCGAAATGACTGGGCAGTCGTTGTGTCCAAATATCTTAACTAATGAAAGCTGTGTTTGAGATTGAGGACAAATATTCTTTAAAAACTCATTCGGAGGTTGCATGTTTTGTTGTTACTTCCCCGAAGTCGTTATTCTTTTATTCAAACCCTTAACATAGTCTCTCAGCCGCGCCGGTGACTGACTAGAATTGTCAGCCTCGGAACTTGGACATTTTCTAAGCTGCCGAATGGCTAAAATTGTCTGAACTTCGACCGTTTACACAAATAGCCAAAAATAACCTTTATTTTTGTTTTCGATATGAATGCGCTTTGGGCAGTTTGGTCCGTATGCATTTATTCCTCTTGGCGCGCGTACAACCTACAATTCAATTCAGTACTTTATCATCTCCATTAGAGCAATTCATTTTGTAGCTAACAACAAGACACAATTAACATTATAATAACATTAAAAACACTTAAATGGGTGTAGCTCCATCACAGACGTACATTTTAATGTACAGTCATCACCTCAGCTCTAGAAAGCAATATGACGCAAAGACAAGCCAACAACCGATAGAAGAGATCGAGGAAGCTCTCGCTCTCTCCAGCAGACCCTTTCGGCAAATGAGATGAATCTGTGCGTGCGACTTCAGCCCCGTAATGCGTCTGATAATGAGTGGTGTGTTTTGGCACTCTCCAGTGCTGAGCGAGATGTTTTTAATTGGCGCGATGCTTGAAAAGGAAGTTGAAGGCTTTTAATTGAATGAAGTGCGGCACCTGTAGTTACTCACGGCGTTTTTACTGTGCGGTGTGCTTATAGCTGCGTGTCAGTGTGACCTGATGCTAAGTGCGTGAGCAAAACGATTGTTTTTGTCTCGGTGTGTGTGTGTGTGGGGGGGGTGTGTGTGTGTGTGTGTGGTGTGTGTGTGTGTGTGGTGTGTGTGTGTATGTGTGTGTGTGTGTGTATGTGTGTGTGTGTGTGTTATGCTTTCCAAAATGCTGCTATTTGTGGGTCAGGATGTGAGTGTTGAGGGTTTTTTAACTGGAGAGTCAGAGGACTTTAACACTGATATGAAAAAAAAAAAATTTCGTTTGTCTATTTCTTGGTTTGTTTCTTGTTTGTGTTTGTGGATTTTTTTCTTAAAAGATTCACAGACCGAAGTGATTTTCAAGATGGTGTTTTTTAACACTTTTTGTTTATTTGTTACAGATGACACAGAACTACCACACTTCACCCGTTCACCATTCCAAGCCTTTACCTCAGACACACTGTCATCGTCACAGTACCTCGTCTTCATTCCACCAACAATCAACATCATCATCGTCATGGTCATCACCATCATCATCATCATCACCACCATCATCATCATCGTCGTCGTCATCATCATCATCATGGTCGTCGTCGTCAAGGTTACCATGTGGACATGTGCGGACGCTGTTGTTGCTGTCGTTGACGCTGGCTACACTAACTGCCGTGACCGTGGGGGTGTCTTCCATGAAGAAAGAATACACACTGCAGATTGGTGTGCCTCAGTCTGCACACATACGTGAGTGTCTTATCTTGATAGTTATTCGTATTGCGGGGTTAGGGGTGTGGCAGGAGGGGGGGGGGGGGTTGGGTGTGGGTAGGTAGAAGGACAAACAAGTCGCGTAAGGCGAAAATACAACATTTAGTCAAGCTCAGTCGAACTCACAGAATGACACTGAACGCATTGCATTTTTTCCGCAAGACCGTACACTCGTAGCATCGTCTGTCCACCGCTCAGGGCAAAGGCAGTGAAATTAACAATCCAGAAAAGCACGGTAGCGGTTGCGCTGAGGAGGAAAGCACGCTTTTCTATATCTCTATTCTTTTTAACTCTCTGAACGTGTTTTTAATCCAAACATATCATATCTATATGTTTTTGGAATCAGGAACGGACAAGGAATAAGATTAAAATAATTGTTTTTAACTCGATTTCGGAAATTTAATTTTAATCATAATTTTTATATTTTTAATTTTCAAAGCTTGTTTTTAATCCGAATATAACATATTTATATGTTTTTGGAATCAGAAAATGATGAAGAATACGATAAACGTAATTTTGGATCGTTTTATAAAAATATAATTTTAATTACAATTTTCAGATTTTTAATGACCAAAGTCATTAATTAATTTTTAAGCCTCCAAGCTGAAATGCAATACCAAAGTCCGCCCTTCGTCAAAGATTGCTTGGCCAAAATTTCAATCAATTTGATTAAAAAAATGAGCGTGTGACAGTTCCGCCTCAACTTTTACAAAATGCCGGATATGACGGCATCAAAGACATTTATCGCAAAAATGAAAAAACCGTCTGGGGATATCATACCCAGGAACTCTCATGAAAAATTTCATAAAGATCGGTCCAGTAGTTTACTCTGAATCGCTCTACACACACACACACACACACACTCACACACACACACACACACACACACACACACACACACACACATATGGCGCTGAAATCTGGTATCCGTTTACGTTTAATAATAAAATAAAACAAACAAATACTGATCATTTCTTTGGATCATGTTTATCTAGCAAAACTCCTCATGAATTTGTTCATATCAAATTTTGTCGATTCCTTCTTGGAGTTCATAGAAAAGCTATGTGGATACCTGTACTGGGGGAATTAGGAAGGTTCCCTTTAGGATTAAAAATGTTATCACAAACAATAGCATTCTGGGCGCATATTTTAGACTCCAAACAAGATTCGTATATACATCAATTATATGACTCAATGTTGCTCCATCCGACAGAAACGCCATGGCTACAATTTGTTAGACAATCTCTTTGTAACTTAGGTTTTAGTCACGTTTGGCATAACCAATCTACATTAAATGTACACAAATTAAAGTTTGCCATTGACAAAAAACAACAAGAGGAATATGTAAGATACTGGACAAAAGAAAAATCAGATACATATTCCAGACTTAAGTTTTATTCTATGATCAGTAAATCTTACGAAATGCAGTCATACTTAATACAAATTAAGAATAATAAACACAGAAAGATGTTAAGCAGATTAAGGACTAGCACACATTGTCTAAAAATTGAAAGTGGAAGACATCAGAATATCCCTAAAGAAAATCGTCTTTGTATTGAATGCAATGTCATAGAAGATGAAATACATTTTCTAGATAAATGCAATAAATATGTTAAATTAAGGGATGAATTTAAAGAAGATGCTTCACATATCAATATGAAATATGCTAACAAAAATCCAAGTAACTTATTTTTAGAAGACGAAGTTCAAGTTCGTCTTGGCAAATTTGTTACGGATTGTTTTAGCATTGTATAATGTATTATTATTATTTGTTGTTTGTTGTGTCAATAACTTTACTGGTTCATGACAATAAACATTATTCTATTCTATTCTATTCTATTCTATTCTATTCACACACACACACACACACATACACCACGACCCTCGTCTCGATTACCCCCTCTATGTTAAAACATTTAGTCAAGTAAAAAGTGGAATAGCCGGACGGAGGGAGTCTGTCTTGGTCGCTGTCTTTCTTCTCTGTGTGTTTGTGTCTGTGAGTCTGACTGTATGACTGTCTTTCTGTGTCTGTGAGTCTGACTGTATGACTGTCTTTCTGTGTCTGTGAGTCTGACTGTATGACTGTCTTTCTGTGTCTGTGAGTCTGACTGTATGACTGTCTTTCTGTGTCTGTGAGTCTGACTGTATGACTGTCTATCTGTGTCTGTGAGTCTGACTGTATGACTGTCTTTCTGTGTCTGTGAGTCTGACTGTATGACTGTCTATCTGTGTCTGTGAGTCTGACTGTATGACTGTCTTTCTGTGTCTGTGAGTCTGACTGTATGACTGTCTTTCTGTGTCTGTGAGTCTGACTGTATGACTGTCTTTATGTGTCTGTGAGTCTGACTGTATGACTGTCTTTCTGTGTCTGTGAGTCTGACTGTATGACTGTCTTTCTGTGTCTGTGAGTCTGACTGTATGACTGTCTTTCTGTGTCTGTGAGTCTGACTGTATGACTGTCTATCTGTGTCTGACTGTATGACTGTCTTTCTGTGTCTGTGAGTCTGACTGTATGACTGTCTTTCTGTGTCTGTGAGTCTGACTGTATGACTGTCTTTCTGTGTCTGTGAGTCTGACTGTATGACTGTCTTTCTGTGTCTGTGAGTCTGACTGTATGACTGTCTATCTGTGTCTGTGAGTCTGACTGTATGACTGTCTTTCTGTGTCTGTGAGTCTGACTGTATGACTGTCTTTCTGTGTCTGTGAGTCTGACTGTATGACTGTCTTTCTGTGTCTGTGAGTCTGACTGTATGACTGTCTTTCTGTGTCTGTGAGTCTGACTGTATGACTGTCTATCTGTGTCTGTGAGTCTGACTGTATGACTGTCTTTCTGTGTCTGTGAGTCTGACTGTATGACTGTCTTTCTGTGTCTGTGAGTCTGACTGTATGACTGTCTTTCTGTGTCTGTGAGTCTGACTGTATGACTGTCTTTCTGTGTCTGTGAGTCTGACTGTATGACTGTCTTTCTGTGTCTGTGAGTCTGACTGTATGACTGTCTTTCTGTGTCTGTGAGTCTGACTGTATGACTGTCTTTCTGTGTCTGTGAGTCTGACTGTATGACTGTCTTTCTGTGTGAGTCTGACTGTATGACTGTCTTTCTGTGTCTGTGAGTCTCACTGTATGACTGTCTTTCTGTGTCTGTGAGTCTGACTGTATGACTGTCTTTCTGTGTCTGTGAGTCTGACTGTATGACTGTCTTTCTGTGTCTGTGTGTGTCTGTGTGTGTCTGACTGTCTTTCTGTCGTTCAGTAAGTTTCAGTGGGTGTGTTTGTTTCATTGCGTTTGTTTGTATGTATGTTACAGTATGTTTGTTTCTCAGTGTGTGTGTGTGTTTGTGCGAGGGGGGGGCTAAACGAGAAAGAAGGGGGGGGGGGTTGTTGCAGACCGTGGCTAGTTGGCTGTGTTGGTTGTGCTACCAACTCTCTCTCTCTCTCTCTCTCTCTCTCTCTCTCTCTCTCTCTCTCTCTCTCTCTCTCTCTCTCTCCCTCCACCCTCTCTCTCTCTCTCTCTCTCTCTCCACCCTCTCTCTCTCTCTCTCTCTCTCTCTCTCTCTCTCTCTCTCTCTCTCTCTCTCTCTCTCTCTCTCTCTCTCTCTTTCTCTCTTACAGACTGCAGGATCGGGTAGCTTTTTCAATCGACGGCAGACAAACCATGTTCAAGTGTGATTGTCTCCCTTGATGCACGAACAATTCTGACTTGCCTGTTTTTGTCCGCTCAAACACATTTATAGCCATTAATGTGAGTCGCATTTGATTGATAAGAAATAGAACAAATGACACAACGCGCCGTGACCTTCAAAGTATTTAAATAGCACTTTAGCAAAACAAAACTAAACAGACAAGCAAAAAATTCAAAATCTCCCCTTTTGCAATGGCAGTTATGTCCCTTCAAACCACCAGCGCTTTCAAACTGTGAAAGCGATTTGCTAAAACGTAATCTTCTGCCTAAATTACGTTTATTTTGTTCCTTCCCAGGTTTTCCTTTGAGTTCTTGCATTTTGTTGTTAGCATGTTGATCAACATGAGCCTGGTTTGAGGTTCTGCATTAGGTATCCTTCATTGAAAAGAATTACTTGTGAAAGAATGTTTTACTGACTCATCAAAAGAAAATAATATGATAATGAGGCTGGCTTTTGAAGTGTTACGTGCTGGAAGAAGAATCCTAAATAAAGCCCACATGCATGTGTTTCTGGTGAAAAACCTTTAGCAGAAGTTCAGTGGGTGTGTTTGTTTCATTGCGTTTGTTTGTATGTTAGCGAAATTACTACATTTAGTCAAGCTGTGGAACTCACAGAATGAAACTGAACGCACTGCATTTTTTCACAATGGCCGTAGTCCGCCATTAGTGCAAAAGGCAGTGAAAGTGACGAGCCTGTACATGTTTAGCGCAGTAGCGGTTGCGCTGTGCTGCATAGCATGCTTTAATTACTGTACCTCTCTTCGTTTTAACTGTCTGAGCGTGTTTTTAATCCAAACATATCATATCTATATGTTTTTGGAATCAGGAACCGACAAGGAATAAGATGAAAGTGTTTTTAAATTGATTTCGACAATTTAATTTTGATAATAATTTTTATATATTTAATTTTCAGAGCTTGTTTTTAATCCGAATATAACATATTTATATGTTTTTGGAATCAGAAAATGATGGAGAATAAGATGAACGTAAATTTGGATCGTTTAATAAATTTTTATTTTTTTTTACAATTTTCAGATTTTTAATGACCAAAGTCATTAATTAATTTTTAAGCCACCAAGCTGAAATGCAATACCGAAGTCCGGGCTTCGTCGAAGATTACTTGACCAAAATTTCAATCAATTTGATTGAAAAATGAGGGTGTGACAGTGCCGCCTCAACTTTTACAAAAAGCCGGATATGACGTCATCAAAGACATTTATCGAAAAAATGAAAAAAACGTTCGGGGATTTCATACCCAGGAACTCTCATGTCAAATTTCATAAAGATCGGTCCAGTAGTTTAGTCTGAATCGCTCTACACACACACACACAGACAGACAGACACACACACACACACACACATACACCACGACCCTAGTCTCGATTCCCCCCTCTACGTTAAAACATTTAGTCAAAACTTGACTAAATGTAAAAACGAGAAAAAACAAAACCAAGAAGAGTAAATTAATTGAACAATGATCCAGTCGACCCTATATCGGTATTCCAAGCTCTCGCAAACTTCAAAGCACAGCAAAGTATGTGGTACAGCTATCTCATGCAAGCTACGAAAGCCAAAGTTTGAAGTTCTCGCGACGTTTTAAGCATAACAAAGGGAATTGTCTCGCGGATATCTCGCAACAGCTGCTCAGATACTGAAAAGGTGTAACACGTACAATGCAAGAAATTTTAACATCAGGGATATATGTACAATTGTGTTTTGAATTTTGCATTCCATAAACTAACTTTTCTTGTTTTCTGTTTGAGAACGCACATTCTCTGAATTCATAATTGCCCATAAATAAAGAAAAGTTATAGTTATTTAAACAAAACAAAACGCTCACTTGCCATAGATTTTCATTATTGATGAGGAGTCAACCTATTAGTGATGTAAACAAAGTTTTTTCTTTTGATTGTCTAACTATCCCATGCTTCCACTCAGAAAGACTGCAAGGTCAACATACTTCTGAATGTTTTGTTTCATTGATATTTTAAACATTTCAGTAACTCAATCACCTTTCAGCTTTCTAAAGTTTCTTGTTTTTACATTTAGTCAAGTTTTGACTAAATGTTTTAACATAGAGGGGGAATCGAGACGAGGGTCGTGGTGTATGTGTGTGTGTCCCGTGTGTGTGTGTCTGTCTGTCTGTCTGTCTGTCTGTCTGTCTGTGCGTGTGTGTGTGTAGAGCGATTCAGACTAAACTACTGGACCGATCTTTATGAAATTTTACATGAGAGTTCCTGGGTATGATATCCCCAGACATTTTTTTCATTTTTTCGATAAATGTCTTTGATGACGTCATATCCGGCTTTTTGTAATCAAATTGATTGAAATTTTGGCCAAGCAATCTTCGACAAAGGCCGGACTTCGGTATTGCATTTCAGCTTGGTGGCTAAAACATTAATGAATGACTTTGGTCATTAAAAATCTGAAAATTGTAAATAAAAATAAAAAAATGTATAAAACGATCCAAATTTACGTTCATCTTATTCTTCAGCATTTTCTGATTCCAAAAACATATAAATATGTTATATTTGGATTAAAAACAAGCTCTGAAAATTAAAAATATAAAAATTATGATCAAAATTAAATGTTCGAAATCAATTTAAAAACACTTTCATCTTATTTCTTGTCGGTTCCTGATTCCAAAAACATATACCTAGATATGATATGTTTGGATTAAAAACACGCTCAGAAAGTTAAAACGAAGAGAGGTACAGAAAAGCGTGCAATCCTTCTCAGCGCAACTACTACCCCGCTCTTCTTGTCAATTTCACTGCCTTTGTCACGCGCGGTGGACTGACGATACTACGAGTATACGGTCTTGCTGAAAAATTGCAGTGCGTTCAGTTTCATTCTGTGAGTTCGACAGCTTGACTAAATGTTGTATTTTCGCCTTACGCGACTTGTTTATTTGTAAGTTTGTTTGTTTTTATTTTATAACTTATCCAGTCCACTTATTTCTATGGTTTTTATTTTATATTCTCATAAATGCAATTATTTTATTGTTCTTTGATGTTCCTTACACCTGTTGTGTTTTCCAGGAAAGGTGCGAACATTCAGCAAGCACCCAGAATTAGCAGAACTCGCTCACAGTCACTCCAGCCTTTCACTGGTCTCACGTCTTCAGCTTTTAGGTATACAATATTATGTTTTCTCGAATATTAGAAGAGGGGTGGGGGAGTGTGTGTGTGTGTGTGTGTGTTTGTGTGAGTGAGTGTGTGTGTGTGCACTTGTGTGTGTGTGTGTGTGTTTGTGTGTGCGTGTGTTTGTGTGAGTGAGTGTGTGTGTGTGTGCACTTGTGTGTGTGTGTGTGTGTGTGTGATGCATGTGTGTGTGTGCATGTGTGTGTGTGTGTGTGTGTGTGTGTGTGGATGTTATTATTATTATTATGGTGAGCTTATATAGCGCGAACCACAATTAACTGTGCTCTCCGCGCTTTACATACTAATTTCTGCCGTGTGAAATGGAATTTTTTACAGACAGACCGACAAGCAAACATTTTTTACACACAATATATAACGCATTCACATCGACCAGCAAACCTCAAGCCTGTTAGGCGAAACTTTACCTTTCACGGCCTTTATTCCAAGTCACACGGGTATTTTGATGGACATTTTTATCTGTGCCTATACAATTTTGCCAGGAAAGACCCTTTTGTCAATCGTGGGATCTTTAACGTGCACACCCAATATAGTGTACACGAAGGGACCTCGGTTTTTCGTCTCATCCGAAAGACTAGCACTTGAACCCACCACCTAGGTTAGGAAAGGGGGGAGAAAATAGCGGCCTGACCCAGAGTCGAACACGCAACCTCTCGATTCCGAGCGCAAGTGCGTTACCACTCGGCCACCCAGTCCATGTGTGTTTGCGTCTGTGTGTGTGTGTAAGTGTGGGTGAAGTTTTTCGCCTTTTTCCCTCTCCCACATCCCTAAACCTCTTTAGGATCAAGTGCTTAGGTTGCAGAACTGTTAATAATCAGGTGCATACAGCTCCTAATTTTGATGACAGCAGTATGTTTCAAGAGCAAAAGGAACACCTAGTGAAAACAAATAAAATTCGCAACATTTCGCAAACGAAAGAGAGCTGAAGAATCAAAATTTTTAAAAATGGGTATCAGACTTCAGTTTGTTAGTTGATGGGCGCAGTGGCGTGGTGATAAGACGTCGGCCTCCTAATCGGGAGGTCGTGAGTTCAAATCCCTGTCGCTGCCGCTTGGTGGGTTAAGAGTGGAGATTTTTCCGATCTCCCAGGTCAACTTATGTGCAGACCTGCTAGTGACTTAACCCCCTTCGTGTGTACATGCAAGCACAAGGCCAAGTGCGCAGGAAAAAGATCCTGTAATCCATGTCAGAGTTCGGTGGGTTATGGAAACACGAAAATACCCAGCATGCCTTCTCAACAAAAGCGGAGTGAAGCTGACTATGCTCTCAGAGTATAGTTTGGGGAACCCAAATGGGCAAACGAGCTCACACGTAACCAGAAAATTCTGGAACGCTGAAGAAGAAGAAGTTTTAGCGTAATGACAAATGTGCAATTCATGCAAGGCTACTCACAATTATTACTGAAATTCTTTTTTTTCTTCCCACAGATTTGCATGGCTGTCATGGTAATTTGTCACAATGTCAAACAGTGGCAATGTGCGACGGAGGTGAAAATGACTTGCTGTGTCGCTGTCGTCGTGGTTACTATTTCCAAGATCGACAGTGCAAGGGTAAGTTTCGAATTTGTTATTTTTGGTCACTTGATTTTTTTTATATTGCAATAAACTGCACATAATTTATTTGTATGTCAAGCTCTTTCTTATTATCTCTATTGACTTTTAGAATTCTAGAAAGCGACCATTGTCTGTGAATGCCCTTTGTAGAAATTAAAATTTGAAAGTTATAGCAGTGCATGTTTGAACGTGGATATGTAGCCTTCAGTGCTGTACACTTCATTTCCAGAAGCGATGGATGTTGCAAATTTGAATCTTTACAAAAATGATGCAGACTTTTTTTTTATCTTGCAAGAACCACTTTTCAGATGCTCAGAAACACACTTGCTTTATTAGGGGTGGGACTTTTCCGCGAATCCGCGGATTTCCGAGGACACAACTTACGAACTCCGCTGGAGTAATCTATTTTTCCGCGTCCCATTTCATCATAGTATCTATAACTTGTTGACTGAATGATATGGAGAGAAGTGAAGATGGAACGTACAGAACACTGGAGGCTTGAGAGTTAAATTGTGCTGACTGAAAACTCCTGATAACTATAAATAGTAATTTTGAGCTTCAATCCATTGGGGCGTCACTTGGATCATACTATTGCCAGTATTGGATTATGGATACATGGTTCATTACGTAAGTATGCACCATTACAATGTTACCATGGTTGTGTGGAAGTGTGTTATTTGTTTGGTTGGGTGGGGAGTGTGGAGAATGTCTTTTTTTACCCGATCCAAACGAGTTGAATTTTAGTCTCAGAATGCACCAGATTGCAGAGATTTTAATGTACCATTTAAAAAATATTCGGGGGAGCATGCCCCTGTACCCTCCTAGAAAAAAGGATTTCCTCTTTTTTCATCACAAGAGAGTCCCCCACCCCTGTTTATATTGACAGACTGAAAAATAGATAGAAAGGCATAAGGCTGAAGAGACTGACACCTAGACAGGCCGACTGGTCATTTGTGGGGGTAGAGAAGGACATTCTTCTTCTTCGTTCATAGGCTGAAACTCCCTCTGCTTTTACGTGTAGGACCATTTTTACCCCGCCATTTAGGCAGCCATACGCGGCTTTTGGGGGAGAGGAGGACATGAAAACCGTCTGTGAAGCTGCACATAGAGTTGACCTGTGTCCATCCGGTAGCTCAGATGGTAGAGCACTGGACTTGTGATCGGAAGGTCGCAGGTTCGAATTCGGGCCAGGACGGACACGGGTCAACTTTATGTGCAGACCCAGAGACGGAAGCCATGTCCCACCCCCGTGTCATCACAATGGCACGTAAAAGACCTTGGTCATTCTGCCATAAGTGCAGGTGGCTGAATACACCTAAACACGCAGACACCTGGGTAGCGCGACTCCGTTGCTGCTAGCTTTCCACTGGGAGGAAGCGACCCGAATTTCCCAGCGATGGGACAATAAAGTAATCAAAATGAAAATGAAATGAAATGAAAAAATGAAAATCCTGGCCTGGATTAATTACAGTTCAGTATATGTGTGATTGTGCAGAGTGCAGCAAGTCTTGCTCAGATGGACATCACCTGACAACACCCTGTTCTACCAACGCTGATGCTGTTTGTAAAGGTAAACATTTCTCTCTTGAAATGGTGGTTTTTGGGGTTGTTGTTTTTTTGGTTGAAATTGTGTTAATACACCGCTGGCTGCTCTTAATACAGTGCATTATTTTGTTATGCTGGCGTGTTTTCACGAACTCATTTTACGTTAATTTTGAGACAAATCAGCAACAAAAGTGGACATGTATTTTAATTTGAAGCTATAACTAATTAAGGGGTCCTTAACGTCCTCACAGGAACATTTTGCTTTTAGGGACATGAGTTGATGATACCCTTATTTAAAATAGAACCCAGAGGGTTATCAGCAGTGCTAACTTATCAGGCATGGGAATTGTCCGCCGATTTTTTTTTTTTCCGCCGAAAAAGCAAAAGTGTCCGCCGAAAAAAAAAATGGGGGAGGCAAAAATGGTTCTAAAAACTGAATTTAATGGCAAACTTGGAGCTTAGATGACACCACATTGCACCATTTGGGTTCTTTGGAGAGAAAAAAATCCCGAACCCCCCTAGCAGGGCTATAGGCGCTTCGCGCCGTCGACTTACAAATGTTCAGCCTTTTTTACTTTTTTCAATTCCCATGCCTGCTTATTGTTGGTGCTGGTGTTTTTGCTTATTTTCAGAAAATGTATTTTAAGTTGACAATGACAATTCTTTATTTAACAAGGGTGATAAATTAAGCAGTGATCTTCTGTTTTACATCAAGCCCTCGCCCCTAAAGAGGGACTAACTAAAACAAAAACACTTGTACATTTTAACAGATCATCGTTGAAGTAAGAACACATTCTACATATATATGTACACAAAATGCATTGCATAGAGGGAAATTGCAAGTTGTAAGTTGATAACAGCAAGCAGATTGTTGTGAGCAAATGAACTGACTTTACTGTGTCTGCTCCACAGCTTGCACCAAGTGCACAGGTTCACAGTATGAGGCTGCCGTCTGCACCACGACAAGGGACACAATCTGTGTTGGTAAGTCAACGTCTGTAGAATGCCTTGAGTTGTCTTTCTTGCTTTCTTGCTGAACAGGTTCTCTGTGTGTGTGTGGGGTAGTGTGTGTGTGGGGTAGTGTGTGTGTGTGTGTGTGTGCATGCGGGTGTGTTTGTGCATGCGGGTGTGTGTGTGTGTGTGTGTGTGTGTGTGTGTGTGTGTGTGTGGTGTGTGTGCGTGCGTGTGTGTGTGTGTGTGAAGGGCAGTTCTTCTGATATAGTTTCTTTACTATGAACAACAGTGTGTGCAATTAGGTACGTGTTCTTGAAAACAAAACAGTAACAGTTATAATAATGATCAAAATGAATGTTATTGTTGCAATAATTATTAGTAGCAATGCAATTTTTAAGATGCAGAATGCGATCAAGGCATTCATTACACTCTCGATTGTTTCCTTTTTCTGCAGATGTGACGTTCCCTGTTGGTATTCTTCAGATGAACACAACACAGTACACGGATGGTAAGGATGTTGTTTACATCATGCTAATACCTTGTTTTTTTATATATTGTTTCTTTCTTTGGGCCTTTGCTTATCGTATTCAGTTCTAAAATATGAAAAGGATAAACAGTTATGAAGTAAAATCACACTGGTTTAGCAAAGGAACGAAATCAAATCAGGTGAACTCTGCGCCAAGGATATTAGATGACAGATACTTTTGTAACTTATTTACTGTTTGAGTATGATCTGTAAGATGAAATCTGTATCTGAGACAGGAAATCATCATTCTTTCAGACATATTTGACTGTAAGTGTAACACTTTTCAAACTGCCCTTACGCTTTTTCGCATGACAGACGGCACGCCCATAGCAGCGTCACACAGCGGCAACGTCTTCCTGGAGCGCCTGGTGGACATGAGGGAACTGGAGACTCCCATGTACGTAACCAACAACCAGCAGACCATGGACTTTGCCTGGCACCGTGAGTCTGGCATCGACATCGTGGTGCGCATCTCGGGCGTCTACCTGGTCCCCGAGTACCGAGAGCTTGACGTTGATGACGACACGCAGTACTTCTTGGCCAAGAGCAACATCATAGAACAGAGGACGCTGGATTTGTACTCCAAGACCAGGAAAGAGTATTGCAGGTGTGTTGGCTGTTTTGAGAAGAGAGTAGGATAAGGAGTCCATATGTGAGCCTCCACCACGGAATGAGTCGCATGTCACCTTTGCATGTGATTTTCATATGTTTACATATTCCTAAAGAGTTTTTTATGCTCTATCCAGTGGTGAAACCCGTTTTAGAAAAGAGCGAAAACTGTTTGAGTTATAAGCCTGTGACTGAGGTGACCCTCACACTGTTACCAGACACTCACCGGACTTACATTAAGCCTAGCGCAGAACCGCGCGAGGTGACATGCGACTCATTTCGTGGTGGAGGGTCACATATAGTCCTATGAGGTTACCTTCAGGGAAATTCAGGCTGCTTTCTCATTGGAGAAAACGAGCTGCGCTACCCAATTTTTCTGTCTTTTTCCTGCATGCGTGTATTCATGTTTCCAAGCCCTGAGACTTTTGCTGTGAACTTGAGTTTTTTGTCGTGCGTATGTCTGCACATGGGGGTGTTCAGACACCGAGGAGAGTCTGCACAAAGTTGACTGAGAAATGAATCTCTAGCTGAATGTGGGGGTCGAACCAACGCGGATGGAGACGAGTGGTTTTGAAGCCAGGGCCGCTATACTGACTTAGCTATACTTTGCCCATTACCGTTTGTATGTGTGTCTGTGTCCGTGTCCGCATGCATGAGTAATGGGGCGGGGATATAGCTCAGTTGGTAGCGCGTTGGATTTGTATTCAGTTGGCCGCTGTCAGCGTGAGTTCGATCCCAGGTTCGGCGGAAATTTATTTCAGTCAACTTTGTGTGCAGACTCTCTTCGGTGTCCGAACCTCCCCCCGTGTACACTACATTGGGTGTGCACGTTAAAGATCCCACGATTGACAAAAGGGTCTTTCCTGGCAAAATTGCTTAGGCACAGTTAATAATTGTCTATCTATACCCGTGTGACTTGGAATAATAGGCCGTGAAAGGTAAATATGCGCCGAAATGGCTGCAATCTACTGGCCGTATAAAATTTCATCTCACACGGCATCACTGCAGAGCGCCTAGAACTGTACCCACGGAATATGCGCGATATAAGACTCATTGATTGATTAATGTGTAACCCTGTATTTCTTTTGGTCAGTCGGTCTGTTAGTCACTCAGTTGATCAGCTAGCTTTTCTTCACTTGTCAGACACCTGATAATCTGACTTTAATTCCCTGTGTCTCTGGCACCCGGTTCCAGACTACAGTTGATAAACTAGCTATCCATTCACTTGTCAAGACCTGCAGATACCTGATAATCTGACTTTAATTCCCTGTGTCTCTGGCACCCGGTTCCAGACTACTACTACCTTCATCTGGAAGTGATCAAGAATCGAACCACGGCTGCTCAAGTGGTCCGCTGTGACTCGCAGAACCCCAACCTCCCCAGGTGCCCAAAGTCTAAGAAAGACGGAGATCGCTTCCTCAAGTGGGACATCAACAGGAAATGTGCCAAATACGCTGTGAGTGTTATCTCCTGACATCTGAAAGAGGATGTAACAGTGTTAATATCACTGTGTTTGCTGCAAGTACTGTTATGGTAAAGTGTACCCATACTTATACATCCACAGGGCACTTGGTAAAGAGAAGGTAACTCTGTCGTCAAAGTGGGAAGATTACGTGCATGAAATTTTTTCGTCATCCCGCCATATGCGTAGTTTTTTCCTTTCTTTTTTTCTTTTTTAAGAATCAAAGAAAGTGCTAGGGTCAGGAAGAAAAAATAGGGTCGGTCGCGGAATTAGAAACGTTGCACTTTTTTCTTTGTCGTAAAACGATGGTAAGGAAATTTGAGTTTACTTCATTGTGGGAACATGTGTCTATGTATATGCCTACCAGGCTACCGGAGAGAGCTCTGAACCACTGACAGTTCTACGCGACGGCTTCAACAGCGTGGTGTGCTCGGAGGAGACGACCATGTTGCGCGACATCTTCGAGATGTCAAGGCCAGTCACCTTGGAGATGATGTTCCCCTCCGCTGAGTGCAGTCTGTACCACAAGCAGTGCCAAGTCTGTCTGGCTTCCGCTACTTGTAGCAACAATGGTAAGTTATAGTGCAGTCTGTACCGCCAGCAGTGTCAAGTCTGTCTTCCGCTACTTGTAGCAACAATGGTAAGTTATAGTGCAGTCTGTACCGCCAGCAGTGTCAAGTCTGGCTTCCGCTACTTGTAGCAACAATGGTAAGTTATAGTGCAGTCTGTACCGCCAGCAGTGTCAAGTCTGTCTTCCGCTACTTGTAGCAACAATGGTAACTTATAGTGCAGTCTGTACCGCCAGCAGTGTCAAGTCTGGCTTCCGCTACTTGTAGCAACAATGGTAACTTATAGTGCAGTCTGTACCGCCAGCAGTGTCAAGTCTGTCTTCCGCTACTTGTAGCAACAATGGTAAGTTATAGTGCAGTCTGTACCGCCAGCAGTGTCAAGTCTGTCTGTCATCCGCTACTTGTAGCAACAATGGTAAGTTATAGTGCAGTCTGTACCGCCAGCAGTGTCAAGTCTGTCTGGCTTCCGCTACTTGTAGCAACAATGGTAACTTATAGTGCAGTCTGTACCGCCAGCAGTGTCAAGTCTGTCTGGCTTCTGCTACTTGTAGCAACAATGGTAACTTATAGTGCAGTCTGTACCGCCAGCAGTGTCAAGTCTGTCTGGCTTCTGCTACTTGTAGCAACAATGGTAACTTATAGTGCAGTCTGTACCGCCAGCAGTGTCAATTAAGTCTGTCATCCGCTACTTGTAGCAACAATGGTAACTTATAGTGCAGTCTGTACCGCCAGCAGTGTCAAGTCTGTCTGTCATCCGCTACTTGTAGCAACAATGGTAACTTATAGTGCAGTCTGTACCGCCAGCAGTGTCAATTAAGTCTGTCTGTCATCCGCTACTTGTAGCAACAATGGTAACTTATAGTGCAGTCTGTACCGCCAGCAGTGTCAAGTCTGTCTTCCGCTACTTGTAGCAACAATGGTAACTTATAGTGCAGTCTGTACCGCCAGCAGTGTCAAGTCTGTCTTCCGCTACTTGTAGCAACAATGGTAACTTATAGTGCAGTCTGTACCGCCAGCAGTGTCAAGTCTGGCTTCCGCTACTTGTAGCAACAATGGTAACTTATAGTGCAGTCTGTACCGCCAGCAGTGTCAAGTCTGTCTGGCTTCCGCTACTTGTAGCAACAATGGTAACTTATAGTGCAGTCTGTACCGCCAGCAGTGTCAAGTCTGTCTGGCTTCCGCTACTTGTAGCAACAATGGTAACTTATAGTGCAGTCTGTACCGCCAGCAGTGTCAAGTCTGTCTGGCTTCCGCTACTTGTAGCAACAATGGTAAGTTATAGTGCAGTCTGTACCGCCAGCAGTGTCAAGTCTGTCTGGCTTCCGCTACTTGTAGCAACAATGGTAACTTATAGTGCAGTCTGTACCGCCAGCAGTGTCAAGTCTGTCTGGCTTCCGCTACTTGTAGCAACAATGGTAACTTATAGTGCAGTCTGTACCGCCAGCAGTGTCAAGTCTGTCTGTCATCCGCTACTTGTAGCAACAATGGTAACTTATAGTGCAGTCTGTACCGCCAGCAGTGTCAATTAAGTCTGTCTGTCATCCGCTACTTGTAGCAACAATGGTAACTTATAGTGCAGTCTGTACCGCCAGCAGTGTCAAGTCTGTCTTCCGCTACTTGTAGCAACAATGGTAACTTATAGTGCAGTCTGTACCGCCAGCAGTGTCAAGTCTGTCTTCCGCTACTTGTAGCAACAATGGTAACTTATAGTGCAGTCTGTACCGCCAGCAGTGTCAAGTCTGGCTTCCGCTACTTGTAGCAACAATGGTAACTTATAGTGCAGTCTGTACCGCCAGCAGTGTCAAGTCTGTCTGGCTTCCGCTACTTGTAGCAACAATGGTAAGTTATAGTGCAGTCTGTACCGCCAGCAGTGTCAAGTCTGTCTGTCTTCCGCTACTTGTAGCAACAATGGTAACTTATAGTGCAGTCTGTACCGCCAGCAGTGTCAAGTCTGTCTTCCGCTACTTGTAGCAACAATGGTAAGTTATAGTGCAGTCTGTACCGCCAGCAGTGTCAAGTCTGTCTGGCTTCTGCTACTTGTAGCAACAATGGTAACTTATAGTGCAGTCTGTACCGCCAGCAGTGTCAAGTCTGTCTGGCTTCCGCTACTTGTAGCAACAATGGTAACTTATAGTGCAGTCTGTACCGCCAGCAGTGTCAAGTCTGTCTGGCTTCCGCTACTTGTAGCAACAATGGTAAGTTATAGTGCAGTCTGTACCGCCAGCAGTGTCAAGTCTGTCTGTCATCCGCTACTTGTAGCAACAATGGTAAGTTATAGTGCAGTCTGTACCGCCAGCAGTGTCAAGTCTGTCTGTCATCCGCTACTTGTAGCAACAATGGTAACTTATAGTGCAGTCTGTACCGCCAGCAGTGTCAAGTCTGTCTGTCATCCGCTACTTGTAGCAACAATGGTAAGTTATAGTGCAGTCTGTACCGCCAGCAGTGTCAAGTCTGTCTGTCATCCGCTACTTGTAGCAACAATGGTAACTTATAGTGCAGTCTGTACCGCCAGCAGTGTCAAGTCTGTCTGTCATCCGCCACTTGTAGCAACAATGGTAACTTATAGTGCAGTCTGTACCGCCAGCAGTGTCAAGTCTGTCTGGCTTCCGCTACTTGTAGCAACAATGGTAAGTTATAGTGCAGTCTGTACCGCCAGCAGTGTCAAGTCTGGCTTCCGCTACTTGTAGCAACAATGGTAACTTATAGTGCAGTCTGTACCGCCAGCAGTGTCAAGTCTGTGTGGCTTCCGCTACTTGTAGCAACAATGGTAACTTATAGTGCAGTCTGTACCGCCAGCAGTGTCAAGTCTGTCTGGCTTCCGCTACTTGTAGCAACAATGGTAAGTTATAGTGCAGTCTGTACCGCCAGCAGTGTCAAGTCTGTCTGTCTTCCGCTACTTGTAGCAACAATGGTAACTTATAGTGCAAATGGAAGCCTTGTTTTGTTGTATAGATCATGGTATCCCCCTTTTAAGATTGCAACAAATCGGAGAAAATTGGGTCTTTTAGGTGGACAGACAGACGAACACACTGACCTTTCACCCAGTGGTCTTTTAGGTGAACAGACAGACGAACACACTGACCTTTCACCCAGTGGTCTTTTAAGTGGACAGGCAGAGGAACACTTAACATTTAACGTTTTTACACCATACCTTGCTTATTTTTTTATTCTGAATTTTGGAACGTTTGCAGTCTATTTAGTTTTGGATTTCTACACATTTTGTGTGATTTTTGTTTAGATGATGACAAGTCGTGCTGTGGACTGCCTTGCTACAAACAGACAGCCTGCCACCAGTACCACAGCCCCTCCTGCCCACCTGTGGAGGTCGAGTGTGCCTCAGGTAGGTCAACACATCAAAAAAACTGAGAGAATCAGGTCTTAGGGGGGGGGGGGGGGGGTTCCTCTGTACAGGGAATACTGGCTGTAGACTGGATGCTGCTGTTGCTGCTTTGTTTCATTTCTCTTATTTCCCTGATCACTGTTTGAACCCAGAACCAAACTGGATGCATTTACTGTTAAGCTTTAACTTGTGTGCAGTAAACACTCAATGGTGACCTAGCTGTGGTGTGTTGGTTTTTTTTGCGCCTTTTTTTTGCACTTGGAAATTTTCTCATATTGTGTTATGGAAGATTACATGGGTATTGTGTTACGCAGTATTAAAGTGACATACAAGATTGTAAGAATGTTTGTGTGTGTGTGTGCATGTGTGTGTGTGTGTGTGTGAGCACACTGTATTTTGTTGTGTTTGAAGGCATTAAGATTGCTCAAACCACTCAATATTCTTAGTGTACTGCACATAGTTAAAATAAAGTCTCATTTATGTCTCACGTAAGCTCATCTCTTTCAACCTCTCTTTGTGCTTTCCAGGTGAGGTGCACGTGTTCACAGTCATCCCCATGTTCCCCTCCATGTCGGAGGAGTTCCTGTGCCACCTCAACTACCAGCGACCCTCCTACCTCTACAACGTCTCCTACGCTCTCTCCATCCCCGGCCTGGGCTTCACCGTCCCCATCCAAACCTACACCGCCACCGCCGACAACCTCCGGCAACATCAGCGTCACTCCGACAACTTCCACTTCATGCAGGTCTGGCACGACACGCGCATGACCTTCCGGGAAGACCTCCTTCTGAAGGGGAATCATGATCAGCTGGAGAACACCACCAGCACCAACCAGATGCAACCCTACGTTGTTCACTCGCTGAAGCGGAACCGGGATTTCTCCAAGCGGAGAGGCTTTTTCACCAGCAGGAAACGTGAGTCGGAGTACACCACGGCGATCCAGTTCGAGCGACCGTTTTTGTACAGCTCGACGTCGTGGTACCGGAATGGGTGTGCCAAGAACATGTCGCAGATCTTCCCTAACCAGACCCTGTACAAGAACGACGCCATGCGAGTGAAGGCCAAGAAGGTTGGGAGGGAAGGGAACTACTCCTATCAGATCTCTCGCAACGACCATTCTCCGTACATCAAGCTGTCTGTCAGAGGTGAGAAAAGAGAATTATAGTTGAATGAGTAGGTAGATTCTCCAGTGAGGGATCTGTAGCTATAGGCGTTTGGTTGTCTTGGCCTGTCTGTACAATTGTTTGCTTTTTTTCTGTCTGTCTCACTGCCTGTTAGTCTGTCTATCCACTCTCTCTTCCTCTCTCCCGATCCCTCTCTCTCTCGATGTGAATTAATGTGAGCATGTTTGTGTGTGTGTGTGTTGGGGGGGGGAGGGGGGGGGGGAGAAAGAGAGAGATCAGGGTAGGTCGGGGGAGAGGGCAGAGTGGAAAGTTGAAACGGGTGAAGGCTGCAGTACCGTGCTGATACCTGTGTGAATCTGAGAGAGGGAGAGGGAGACAGAGTGTCTGTGTGCATGTATCCATGTGTGAAAATGCGTGTGTATTCATGAACGTGAGCATTGGTAATTGAAGAACATTTTTGAGGCCTTCAGTCTTCAGTCTGTTTGCTTGTGTGTGCAGAAGGGGAATCTGTGTTACGCTGGTTCCAAGGCAAGGCAGCCAAGGGCACCATTGCTGAAGACAAGCTTTCCGGCACTCTGGCCTGGGATGCCAGCAATAACCACTGGACCATAACCATTGCAGGTGAGACAAAAGGTTTAACATGATGTAATAGTACCTGAAACGTTAGGTGAATGGTACAAATTAAGTGTGTCACCATGGTGGGTTTTGTGTGTGTGTTTGTGTGTGCTGAATTGGAATTGAGTGTCTTCTGCTAGCCTGTACAATCATCCTGCAAATTGTTTTTGTCAGTCATTGGACTAGCCTCCAGTTAGCATTTATAGCAGGTTAAATTTCTAGGTGTTGCTGTCATCTTTATTTAGAAGATGCATTCATATTATTTTAGTTACTGTGTGTCATTAGTGGCCTCATCTGTCAGCGTCAAAGGTAGTGCTAGTTGGCAGAACGCCACAGGTGATTATTGCTCATTGCAGAATGGTAACTTTTTAATTCCCTTATTTATTTTGTTTAATTGAAATTTGAAAAATTATGATAGATGAAGCTACATGTATACCCCTTGCCAAAAATCCTATTTATCGGTTGACCAAATTTGTACAGACTGATAACAACAAATATTTCTATCATAGGTGAGGTGAAGAACTGTCCCGCCATATTGACGCTTCAGATCTTCAACAAGATGATGTCCTCCTGCGCTGGGATCTACGACATCATCGTGGCTTGCCCCAACAACTTCACCTTGACCTTCAACCTGTCAAGGACAGAGGATGATCTTCCAGACATCTTTGTCATCTTCATAAACGACACCCTGGCATCCCATCGCTTGGTATTGTCTTCGGTGATTTCTCCCGTCAGCCCTCCGGTGTCAAGGTCGTCCACGGCAGAGAAGCAGTCCGGATCTTCCCAGATGGAGTTGTTCCAGTGGTCGTCCATATTTGCCGTGCTGATTCTGTCCTTTGTGGGGCTGTTGACGATCTTCGCTGTCTACCTGTTCATCAAGCACAGAGCAAAGCAGGCGGCGGCAGAACCAAAGCCTGCAACCTCCAACCACACAGAGACTGCCACACTCAACAACCAGGCCAACAACGTAGCCTCCAAGCGTGTGGAAACCAAACAGCAAACAACTCCCTCCGCCCGAGCTTGCCTGTGTCTGTTCATGGGCCTGTACGTCGTTTACTCAGTCATCTTCACCTTTTCCATCACGCTGGTCATTTTGTTCTTCACCCACCACGCTCTCATGGGGCAGGTGAGCGGGGTGGCCAATTTCTCCTCACAGCTGCAAAGGGAGCTGAACGCTTCGTTCCACAAAGTTCGTATTCATGAGAGCCGGGAAGAAATTCGACTGTTCGAATCCGTCGACTCCAGGCTTCAGGCTTGCGCCTACCATCTCCAACTTCAAAACCGCAAGTTTCTTCAAAATTACCAAGACTCGGTAACAGGCCTTCTCACACACATTTTCCAGAAAGACGGGGCAATAGAATCGCTAGCGGGGCAGTCCATTCTGCAGAACACCTCCATTTACGCTGAAGAGATTGAGCAGTTTTTGGTGAACTGTAACAAAACTGTGCAGAGCATACTGGAGCGCTTTGACTCCCACTTTCTGATACACGCCAAGGAAACGGCTCGCAACAGCTGGCTGGATTTTCCACGCGAGGTTTTCCTGACTCAGCAAGGTGACCCTCCGGACAGGAGGAAGTACATGTCAACCAATCAGATCAGAGACTTTTTACAGTGGTTGCAGGTGGATAAAACGGATGAACTGTTCCACATCTCCAACACTGCTTCCGCAAGGTAATTGAGTCTTGGTTTAGGTTTGGATGTGTCGAGCAGTTGTGTTGTTTTTCTTATCAGTGTACATGTTACTGTTGAGCAGTTTGGGTTTTCTTGATTGAATGATACTAAGTTGAACTCTGTTTTGTCTTGTTTTAATGCTGGTTTTAACGTGTTTTCTTTCCTTTTGTTTTACTGACAGAGTTTGCACATATAAAGAACTAGAGGAATACCCGGTGTAGGATCCGGTCCAGTCCCCCCTCTGAAGTGGTCCCCCGGGGGACCAATTCGTGGCAAAAACTTCTCTATAATGGTCCCCCCTTAGACATCCAGCCTCGTTTTTCTTAGGCATTCAAGCCATTTTCAATCTATATCTTCGTCCGGTATTATGTAGTGCACAGACAGCAATCTCTTTGTTTGACTATATTTTGCAGAAAATAAAATAGATCTGATTTATAATGCCGTTCAAAAGAAAAATCACATGAAATAAAATGAATAATAAATAAATACTGATAAGAAGAAATGAAACCAGTCTCTGATTCTCTCCTTTCTTTTCTCTGAAATTGCTGGTAACATTACTAACATTGTAACAAGAAAAACGAGGCTGGATGTCTAAGGGGGGACCATTATAGAGCAGTTTTTGCCACGAATTGGTCCCCCGGGGGACTACTTCAGAGGGGGGACCGGACCGGATCCTACAGAGACAGAGACAGACAGCGTGGCGGTTCACCACATTCACCTTTGAAGGCGAAGTCCTGCCAAATGGGATTGAGAATTTTAGGGCTTATTTCTTAGCCCTATACATATTATCTGTTGTGGCTTCTCAAATGCCAGAACATACAGACAGACAAAAGCCGCTAGACCCCATCACAAACAGAACTCTAAAATCCACAGGTGTTGCCCACATACACACACAAACACACACACAGAGAGAGAAGCCGTATATATATATGTATATCTATATCTATAAATATATAGAGATAGGTGACAGTGTATTTTTCGCGTGGCTATAAATTGATTCGACCTTTTCACTTTAACAGTAAGAACAACTTACGGGTGAAGGGAAGCGTTCTGGACAGCGCAGTGACATTCTAAAAATAGTAACGTAGAAACGGGAATATGGATTGAAGCCACACGAAGGAAGGAAGATAAACGCAAAACACTGGAGAAGATAAGGAAGAGTTACTGGGAATGGTGAAATGAACAGAAAAATCAAAATCGGTTCAGCGCTGCACGCTGACAGCACGTGTTGAAATATCTCATCGATGATATTGTGTCCGGGGTGTATCTGAATACGGTGTCCAAATTTGAAAAAGATCCACCGAGAACTTTGGCGTTGTGATGTGGTCTAGCGGCTTTGGTGTGTCGGTATGGGGGCCCGGGTAGCTGAGGTGGAACCAAAATCGGTTCAGCGCTGCGCGCTGAGAGCACGTATTGAAATATCTCATCGACCAGATTTTGTCCGGGGTGTATCTGAATATGGACACCAAATTTGAAGCAGATCCATCGAGAACTTTGGCCGTGCATGGCGAATACACACATACACAGACAGACAGACAGACAGACAGACAGACACACAGACACAAGTCGTATATATATATAGATGCGCGAGAAACAATATGACGTCATTAATCATCATAAAAATTCATGGCACTGTATGTCACGTGCCGTCATTCCATTCTTGCCATAAGCTTACCATCCCGAAGAAGGCAGTAACATGCCAAAATATTGATTATAGATATAAACGTACCTAACCTGGTTACTGGTGTGTTTTCTTTTTATTTAAGAGTTTGCACATTTATACTGTTAGAAGGGGCGATGTTTGTTGATTTCGTATGGACTAATTACCTGGCTTTAGTTGAGATTTTTACTCGCTTCAGCATATACGGAGGCACCACCTACATTTTTACACCAGTTCCAAGTTCACAGCTTTAAGACACTCCTTTTTCAGACCCTTCCTGTTGAGATTTTCTGTTCATATCAACTGTAAATTTACCTCCATTTTTAAGGCCTGATTTTCTTATATATTTTGAGATCTTAAAACGGGGGTTCCATTGTACATGATTGTAATAACAATCGGTGCAGAGATTTCATTTTGCTTTCCTTTTCTGTCATAACAGGCTGGCTAGCATGAAACTGCCGTCTCCAACAGAACACCTGCAGCGAGCAATCAGCTCTCCGTTCGACGACTTCGCGTCCTCTCTGCCCCCAGAGCCCAGGGTTGCCGGTCACACATTCCTTGTTCTCGACCGCCCTGACTCGCAGTCTCCCTCCCCCTTCTTCTACGCTCCAACCACATCCGTCCCTGTTGTACCAAAACCAGAAACAGCGTTTCTGTACAGTGAGGGGCCATCGGAAAGAGTGCAGTTCCGTCGCGACATCGCTGACAGTTCTGAAGAGAACACGACTGCAAAGAGTGAAAGACTCATGCGGGATGAGGAGGGAGCGAATAAAGAGGAGGAGGAGGTTGGTATGATGGTGTACGTGCTGATTAGCTTGTTCCTTCTCCTAGATGTTTTCCTCTTCGCCTTCCGAATGTCATGGATGACGAATCAGGTGCAGGCGGCAAAGGCGGGGTACGAGGATCGAATCCCGACAGATCCCGTTTCTCAGAAGCTGCTGGCCATCCAGACGGGGTACCGCCTGACCTGCATGCAGGACATGTACCAGTCCCGCAGCTTCTCCGCCGAAAACAAGGACAACGTGGTCCCGGAGGAAAGAGGCTCTGAGAGCGAGTTCAACGTCTACTTCTGCCAGTCCTATCCCAAGTCCAAGGACGACATTCTGCGTGAGATCATGGCACAGAAGATGAACAGCACAGAACAGAACTTGGGACAGGACAGGCTGCCCCAGACCACAAAGCCAAAGTCAGCTCGAGCAGCCAAAGAGTCGCGTCTGGCTCAGGATGTTTCTGCGTGTTGCCATTGGTTACACAGGATGTTTATCTCGCATCTGGTGTGGCGTTTCGCTGTGACCATGGTGACGGTGTTGTTGTTGTGTTTGGTGGTGTACTCTGCTGACTTCTGGCTGACCAGGGACAGTTTGCGGGTGCTGGTCGGTGGCCAGTCTGTGCTGAGAGACCTTCACTTACAGGTGAGTACTGCTTGATTTGTGTGTGTGTGTCTGTGTCTTGTGTTGTGTCTGTTTTGTGTGTGTGTGTGTGTGTGTGTGTGTGTGTGTGTGTGTGTGTGTGTGTGTGTGCATGTGTGTGTCCTTTTCTATACGTGCATGTATGTGTATTGTGTGTGTGTGTGTGTGTGTGTGTGTGTGTGTGTGTGTGTGTCCTTTTCTATACATGCATGTATGTGTATTGTGTGTGTGAGTGTGTGTGTGTGTGTGTCCTTTTCTATACGTGCATGTATGTGTATTGTGTGTGTGTGTGTGTGTCCTTTTCTATACATGCATGTATGTGTATTGTGTGTGTGTGTGTGTGTGTGTGTGAACGGGCATGTTTGTGTGTATGTGTTTGTTGCACATTACATGTATAATTTGAGCACAGCGGATCAATTCAGTCAAAATAGCTACAATCATTCTGATGCAATAGCTTAACCCCAACCCTTGCGGAATTCACACAACATAGTAATGTCCCAAGGGAATCCTTTCAACACAGGAACCACTGTATAAGCTTACACAGGTGTTTAAAGTCTGTTGGTTCCTATGAATTACTGTTTGGTGGCTACAGAAATACACATGTTCATGTAGGCATCTACATGTATCTTCCGAATATGGAGGACGTACGTGGCTATACCTTCATGGCGGGATGTTTAAAAATAGTCATACGTATACATGTAGTTTTCTCACTTGAATGATGGAATGAACTTCTCTTTACCAGGTGGGTCCCTGAGTGTTCGCTGAGCGGGATACATTCATGTACAGGTGTTAATGATTACTAAACTTGTGATTGTGCAGGTGCATATGACCAACCGTCACCTGGCAGGTCTGGCGTCACACCTGAGTTCCGTGTTGCAAGACCACAGCGATGCTGTGCAGAGCGAGGTGTCCCTGTCCACCGCCCTCCTGTCTTCCACCTTGCAGACACAGGTAACAGCTAGTGGGTCGTATACACGCTGTCAGAGGTCTCAGAACAGGTGGACCCCTTTACAGTGTATTTAGTTTTTCTGCCATGGAAGTCATGTAAATTAGTGCGTGAAAATCTGTGGACTGTCCTTGAGAAATCATAAAAGCATGTGCTTTGTCTGAAACTGTAACAGTATTTATAATCATGCAACTTTCTCTCTCTCTCTATCTCTCTCCCTGTCTCTCTCTCTCTCTCTCTTTCTATCTCATCAGAAATGAAATATTAATATCGGATTATCCTCTCACCAATTTGCACATGTACACTATGTAATAGAAATGGGGGCCGACTCATCTAATTTTGAGTCCCCTCCATTCACATAATTGAGATATTGATCAATACAGTCGATAATCTGCACACGGTTTGATCCACCTTTTGTGTTTAATCTGAATTACAGAGAGAGCTGTTGGTCAGTTTGTTGGAGCGTGTTTGTGAAGGGGCCGGCACTCCGGCCTGCAATGTGTCCAGCTACAGTTCTCTGCCCCTGCCCCTGCTCCCTACCTGGCAGGCGTGCAACTTTCTGCCAGCTCAGCCACAACTATATCAAGGTAAGTTTCTCATGTTTCATGTTGTGTATGTGTTTGTTAGTTTGTTTGTTTGTTTGTTTGCTTAACGCCCAGCCGACCACGAAGGGCCATATCAGGGCTGTGCTGCTTTGACATATAATGCCTGGGTCTCACATATACGATTTTTCGGAAGTGTCGGGGATAGTTAAGTCGGCTAGGTCGGAAGTGTCGGATGCAAATTCGGCTCCAAATTTCACTCCCGACCCGTCCTTACGACTGATCCGACCATGTAGCCGACAAGCAGACGACAACCACCCGACTTTAGGGCCGACAAATCCGACATGTGTCCAGACACTTCCGACTGCAGTAACGACAATTCCGACTGCAGTTACGACAGGCCCGATTATCAGCTGAAAAACTTCCGAACAATAGCCGACTCTCACGACCAGTGTAACGACTAAACCGACTAGCTAACGACTGTCCTAACGACAAATCAGACACCATTACGACTAATCCGAACGACACTATGCTACCGACAAATCCGACCACCCTTACGAGTCTTCCGACTACCGTTACGACTAATCAGAATCGCCTTACGACTAAACCAACACGCTTACGACAACCACCCGACAAATTTCTATTCATCTGAGTCGGGAGGCTCTTCCGACTGTTTTGAACATGTTCAAAACCATCTGAAGGGCCTTCCGAACTAACCGACTTTTCAAAAACAAAATTGCTAATTCTCACGAACTCTCCGACCTCTTCCGACTTCCAGCCGACTACCTAAAGTCGGGTGACATTCGTAGATGTGAGACCGGGGCATAACGTGCGCCACACACAAGACAGAAGTCGCAGCACAGGCTTCATGTCTCACCCAGTCACATTATTCTAACACCGGACCAACCAGTCCTAGCACTAACCCCATAATGCCAGACGCCAGGCGGAGCAGCCACTAGATTGCCAATTTTAGGTCTTAGGTATGACCCGGCCGGGGTTCGAACCCACGACCTCCCGATCACGGGGCGGACTTGTGTATGTGTAATGTGTGGTTTACATGTATACGTCATATTGTCAGTGGGTATGTATTACGTAGCTCATTACTTGTAATTTTTTATGTTATTTTTGAGATTGTGTGTGTGTGTCTGTATATGTGTGTCTGTCTGTCTGTCGGTGGGTGGGTCAGTCTCTCTGTCGGTCTGTCTGTGTCTGTCTGTGTGTATATGTATGCGTGTGTGTTTTTGCCTGTATCTGTGTTTAGAAGATTGGGTTAGTGTTTATGTGTGGGGTTTAATCTCTCATTACAGTCAATTTTAACTAAGCTTTAACTAAGTTTGCACTTGGTGTATATGTGTGTGTCTGTGTGTGTGTGTTGGTGCATGTGTGCCCACTGATGTGTTTGTGTGTGTGTCAGTGTGAAAGAGAGAGAGACTTAAAGCAAGACTGTATATGTGTGACGTTCTAGCCTTAATATTTCCTTAAAACTAAGCCATAACATTGTCAATACCTTTCTCTTTCTCCCCGACAGAGCTGAGCACAGGCAACCTAGACGAGATGGTGGCCCAGCAGTTGTCTCCCTTACTGGGCACCGTCAAGCACTCTCTCTTCTCTCTCTGTGCCATCGTCATCACGCTTCTCTGTCTCATGTTCCTGTGCCACGCGGGGGCAACTGTGGCCCGCTACTACATGCTCATCTGGGGCCAGCTGTCGAGGGTTCAAATCTTCCAGATCAGCGAGAACACCAGCTTGATGTACGACAGCGGCCCGGGCTCCCACAAACCGATGCAGAGAAGCGCGTCCTGGCTAGAAAGTTGTGAGAGCGGCGTTTACGTCGGCGAGAATGAAACGGAGACAGGTCACACCGCTACCACAGATGTCTGACTATAGTGTGACAGAATAGGGGTGTCTTTAAAAACATTATAAGAGATGTTTTACTATAGTGTAACAGAATGACTTTAGAACAAGGGAAGTAACCAGGACCAGAGATGTCTGACTATAGGGTAACAGAATGTCTTAACAACATTTTGAGATGTTTTTCAATAGTGTAAATGTCTTAAAAACATTCTCAGAGATGTTTTACTATAGTGTAACAGATTGACTTAAATAGAACAAGGGAAGTAACCATGCCAGTACAGATTTACATTGTACAACAGTGTCACAGAATGTCTTGAAAACAATACCACGGATGTCTGACTATAGTTTAATGGAAGACTGGAAAATAGTACCATGGATGTCTGACTACAGTTTAATGGAAGACCTGAAAACAGTACCATGGATGTCTGACTACAGTTTAATAGAAGACCTGAAAACAGTATAACCACGGATGTCTGACTACATTTTAATAGAAGACCTGAAAACAGTTCCATGGATGTCTGACTACAGTTTAATGGAAGACCTGAAAACAGTACCACGGATGTCTGACTACAGTTTAATAGAAGACCTGAAAACAGTACCACGGATGTCTGACTACAGTTTAATAGAAGACCTGAAAACAGTACCACGGATGTCTGACTACAGTTTAATGGAAGACCTGAAAACAGTACCATGGATGTCTGACTACAGTATAATGGAAGACCTGAAAACAGTACCACGGATGTCTGACTACAGTTTAATAGAAGACCTGAAAACAGTACCACGGATGTCTGACTACAGTTTAATAGAAGACCTGAAAACAGTACCACGGATGTCTGACTACAGTATAATGGAAGACCTGAAAACAGTACCACGGATGTCTGACTACAGTTTAATAGAAGACCTGAAAACAGTACCACGAATGTCTGACTACAGTTTAATAGAAGACCTGAAAACAGTACCATGGATGTCTGACTACAGTTTAATAGAAGACCTGAAAACAGTACCACGGATGTCTGACTACAGTTTCATAGAAGACCTGAAAACAGTACCACGGATTTCTTCTTCTTCGGCGTTCCAGGATAGTACCACGGATGTCTGACTATTGTTTAATGGAAGACTGGAAAATAGTACCACGGATGTCTGACTATTGTTTAAGAGAAGACTGGAAAACAGTACCACTACCAGAGATGTATGATTATAGTGTCACAGAATGTCTTGAAAGAACACTATTACAGCTGTTCTACTATAGTGTGACAAAATGAGATAATAATAATAATAATAATAATAATAATAATAAATGAGCATTCATATAGCGCAACATCATAACTTTACAATTATGCTCTTTGCGCTTGACACATTTAAAAATTAAAACTCAGTTATTCAAGCATTTACATCTACATTCATAGTCAACAACGCTTAATTAAAAGCATACACCATCAAACATACATTACAAAAAATTCTTCCCCTATAACTAAGTAATAAAAACATGAATAAAATAGGTAGTGAAAACAAGGAAATACCAGCTGAATACCCTTAATCAGACAGAACATGTTATCAACAATACTGAAAAACAGCCCTAGATGTTTATATACATTATCACATTATCACATTATCACTAAAACAACAAATACACTACATGTAGCCTACTGATGGACTGAGAAAAACAAAATCAGGGGTTGTATTTCTTGAAGAGGTGTGTTTTAAGTGCTCGTTTGAATGCTTGGGGTGACAGAGTGGCGGATGTGAAAGGGGAGAGAATTTCATTGTGTGGGTGCGCAGAAAGTAAAAGTGCGTTGTCCGTATGTTTTGATTTTGGTGTGTGGGATGGTAAGGATGTGACAGTCAGAAGAGGCACGGAGTTGTCTTGCTGGAGAATAGACGGTGAGGAGTTCAGAGAAGTAAGCAGGAGACAGAGAAAACAGCAAGTCATACATAATTATGTACTAGTACAATTACAACGTACTAGGGTTGATTTATTTCATTGCAACAAGAACATAGGTAAGGCCAAACAAAAATATATGTTGGTTTAGGGTAAAGTGACCCAAACAGATAAGAGTCAGTATAGGTCGGCTTTTTTTTTTTTTTCTCCAATTTTATTTAGTCGATTTTAAAGGTTACTTCCCTTAGTCTCGGTATGGTTCACAAAATGGGCCAACAGTTTTTTGTGTTTTTTTGAGAAATGAAAAAAAAGTGTTAGGGTCGGTGGGTAACCCTAAACCAACATATCTTTTTATTTGGCCTAATAAGTAGAGTCGGTCAGGTTACCCTAAACCAACATATCTTTTTATTTTGCCTTATAAGTAGAGTCGGTGGGTAACCCTAAACCAACATATCTTTTTATTTGGCCTAATAAGTAGGGTTGGTCGGGTTACCCTAAACCAACATATCTTTTTATTTAGCCTAATAAGTGTAACAAACAAGGACCACTGGTGCCTGGATGCCACAGACCAAAGGTTTCTGAATAACACTACATGTATCTGTGAATGGAAGGGACTCAAAATTAGATGAGTTAGCCCGCATGTTTATATGTGTACATGTGGAAATTGATGAGAGGTTATGAATACAAATTTATGTATTTCATATCTGTTGAGAGACACTACTGTGTAATTTTTTTTGCTGACGAAAGTGGATTTATTTCACTTCTCTGTGGTAACTTTGGGAGGTTAATATGATCATCATTGTGATACTGGTTGTATTTGTACCCTTCTTCAAACTGTATCATGTACTGCAGTGATTCTCACACAAATTGTGATACAGAGTTACCACAAACTGTTTGAGATTATTCTCATTATTTTGGGGAAATAGTTTCTTTGAAAACAACTTGCAAAGAAGAATAAAATGTATGTTTATTTTCTATGAACCCTTCTCAATGCTGCAGTAACCAAAGCTATCAGCTCTTATTGTAAAAAAAAAAAAATGCTTTGTGAAGTTGTAAATAATTGTATTTTAATTTCTTTTATTTTGGTTTGGTCTGATGTTGTCAATGGAAATGTATAACTGTCTCCCACCTCCTTGTTTTCACATTACATTGATGTTATAATTATGTGAATGGGTATTTGTAATGCAGATATATGGGGTGTGTTTGTGTTTTAGTGTGTGTGTGAGAGCGAGAGAGACTGTCTGTAAACCAATAGTTACATAATATGGGACTTGTTCAAAAATGTATTTGTTCATAATGATCATTCTAAACTGAGAGATGCGCACAACACTGTATACTTTGATCATAAATGAACAGAAAGTTGTTGTTTGTAGTAGTTTATGCTCGAAAGAGGTCAACATGCTGAAGCTTTACCTTTTTACCGAGTGGTTTAATTTGCAAAAGCAGAAAATGGTTCCCACCTTGTTTATTCATGATTTACTTTGGTGTATTATATATATGTTCGGAATGTAAATGTGCTACATGATTTTGTATTATGCTGTTTTAGGACCAAATATTTCATGTTTTTATTTGATTTGAATGTCTTAACATTGTCATTGAACCGTCAATAAACCTGAACATTTCTGAAACATTCAGCTGGTGATTTTGGTGTATGCACATGCACTCGTGCTCCATGAATTTGTTTGAACAGAACTGAACTAAAATAAACGTTCAGGTACACACATTTGTTACACATGCATGGGCGGGACTGAAAAATGTCATGAATCCTAAACCAAATCCCCCCCCCCCCCCCCCAAAAAAAAAGAAGCCATAATCGAATCCGGATTTCCGGCATAAATCACACCCATGCACATTGTATAGCACCATTTCTTTTTCTTTATTTGGTGTTAAACGTCGTTTTCAACCGTTCAAGGTTATATCGCGACGGGGAAAGGGGGGAGATGGGATAGAGCCACTTGTCAATTGTTTCTTGTTCACAAAAGCACTAATCAAAAATTTGCTCCAGGGGCTTGCAACGTAGTACAATATTATACGTTATTTGCGTGTTTGACCAAAATATGACATTTTACACAGATCGAGACAGTCATTGTTCTCCGAGACCGCGCTAGCGGTCGAGGTGAACAATGACTGTCGAGATCTGTGTAAAATGTCATATTTTGGTCAAACACGCAAATAACATTTATGTATCGATCGAATTCCTTTCAGGTACTTATGACTTTGTTGTTGTTTTGACGATTGAACGAGCACACACACACATGCATGCAATCCACAGTCATGTATGCAATCAAACACATAAGCTTCATATTTGGGCGTTTCAGGTTGACCGAAACTTCAAAGGAACTACAAAATACACGTCATGTACTCACTTTGTTGTTGTTTTGACATTGGACAGCACACACACATGCAATCAAACACATGACGTTTTTTTTGTTGAGTTCCTTTGAAGTTTCGGTCAACCTGAAAAGCCAAATTATAAAGTTTTGTCGGCCTCTGACGTCACATGACTCAAAGAAGGGAAATCCAATCTCCAATCGATACATATGACCTTACTGGGAGAATGCAAGTTTCCAGTACAAAGGACTTAACATTTCTTACATACTGCTTGACTAAAATCTTTACAAACATTGACTATATTCTATACAAGAAACACTTAACAAGGGTAAAAGGAGAAACAGAATCCGTTAGTCGCCTCTTACGACATGCTGGGGAGCATCGGGTCAATTCTTCCCCCTAACCCGCGGGGGGTGAATCCTGATTTCCGGCATAAATCACACCCATGCACATTGTATAGCACCAGGTGCCAACAGTTTCTCACACTAAATCCCCATTCTTTACAGCATGTTATAGTTCAGAAAACTTAACATCATCATCTGAAGAGATTTGTATCTCGTAACACTAATATTACCCTGCAGTAAGTCAGACGTAAAAGTTGTCGCGTTGAATCCATGTTCTTTACACAAAGTTATACTGTTTGAAAGGCTTCGTTTGTAATCTTCAGATACTCTTCATGTATGCAGCTCACAAATTAACATTATCAATTGTATTATAAGTATTGTTCTTGTTTATGTCATAAATCACACACACAGTTTTCTCTGTGCGATATAACAATAAGTTAAAGCTTCAAACACTTCACAGGTAATATTCAAACTCTCTTAATGTATGCAGGCACACCAATTCACATTATCGTCGTTGTCCATCATGGGAGTGAAATGCGCTGCACTGTCGTTACGCGCACTTTGGCCCAGCGCATCCGTCTTCAGCAGTGGTTTCTTCTCCGACTTTTCCTTGTCGTAGGAGACTTGCCGTCCATGGCTGCAGAACGTCCCCCGTCCTTGGTTTTTTGTCCGAGTGATCCTTCTCATACCCCATTACCCTCGGGGAGAGGTGGCTGAATTAGTCTGACCTCTACCCTTTGACCTGTCCAGCTTGGGTGGCCCTACCAGGAGTTTACACTCCCGCTGGCATAGCTCTCCGGGTCATCGAGGCACTCAAACCACCACACCGCGCTACGGAATCAGCCTTGTGGTGGATTCACATTATCAATACAGTGGTACCTGTGATGAAAGGACACCCTTGGGATGAGCCAAGTGTCCCTCCATTGCAGGTGGCCTGACAGCTTCATTGGGGCGGGGATGTAGCTCAGTTGGTAGCGCGCTGGATTTGTATTCAGTTGGCCGCTGTCAGCGTGAGTTCGATCCCAGGTTTGGCGGAAATTTATTTCACAGAGTCAACTTTGTGTGCAGACTCTCTTCGGTGTCCGAACCTCCCCCCGTGTACACTACATTGGGTGTGCACGTTAAAGATCCCACGATTGACAAAAGGGTCTTTCCTGGCAAAATTGCTTAGGCACAGTTAATAATTGTCTACCCATACCCGTGTCACTTGGAATAATAGGCCGTGAAAGGTAAATATGCGCCGAAATGGCTGCAATCTACTGGCCGTATAAAATTTCATCTCACACGGCATCACTGCAGAGCGCCTAGAACTGTACCCACGGAATATGCGCGATATAAGACTCATTGATTGATTGATTTTGGTCAGGATAATACAGGGACAGGTGTATGAGACTTGAGACGTGTCCTCTCATCGCAGGTACCTCTGTATCATTATTACTGTTCTAGTTCATGTTTATGTTATCAATGCACAAACATACACTGAGTGTTTTATTTATACACTAGAACAATAAGTTATAGTTTAAAAAAATCCTTCATATGTAATCTTCAAATACTCTTTATCAGTTCATAAATGCAGGCACACACATTCATAATTATTATCATAATTGTTCTTGTTGATGTTTTAGTTATTACACACACATACACAAACGCAAGCAAACTTCCGCACACGCACACACACACACACAGAGATTTGTTTTTTGTTTTATTAGCAAATGGAACTTGTACACACTTGCCAACAGACAGCCGTGCAGAGCAGATACATGTACAGAGCTGCTGAGTCGGCAGAAAGAGAGTCGAGTGTTGCACATAGACGAGGCGTCTGCAAAAGCACCAACCTCCCTCTACATTTTTCTTCATTTTTTTTTTCGCCTTGAAAAAAACACCCCATAGCAACACATAAAGTGAAGGTTACTCGAACAGTCGGCTAATCACAGTTTTGGGATGCGTCGCTGACTGCATTACTATCTGTCAGTCAGCGGGACGCTTTGGGATCATTTCAATATGAAAAATCTTTACATTTCTATTCCAATGTATCTTGTTGAGTTAATAAATTGCATCCTACCCATACTTTGTTGGAATAACCTCCACTTCTTATTTACAACAGAAAAACCATAGGTGTGTGTGGATGAAAGCCTATTTTTCTCGTCACAACTAGTGCTTCCAATACCACACATTCACAAGTCAGTAATAACAATTAGGACCACTTCAAGGTAATGTGGGTGGGCATTTCACCCATTTTCATAAATAGGTTTGGCACCTAGTAATAGCAAGGAGCTGAAAAGACGCTTCCATTTTGTCAATACGGCTCAAATCATCTGGCTTTTAAGGCCACGTGCATAGTTTAAGAAAAAGAAGATAACGCCGAGAATTGTCTTTCGTGTGCCAGACTGTCGTTGAAGTGAATAACTCAGCTCTCACCCACAGCAGTAATTCACAAGCAATCACCAGGATTTGATTCATTGGAACTAAGATACTGCGGAGGTGTTCTTTCCAGCAACTTTAAACAAACCATTATCAGTTGGTTTCTATCATTTCAACATACAGGCCAGCACAGTTTTCAGTTGACTTTGCCCTTGAAATGGTCCCTTTAGAAAGTGATGAAGTTATCAATACTTTGCACGAGGGCAATGACAGCATGAACGGTACCGTATCATGACTGAAAATGAAAACGCCGGGAGGAAAACCGAGGTTCTTAAAATGACACCACTTTTGTGACAGCAGTGCAATTTCACTTTATCAATAAAAGCACACATTGGACTTGCAGTTGCATTGTTAAAACAAAAAAAGAAGAAAAAAATATAAATTAACAAAATTCTATGAAAAAAGGAAAGTAGTTACAAACATAAACCACACAAAAAGACGGCCAATAAGTCTTGATGTTTAGTTTAACCAAGGACCATCTATCCAGTCTTTGGTTTCAATGTTAACTTCATGCCACAGAGAACGGCTTGATGAATACAGAACAATGGCGCTTTCAAAGTGTCAGTCTTCCCTGATCCTGAATAAGACACAACAGTTTTAAAAAGCTGTCTGAATTGATTTGATTAAATTTGCACTGTTCCTTAAAAGTTACAGAGTGAAGATCCCCCATTCACCTAAAACCTTTCTTTCTTTCTTTATTTGGTGTTTAACGTCGTTTTCAACCACGAAGGTTATATCGCGACGGGGAAAGGGGGGAGATGGGATAGAGCCACTTGTCAATTGTTTCTTGTTCACAAAAGCACTGATCAAAAATTTGCTCCAGGGGCTTGCAACGTAGTACAATATATCACCTTACTGGGAGAATGCAAGTTTCCAGTACAAAGGACATAACATTTCTTACATACTGCTTGACTAAAATCTTTACAAACATTGACTATATTCTATACAAGAAACACTTAACAAGGGTAAAAGGAGAAACAGAATCCGTTAGTCCCCTTTTACGACATGCTGGGGAGCATCGGGTAAATTCTTCCCCCTAACCCGTGGGGGGTCCATCCCCTCTTAACAAGCTTTCACCTAAAACGTGTCCATCAGTAAAATGAATGTTCTACAGCCTTTACTGCAGCAAAGAGAAACCCGTTTTAGAAAATGTTAATGCTAAAAGTAAAACTAAGGTTTCATAAATACTTAACATCGACATTGACGTTTACAGATGCAAAGTGTTAATGGAATCTTAGTGTTAAAGACTTTCAAAAGCCTAAAGAGTACAGGACCTTATCTAAAATGTGTACAAACATAAAAAAGATTTTCATTCACTTGAAAGTTATCACCCCCATCCTAAAAACATTGAATGCCTTTCAATTAATTCACATGACCTTTCTTTCTTTATTTGGTGTTTAACGTCGTTTTCAACCACGAAGGGTTATATCGCGACGGTTCACATGACCTCCTTTCCGGACTTACTTCAAATTTAATTTTGATGAATCTACAAAAGTGCATTCTGACATAGCTGACATGAAATGTTCAATACTTCTCTGCATACTTTGTAGCAGTCCTAAACCTCAAGAACAGGTTTCAATTTCCTATATTTTGAAGAAAAGTAATTCACACAAAAATTGAGAAAAAATAAAAATAACAAGAAGAGCAAACGCTCGATCGAGTCACTTTCGCAGTTCTGAATATTATATGAGGCATCAGATGGACAGGAAGAAATTGCTATTCACAACACAATGAGTCACGTTCACATAAAATTTGAGCCCGGTCACTTTTATAGTTTCCGAGAAAAGCCCAACGTTAAGTTGTGTGTTGCCGAACAGAAAAGGCTAGTTATCTCCCTTGTTTTTCTGATAACGTTCGTAAAAGGCTACAGATGTAAATACTTTGATGTAAAGAATAATCCTACAAAGTTTCAATCACATCCGATGAACTTTGTCAAAGATATAAAATGTCTAATTTTTCCTTTGACGCTGACCTGTGACCTTGAAAAAGGTCAAAGGTCAACGAAACCATCGTTAAAGTGTAGAGGTCATTGGAGGTCACGACTAAACAAAATATGAGCCCGATCGCTTTGATAGTTTCCGAGAAAAGATATAAAATGTCTAATTTTTCCTTTGACGCTGACCTGTGACCTTGAAAAAGGTCAAAGGTCAACGAAACCATCGTTAAAGTGTAGAGGTCATTGGAGGTCACGACTAAACAAAATATGAGCCCGATCGCTTTGATAGTTTCCGAGAAAAGTCCAACGTTAAGGTGGTGTCTACGGACGGCCGGCCGGACGGACGGACGGCCGGCCGGCCGGACAGACTAACACTGACCGATTACATAGAGTCACTTTTTCTCAAGTGACTCAAAAATAACCACCATGTTTGTAAATTGTGGGCGTATGTGAGTTGTTCTTTGCTACTGGTCACAAGTGGGGGTCAGCTCACACGGACGCATTGTTCAATACAGTCTAGGGGAGAAACTGGTCACAAAGCACCCAGTACATGCCAGAGAGATAGGAGAATCGGCACAATCAAAGAAAATACCAAAATCATTCAATAGATCTGGAAATATTAAGATGTACTGTGAAAATGCTAGCAAAAATGGCGTCCAAAAACGGGAACGCACACTTGGTGCGTCTTTGAAGACTTACCTCCCGTTCTGTGTTGTTGATAATAGTCGTGTTTGTGCTGTTTTTGTTGAAATAGTATCTAATAAAACTGATGCAGTTCTTGAAATGTTGCAAATTATTGTTGTCTTTGTGAAATGCGAGATTGTTCTGAGGCGTAATCTGCATACGGCTGATGTCACACATAGGGTACCCCACTTCGATCAGCGTATCACTCCAAATGAGCTTCATAGCAGAAAAGCAAATACACTACCAAAACACTGCATAACAGATCTACAAGTCTGAGCCAGAATCATTGAAATTTACTTTCTGTATAAAATATTGCAATCAAATTTGTTCACGCCGTCACACAAATAACGCAGGTTACCCTCGCCTTCGATTCAAAGTAACTCCAATCTGACTGAATTACCATCGAAACGCAGATGACGAACTGATTCACCACACATTTGTGGTATTTTACACACAAATTTCAACTGTGTTGTTTCGCGATAAACAGCCATAAACAAACAGAAGGAATAACGCAGGTGACCAAGAGATTGTTTCCGATACCTGTCTGATTAAAATCATCGTTTTTTTCACGAATGACGGCTCTTTGGCAGATCTGGTGAGTTGGAAACTGTCTATGAATGTTTCATTTAATGTCAAATGCGTACATTCTTGTCGATATTGTTACCTTTGGGCTCATAAATGAAGTCAATGGTCGTGTTTTTCTAAAGTGACTTTTGTCAGCATAGAACTTACTGTGCTTTGATCATTGACTGAGAAGAATCTTCCGATGACACTAGTTCATTTCACTACGCGACTGCAGATCTGCAAGGAAACTTATGGCAGGGGAAATAAGCTTAACTGAAGACGAATAAGCGGAGTAACTGTTCTTCAACGGATTGCTCTTACACTGATCTAGATATTTAGATCTTGTCGTCTGCTAGTCTGCTAGTAAGTAGTCTTCGGTCGTGTGAAAGTCACATCTATTTCGACTGTGTGCATCGATCCGTGTAGTGAAATGTTGATCTTTGATGATTTGGCAACATAACTTCGCCACAAGTGCTTCGAGTGTATCTTTTGAAAACGTCTTTTAACAAGACCATGTTTCGACAGCCCAGACGGGGAGGATCCTCGATAGCTCACAGGGTATATGTTTTTCGCCGTTTTTTTTAAAAAATCCTTTCAAATTTGCTATCCAAAAGTACCCTTGACACGACTCGAGTGGCAAAGAAAATTCTCTGCAATTCCTGTCTCAGTCCGTGCAGCCGTTTTGGGTCCTATCGTCATCATACAAACATACACACAGACACACAAAAACCAGCTTTAAAAGTTAGATTATGTAAGAACCATGTGAAGCAGTGGTTTTTTCTTATGTACATCAGATACTACAGTATTTCATTTTCATTTTCATTTCATTTTCATTTTTTCATTTTCATTACTTTATTGTCCCATTGCTGGGAAATTCGGGTCGCTTCCTCCCAGTGGAAAGCTAGCAGCAACGGAGTCGCACTACCCAGGTGTCTGCGTGTTTAGGTGTATTCAGCCACCTGCACTTATGGCAGAATGACCAAGGTCTTTTACGTGCCATTGTGATGACACGGGGGTGGGACATGGCTTCCGTCTCTGGGTCTGCACATAAAGTTGACCCGTGTCCGATCACAAGCTATATTTCAAAAACAAAACTAGAGATTTGAATTTTGACCACTTTTCCCCCTTTCTGTCACCAGTACTGAAGAACAACTCATATAAGTTATAACTGATTTTCATTAATAGATTATTTACTTCCATTTAGATTATTTGCTTCCAACTATAGATATTTACTATGTGAAAAAATTATTACATACACAGACAAAGAATAAGAGAAAGACAATGGTAGAGGTTTATAGCTTAATTTCTCTGCTCGTTTACAATTAAATTCCAGAAATAGTTCATGCATTACCACTGACAAAAGCTCACAATTTCCACCTGTTGTCCATGCCCTAAAATATGCCAGAGTTTGGATTTGGAGGAGAAGACAGGCAGTTTCTTACTTAGAAAAAATAGAAACAATCAATACAGTAGACAATTTCAGTTAGCCAAAGCAGGAATAATTTGGCACCTCTTCTGACAGTTTCCATGGACGTTGCACTGGCAATAGTCTGTCTCACTAAATCAAAACAAAACATAAAAAGAAAGAAAAAATTAAACAAGCCCAAAGAAACTGCTGTCTTTACAGAAACTGAGGTCTTGAAGGTCCTGCCCACTTCCTCTCTTCTTCTTCTTCTTCAGCGTTCGACGATGGCTGTGTCTAGATTACTTACTCTCTTTAAAAAAAAAATTTAAAAAAAAAAAGTACTGACAACCACACGTGACATGAAGTCTCAATTGAAATCACACATGACATAGTCACAATGTCCCGGTCCTCCCCCCGTGTTTGCGGTCTCCAGACTAAATTAGCAGCTACAAGCGTCGTCAGTCAGTGGCCATGATGAAAGTGATTAGACATCCGCAGGCGCAGGCTCAAGGTCACAACTGCCGTCGACTGGCCGCCAGTCAGCAAAAACACCACAACAACCATCACCACATCTGCTGTTTTTTTGTTTTGTGTTTCTCTCCTCAATAATAATAAAAACGTGTCTGTTCCGTCCTTGAGTCGCACTTTCCTTCTTAAGTCACCTCCACCTGCTTACTCCTTTCCGTATGGGAAATATACAGAAACAGTTGCCGTATCAGTGTCAAGAACTCAAGGACATTTGCAGTGCAGTCAATGTGGAAGCCGGGTGGGTGTGTTTACGAACCAGGAAGCCGAAGAGTCGAGGCGTCCTCCAACGAGCCTGAACCTCTGAATGCAGGATGAATCGGTCGGCCAGTCCTTCTGCAGGGGCAGAAGTCTGGCGGGGCGTGGGACACACGATCAAAAAACGGCACGAGGCGAGAGTGTGTCGCCTCCAGGCAAAAGCGGTCATAATCGCCTGTGGCCGTTCCCCTCGTGCCGGGCTTATTTACACACAGCATGTTGATGTTATTATGGCTGGGGCCTGCATCAAAACTTGAAGCCTTCTGACGGGATCTGCGTCTGTGGGTCAAACTGGTAGCCTTCCGTCCCCGTCTGTGGCAACAGGCCCTCCTCCTCGGGCTGAAAAACACAAAACATGGAGGTGAAGCATCTGAATGTTTAAAGTTTATTTTTCTGTTGGCATCAGTCTCAAAAGCATATACTGTCAATGCTGAAAATTCTGTTCACATGCATGTACATCCAAGTTCAAACTACATAACAGACACAGACTGAGGAAAAACAGTAACATCTCCACTTTTGGGGGGGGGCGAGTCATATTCATTTATTCACCTAACGATAAACTGATTTATTTCATTCTTAAGGCTGGAGTATACTATGGAGGCACAATTTCAAAGTGATTAGGTAGTTTTAAAAGTTACCTTTTCTGTTAGTTCAATGTTTGCTTTATCAGAAAAAAACAAAATGAAAAGTGCTTGTCGCGCACAATTTTAAGATAATGACTGAAGTTTGAGCATAGGTATCAGATTTTTTCAGGCAAACACTACTGAAGAAATTGTAATATTGTATTGTGAAAATGTAAACAAAATAATCAGATGATCACAAACTGAAGAAGAGAAATAGGGAAGCAAAATAGAACATCAAACATAGTAATTTTACTGGTGAATTCGAAAACAACACCTTTTGTATCCATTTTTGAAGCTCACTTTGAAGCATGGAACACAGACAAACATAGATTAAAAGTGTTAAAGTGATTACAGTGTTCAGAAATAGTGTTAGACACCAAGTTGAGTTATCCCTCTTCACCAATTTTAAAAGAAATACACCTCTTTTAGCGCAAAATCTTGAACTGTGATGCTTTTACTACCCCCACCCCCTACCCATTTTTCAGAAAAGAGAGCATATTATCTTCCAAATAGAAAAGCAAGGTAGTCAGATGATCAAAAACGTAAGAAGAGAAAGAGGGAAGCAAAATAGAACATCCAACATAGTGATTTTACTGGTGAATTCAGAAATAACACCTATAAACCCATTTATGAAGAAAAAATAAAAATGTACCGACCATGGTAAGACGCGAACCGGCGACCTCACGGTCTCTAGCGCACTTCACTAACGACTGAGCTAAGAAGACAAGCTGACTGTTGTGTGAAAAGTCTATTTTGTTGTATACTCTATCCCGTAAATGCAGGTTTTAGCTATTGTTTTAAATTGAACTAATAAAAAATGTCAGTATTTTACAACTTCTGGCGTTTCCGAATGTTTATTTCATTATTTTGCATATGGATATGGCTCATGCGTGGATTACCTGTTACGACACACAAAGCGTTCTATATCCTATAAGGGCGGCTACCCCCAACGTTGTCGCAGAAGTATCCTTAAGAATCTTGGTAATACGGCCCACACACCATGGTCATAGGTAAAGCCAGCAAAAGTACTGACATGGATATCAACCTGTGGATCATCAATGAAAAGCAAAACCCTGCTGAATGGCACTGAGAGAATAATTGCTTACCTCATCAGAGAAATAATGATCAATAATGTCATAGGCCAGTTTGTAGATTTCTTCGTTTTCGTGAGTCTGCAGACTCTCAATCTTGTCAAGACCTGAAAATCACGCAAAACATTTAGAATCATCTCTGACAAATAAAAATACCAAAACATACAGTTCTCACATGTGAACGAAGAATACGAAACAAATAACAGTGACATTTCAACCCGAGGGTTCTGCTCTCTTCTCTAAGATTCTCACATCCACCAATTCGACCACGCATACAATGTTCACATCAAACACCCAAAACCTCCTAGTATTCTATCTTTCGGGTTAACTTACTCATCTCTATCGCAACTTCTGGCAAAATTCTTGGTAAACCTCACTTTGCTGTCACTTCCTTATTAAACAAATCCATACACTACCACACTGTTGAACTCATACCAGACTCATGCACGTCCATAACACTTACTTTTTACATACAGATTTTGTGCTTCTTACGGAAGCTCTAGCAGCCAGATTGTAAATTCAGATACTATATAGATGAATGCAAAAGCAAAAGGGCAATAACCCAATTTAGCCCCGCATTAGGTTCACCCATCTTACTGAATGAATCTCAAAAGGTCGTTCTTCATTCAGTATGTGACATCACTTCCATCGGGTTAATTTGGGACTATGCCAGCAAAAGCGATCCTCATTGCAGCTACTGATGGATATTTCACACTCAGCCATAAAAGTTTATCACAGAACCATGGGTTGAAAATGGCATGGGAGCATCATGGGACCAAACTTTAAATTTTTCACAAGAACCACCAAGGATGTCTTGCCCCCAATCCTCAATTTACAGCAACACAAGTACACTGAGCACAAAAAGTTAAGGATATTTTATCAGTGGTATAGTCCAGATGTAAAACGGCAGGTTTGGGGTCAGACACCTATGTGTATTTGAAGATCTGCCTTTCGTCTGCTCAAAACTGTATTTCTTTTTGAGGGTACTTGTAGGAGTAGTCAAGGACCTTTGACGTCATACCCAAATATTGCTGATATCCAAGAAACACATTTTTGAGCAGAACAAATCTACAAAGACTGATCCTCAAATACACTAACGTTGGACAAAAAAAACTGCTGTTTAACATCTGGGCTATACAACTGAAAAATATCCCAACATTTTATGGTCAGTGTACGAAGACAGGAAGCTTCACCCACCTCCGCACTCTTCAATCATCTGGCAGATGGTCTCGATGTCGTCGCCGGCCATCTTGAGGATGTTGTGGATGCCGTCCAGCACCACGTTGACCACCTGTGTGTCCTTGACCCCCAGCAGGTTGCAGAAGGGGCTGATGACACCCTGGGCCACCACATAGGCCACCTGGAACATGACACGCTGACTTTAGTACACGCCCATAGAGAGGGTGGAAAAGTCCTTGTAGTTGTAGCCAATGAAAATACCAGGCATGATTCAAAATTGTTAAAAAAAATTTTTTAAAAAGGCCTGCACATTTTTGTGAAAACAATTATACAAATTTGTGAAATCTGCTGATCTCAAGAATAATCTCTGGAGCTGTAAAAAGGTTTTTTTTAAACGCCAATCGGCAAATAATGATCATGCCTGACTACACATTATTACTGGAGAGAATGTGTTGGAGACTCAAGAAGAAAACAGGGTACAGTGGAACCCCCCTTTTAAGACTCCCCAATTTAAGACTCCCTCTCTTTTAAGACCTTGTTTTCTCAGACTTTCTGTTCATAACCTCAGTAAAAGTACCCCCATTTTAAGACTCCCTCCTTTTTAAGACCTGATTTTCTCAGATTTTTGAAGGTCTTAAAAGGGGGGTTCCACTGTAGCCGTGATAAGTTAAAGCCAGTAGACTGCAGCAGCCAAGGCACTTTTCACTTGCCAAACCTCATCAAATGATAACTTCACTGGTGAGCAACGTAAAAAATAAAGTTGGATACATACTTTAAAAGCAGCTTCAGAGACTATGAAAGGAAGCTTATGTGAATGCGATGCTTTTTACAAATTGTAACGTGCACCTAACTTAATGAAACAAGACTAAAAATGAGGTTAAAGATCTTACAACCTGCTCCTTTTTGCCACTGATGGTTAGGTTGCTGATGGCCCAGGCAGCTTCCTTCTGCGTTTGGAAATCTCCCTGCAAATGTCAAGTATATATTCATTATTATTTGCTAACTACACCTTAGACATAATACAGAATATTTTATTGCCAAGAGTGCCTAGAAATAATTCTTCATGGAAACGAACCTCTTACACCATGAATTAATACAGATTTTGCAAGTGATTTTTTGTTTGTCTGGTATATACGGATATATATTCAATGCTTTGTCTTTCCCCTTCCGCCTCCACTTCTGTCTACATTTAAACACAACATAATTACCTACACACAATCTACACATTTCAAGTCGGATCTATTTTGAAAATTGAACCCTGAAAGCTCACCAAAAAGTGCTTACAAAATCTGTATCCTACATGAACCCAACACAACACAAACACTGTGAGATCAAGCATTCAACAGCAATCTCCCTATGAAGCCCTGTGTTAGGTACTTTGTCACACTGAATCTACCTCAATGAATCTGAAAATGTTCACTTTTCTTTCATATTGTGACATCACTTCCCAGGGTCTAATCCTGAAGACGGCCCATTCAACAGACACAAGAAAAAGAGATGTGTACTCACTCCATGCAAGTGGTGGATGATGAGAGGTATGAGCTCAGCGTCTATGACAGCTTGCACCTGCTGCTGGTTACCCGCCGTAATGTTGGACAAAAACCACACAGCTTCCTGCAATTCATCAGCACACCATGTACATTACGGTACTACAACAGGGTTAAAACGCACTCATCCATCATTACTTTCACCATAAACACACAACCAATAAAACATCCCAAACAAAATAAAATATCTCGACTACAAAATGTCACAGGAATTCCCTGAAGCTTTTGAATTTTATACAAATCATAAAATTTGAATCTATGACTACATGTACCACAAGATTAAAACACTAACCCATACTTACCTTAATCAACACAAATTAAATCATCTCAAACAAATCTAACAGGACTATAAATACAGGCCATACAATTTCAGTCATCCTGATTTTAATGCACTAATCCTCTCATTTACACCATCACATTTCTTTTTCCCCTAAAAGCATCCTCAAAATATTTTGTATTTTGTGTGATCAGACCAGCAAGGGGGCAACCATCAAAAGCAAAAAAGGTTTGCCCGCCCCGTCAAGACGCAGGTATCGACAGCAACAGGACACGGGCCATTTTGCTGTCATCACGGACGCCAAAGCGTAGCATCTCAGATGCACTCCATCGACCTCACAGACAATGTCTCAGGCCCGTGTCCAGTGCTTTAAAGGCCATTCACACGCCACTCACTCTCACTTTCGTCCTTCACCCACTCTCATCCCCGCCCATTCACTCAACCTGGTCTTGAGTGTCATCATGTCTTCCTTATCCCTCTCTCCAGACTTTTCCTCAACCAAACACTTTCTAATTCTAGGCTTCCAATTGCCGTTAAAAAAACACGCCTTCACATCAGGTGTTGATAGACTTAATAGTGTCCAAGAAAATCCAACGTTAAAGTTTTCCGGACGGATGGACGGACGCCGGGACGGACGGACGACTCGGGTGAGTACATAGACTCACTTTTGCTTCGCATGTGAGTCAAAAATTGCGCTTTAAGACACGCTTAAAATAAGATTGATAATGTAACAATACAATAAAAACAATGCACGAAAGTGTGGCTCCACCCCTCTTTTTCAGACCCTTGTTATTTTACAGACAATGTACCTCAACCAACCTTGTTAATTTTTTCTTTGGGATGTGTCAGCAGAGCACGGAAGTGATTGAGAGCACCACAGTTGAGCACTACCTGTGTTTGCTCGTCAGTTCCCGTCACGATGTTACCCACCGCTCTCAATGCCGCCGTCTAAAAAAAACATGCAATCCAAATTAGTTGCAAAAAGATAACATTGAAATCAGATCACAACAGGGAGTAAGTACCAAGCAATCCAAAGCTTTTGCAAGAAGATCAATCTTCTGAAGTAAGATTCCTACATGATATTTTGATGCATATCATACTTCAAAGGCACAGTAAGCCTCCCGTAAACCATCACAGATACTGTCAGGCTTTTACACACAGTACAAACACCCTTCCATTTGAACACTCACCAAACGGGAACATCCTAGGTGCCCTCCGTAAAGAGCGAGCAATTTTCAAAGTATTTATTTTTGGGTTGTTTATCTTTCCCCTGAGTCATCGTGAACCCGTGTGATCAAGTTTCCCTTTTTCACAATGTAGTCGTCAGTTAGTAATTTGAATGCGACTCGCTGTGAGCTTATCTGCAATAGCACGTTATTAAGTACCTCTAACTATGCACGAAACAAACGGCTGTGGTTCACAAGAACTCCAGCGATGGTTTTTGACCGTTCAGAGGAACTGGCGATAGGTATAAACCGTCGTCTGCTACGAGAACCACGACCTTGCGTGACCCTGCTTCCCGGCTTTTCTTTTTTCAAACTTTCAAAACTTCGAATTGTACTGATCTTGTCTTGATGAAAAAATAATTCTTATATGATTTAAGAATGTTTGTGTAACAAGCTGTCAATTTATTATTTAGATTTTAAAAGTTAGGTCTAGCGCCAAAACGCACCATGGTCCGATTGTCTCTGACACTCTCTCCGCAAAATTAATTCTTTGAAAATTGCTCGCTCTTTACGTAGGGCACCTGGGATGTTCCCGTTTGGTGAGCGTTCAAATGGAAGGGCGTTTGTACTGTGTGTAAAAGCCTGACAGTATCTGTGATGGTTAACGGGAGGTTTACTGTGCCTTTAAGCCGGATGATTCTAACATTCCACATAAATATCAATACGAGCTAGCAAATAATCCCCCCCCCCCCCCCCCCCCCCCCCAAATCAATATATGCACACAAATTATACGCACAACCCCCACCCCGAGTCAATAAAAGCAAACATAATACCCCCCCCCCCCCCCCTTCAATACCAGCAAACAAATAATACCCCAAAACCAAACCCTGCTGTCAATGCACAAAAAGAGAGAAAACAAGAAGGGCAAAGCCCATACAACTCACATGCTTGACCTTGACCATTACATGACCTTGACCTTCAGGGTCAAGGTCAAATAACTAAACCTAGCAATGACATCATACACTAAGAACTGCTTTACACATTTTTCCTACCAAAATACATGTGACCTTGACCCAAGGTCAAGGTCATCCAAGGTCATGCAACACAAAGCTGTTAATTCAAGACATAGGAAGTACAATGGTGCTTATTGGCTCTTTCTACCATGAGATATGGTCACTTTTAGTGGTTCACTACCTTATTTTGGTCACATTTCATAAGGGTCAAAGTGACCTTGACCTTGATCATATGTGACCAAATGTGTCTAATGATGAAAGCATAACATGTGCCCCACATAATTTTTAAGTTTGAAACAGTTATCTTCCATAGTTCAGGGTCAAGGTCACTTCAAAATATGTATACAATCCAACTTTGAAGAGCTCCTGTGACCTTGACCTTGAAGCAAGGTAAACCAAACTCGTATCAAAAGATGGGGCTTACTTTGCCCTATATATCATATATAGGTGAGGTATTCAATCTCAAAAACTTCAGAGAAAATGGGAAAAATAGCTGTTTTTTAGGCAACATTTATGGCCCCTACAACCTTGACCTTGAAGCAAGGTCAAGATGCTATGTATGTTTTTGGGGGCCTTGTCATCATACACCATCTTGCCAAATTTGGTACTGATAGACTGAATAGTGTCCAAGAAATATCCAACGTTAAAGTTTTCCGTCCGGACGGACGACTCGGGTGAGTACATAGACTCACTTTTGCTTCGCATGTGAGTCAAAAAAGCATGTATCCTTTACAGTGCACAATACTGGAATCCTTATTGATTAAAGACCCCCCCCCATTATTCACTCCCTTACTCCGTCACGGCGGAGGGCTGACCGTGCACCCAAAAGCGGACTCAACCAAATGGGTATTTTTTGAAAGCTTGGGGCCTGCCGAACATAAAAATCGATGTTAACAAGAAATATTCAAGGGCGCACTTTCTCTTTTCAGTCAAAATTCAACTATACCCTGAAGAGTGATGCACGAGCATTTCAGACGCTTGCCTCTGAAAAAAGAAGTTCTCAGCTAATTTACGAACTCAAACTGGTACGTTTTACATATAAATGTGTTAGTTGGTATCTTTTGATTATCACAAAACAATTTGCGACTGCTTTGGCCGAGGATGCTGGTGACAGTATCATTATTATGAACCCTACCCTAAATCCAGGAAAGACGTCGTCCAAAATGTAGGTAAGTTTTGATTAAAAATAAATTCACACAAGACTAGTATTGTTGTTTGGCTTCAATGGATATATTTTCGTCAAGTATGATGTCTTTACATAATATCTGTAAAATATGAATGGATTTGAACCATATACTATGTCACTATGACCTTCCAATCTTCCTAACCCCCAGCCCAGTAAAGCGTGCGAGACGTTTCCTGAAAAAATGTCGCTTTGTGGTGCGAGTTCAGTGTGACATGATTAGTTTCCAGAACCCCATTTCTGACTTTCAAAGTTTATCTACATACATTTAGCAATGCACGAGCAAAATATGACAACTTAATGGTGCCTTTTGGTTTAATGCTATGGTAAAATTGCTAGAGATAGTGTTTACAGCTTGAAACAAAACATAACAGATGGGAATAGTCTTCCTCAATCTGGTTCAGAGCATAATGTATTTCTATTTTCAGAGGTAGCATTATTTCTGATAAGAGCTAGAGCCAATATAATGATGCTGAATATTTGAAAAATGAACTTTGTGACTCATCTGAGTAGCAGAAGAGCCTTCGTGATCGTCAGCGTAAGGCTGGCTGTCTTCAAGGCAATTCCTAGATGAACAACTTAACACTGCGTTCGATTATTCGCCCGTTTCTTAAGCTAGAGCTTTGAAACTTTACACGCGTCTAGGGCTACATGAACGCTTTACAATACATACAATATAGTTGACTCTCGCGTTATTTAAAGGTCACAACAAGGTCATTACCAGGCAAAAACGAGGGAAAACCGACGGAAAGTAACATTTTCTGCAACTGTTTGTTAGAAAAAGCTTTCAAATTCAATTATTTTTTGGGGATTAACGCATCTCTAGACATGACAATCATCCGATTATCAGACATCAATTGTGGAGGTCACGACAAGGTCATTACCAGGCAAAAACGAGGGAAAACCGAGGGAAAATACCATTTTACAACCAGGTCATTACCAGATAGAACCGAGAGGAAACCGAGAAAAAATACCATTTTCTATAACTTTTTTGTAAGTAAGAGCTTATAAACTCCATCTTCTTCTGGGATTAGCGCTGATTTCAATGACCCTGAAGTCCGAGGAAAGTTTTCTTGGCCCATGCCTAGTTTGAAGGTCATGACAAGGTCAAGTTTACACGTTTTCTATTTGTGTTCGGCTATTTTCTAAGCTAAAGCTGTTGAGGCAGATTCATGACATCTTCCTTCGCCCACAGGGGCTCTAGGGGGGTGGGCGGGGCTGGATGTAATAGGGGTAGAAGAGAAGGGGAGAGAGAAGAAAAAGTCAATGTTAAGGTGTTCATCTACCGATAGGCTTGCGGTCTGCAAGCCTGACTCTGAGGATCACACCGGCTGTCCTGGCACTCGGACGAGTCATAAAGTTGATATATTTTCCGTCGTTTTACCCAGTAATGACCTTGTTGTGTGACCTTTAAATATTACGAGAGTCAACAATATTTGTTTCATGTCTTATAATGCCCTAGACGTGTGTAAAATCCCATCCTTGTCATGACCTTCAAACATTGCATGGGTCAAGAAAACTTTCCAAAGACTTCAGGGTCATTGAAATCAGCGCTAATCCTAGAAGAAGATGGAGTTTATAAGCTCTTACTTACAAAAAAGTTGCAGAAAGTGGTATTTTCCCTCGGTTTTTCCATCGGTTTTATCTGGTAATGACCTTGTTGTGACCTTGAAAATTGAGGACTGTTAATTAGATGATTGTCATGTCTAGAGATGCGCCAATACCAGAAGAAGATGGAGTTTGAAAGCATTTACTTACACACAAGTTGCAGAAAATGGTATTTTCCCTCGGTTTTCCCCGGTAATGACCTTGTCATGACCTCCACAATTCATGACTGTTAATCAGATGATTGTCATGTCTAGAGATGCGCTAATCCCAGGAAACAATTGAATTTGAAAGTTCATTCTTACAAACAGTTGCAGAAAATGGTACTTTCCCTCTGTTTTTCTTCGGTTTTACCTGGTGATGACCTTGTTGTGTGACCTTTAAATATTACGAGAGTCAACAATATTTGCGTTATGTCTCATAAATCCTAAGACGTGTGTTAAGTTGTAATTAAGCTTTAGCTTCGAAAATAGCTGACGTCCAGAAAGTATTTTATTTGACCGTAAAAGATATTCCCAAATAGAAAACGTGTAAATTTGACCTTGTCATGACCTTCAAAGTAGGCATGGGTCAAGAAAACTTTCCTCGGACTTCAGGGTCATTGAAATCAGCGCTAATCCCAGAAGAAGATGGAGTTTATAAGCTCTTACTTACAAAAAAGTTATAGAAAATGGTATTTTCCCTCGGTTTTCTCTCGGTTCTATCTGGTAATGACCTTGTTGTGACCTTGAAAATTGAGGACTGTTAATCAGATGATTGTCATGCCTAGAGATGCGCCAATACCAGAAGAAGATGGAGTTTGAAAGCTTTTACTTACACACAAGTTGCAGAAAATGGTATTTTCCCTCGGGTTTCCCTCGTTTTTACCTGGTAATGACCTTGTTGTGACCTCCACAATTGATGTCTGATAATCGGATGATTGTCATGTCTAGAGATGCGTTAATCCCAGGAAACAATTGAATTTGAAATCTTTTTCTTGCAAACAGTTGCAGAAAATGTTACTTTCCGTCGGTTTTCCCTCGTTTTTGCCTGGTAATGACCTTGTTGTGACCTTTAAATAACGCGAGAGTCAACTATATTTTACGTATTGTAAAGCGTACATGTAGCCCTAGACGCGTGTAAAGTCTCAAAGCTCTAGCTTAAGAAACGGGCGAATAATCGAACGCAGTGTTAAGTTGTTCATCTAGGAATTGCCTTGAAGACAGCCAGCCTTACGCTGACGATCACGAAGGCTCTCTTGCTACTCAGATGAGTCAGAAAGTTCATTTTTCAAATATTCAGCATCATTATATTGGCTCTAGCTCTTATCAGAAATAATGCTACCTCTGAAAATAGAAATACATTATGCTCTGAACCAGATTGAGGAAGACTATTCCCATCTGTTATGTTTTGTTTCAAGCTGTAAACACTATCACTAGCAATTTTACCATAGCATTAAACCAAAAGGCACCATTAAGTTGTCATATTTTGCTCGTGCATTGCTAAATGTATGTAGATAAACTTTGAAAGTCAGAAATGGGGTTCTGGAAACTAATCATGTCACACTGAACTCGCACCACAAAGCGACATTTTTTCAGGAAACGTCTCGCACGCTTTACTGGGCTGGGGGTTAGGAAGATTGGAAGGTCATAGTGACATAGTATATGGTTCAAATCCATTCATATTTTACAGATATTATGTAAAGACATCATACTTGACGAAAATATATCCATTGAAGCCAAACAACAATACTAGTCTTGTGTGAATTTATTTTTAATCAAAACTTACCTACATTTTGGACGACGTCTTTCCTGGATTTAGGGTAGGGTTCATAATAATGATACTGTCACCAGCATCCTCGGCCAAAGCAGTCGCAAATTGTTTTGTGATAATCAAAAGATACCAACTAACACATTTATATGTAAAACGTACCAGTTTGAGTTCGTAAATTAGCTGAGAACTTCTTTTTTCAGAGGCAAGCGTCTGAAATGCTCGTGCATCACTCTTCAGGGTATAGTTGAATTTTGACTGAAAAGAGAAAGTGCGCCCTTGAATATTTCTTGTTAACATCGATTTTTATGTTCGGCAGGCCCCAAGCTTTCAAAAAATACCCATTTGGTTGAGTCCGCTTTTGGGTGCACGGTCAGCCCTCCGCCGTGACGGAGTACCTCCTTTTATGACCTTCCTTTCTTTTTTGAATAACCTCTGTAGATTTGAAGAAACGATTCCCTCAGAATTGTGAAGGTCTTTAAAGGCGGGTTCCACTGGTTTTGGCTCACGTAAGTGTAGCCTATGCGATGCTAACTTTTGTCTGTCTGTGCGTGCGTGCGTATGTATGTCTGTGGTAGAAACTTTAACATTTGACTGAACACCGAAATATTATTTAAGCAACAGCTTCAAAGTATTGAAGCAATGATCAACATTTCGTCGGCACGTATGTAGTTAAAGTGTGTATCCAAAGAAAACGGGTGGTGGGGGGTTTTGGGGGGGTAAAAACAGCTGACTGGTTTGTGTCGTGTGTGGTATGTAGACCAGGTCAGGGGTCAAGGTTAGGTCAGATCGCGTGAAGGATTGTGGTATAGATACAGTTATCACCGAGCTGCAGTTCGCCGATTCGGAGAAGACGATTTTACATTGTTCGGTTTCGTAGCTCCAGAAAAATAGATAAAGAAGATACCAAAGGAGATTTCCTACAGGTTAATCTGCCCAGCGTGTTTCCAGTGTCTGCGCAAGGAAGCGCAGCGCTGTCGAAAGCGCAGTGTCGATCTGGCCATCTCAGGCAGTCGTGTCCCCGTAAGAAGGCTACAGACAGACAAATCTAGATCAAGTGTCTCGCACTCTTGCACCGTGTCACCTATGCTTATTGTGTGTGTGTATGTGTGACGGAGTGATTGAGTTTGTGTTACTGTTTGTTGATTTCTTACGTGAGCCTTGAAGGCTTCGCCTCTTGTTACCAATGAACTAAAATTAACTAAATAAATACAACTTCAGGACGGAAGACCAACCTGCACTTTGACATCCTGGTGACTAAGAAGGGGAACGAGGAAAGGAACCACACCGGACTCAATGACCATCTGTATCTGATCGTTACCGCCGTCCGTCAGGTACGACAAAGCCCACACCGTGTCCACCAAAATCTGCACACACAGAAAACACCGCAAGGTTCAACATAATATTTGTTTGTTTGTTTGCTTAACGCCCAGCCGACCACGAAGGGCCATATCAGGGCGGTGCTGCTTTGACATTTAACGTGCGCCACACACAAGACGGAAGTCGCAGCACAGGCTTCATGTCTCACCCAGTCACATTATTCTGACACCGGACCAACCAGTCCTAGCACTAACCCCATAATGCCAGACGCCAGGCGGAGCAGCCACTAGATTGCCAATTTTAAAGTCTTAGGTATGACCCGGCCGGGGTTCGAACCCACGACCTCCCGATCACGGGGCGGACGCTTTACCACTAGGCCAACCGTGCCGGTCTCAACATAATATGAAAATATCACTAACAGCAACATATTTTAACATTCAAGTTTGAGGATGAAAGTCGATTGTTCATTTCAATGCTTGTTATTCTCTCAGGTGCCAGGAGACTGGTTCCACATAACTCTCACTTACTCTATTACACATGTCGTATGCATGTAGAGCGCTTACTTCCCTTGGTTTATCAGATTGTAAAATTTCATTTAGGCCAACAACAAAAAATAGTCTGTTTACGGTAGCCCGACCGACACTATTTTTTTCACACGACCCTAGACCTTTTTTTGGCATTTGGGAAAAAAAGAAAAAATAACGTAAAAATATGGTTTTTTGGAGAAAAAAAAAAATGAAAAAAAAATCCCGACTTACCGACCCTATTTTTTTGTGTGCTTTATTATTCAAACAGGACCAAAAGCTAACACCTTGTCTGGTACACATCCTTGCACACAAAATGAAATGGTAAATCAAGGCAGATTTTCACTTCACTACCCCACCTCATCACACCTAAACACGCACACACCTGGGTAGCGCAACTCACTTGCTTCTAGTTAGCTTTCCACTGGGAAGAAGCGACCAGAATTTCCCAGCAATGGGATAATAAAGTAATGAAAATGAAATTAAATAAACACGTGACAGACATCATCACAAGATCAAACATTTCAGCCTTGATATAAAACTATACAGTGAACAGTTGAATCTAAGCATTAAAAAAAAAAGCGACAGTTTGAACATCAAAGTTGTCATATTTTATATATCACAAGCCACCAGCTAGACGAGACCGCCTCCAACTTACATTGACGTCTGTGTGGTGAATGAGCTGACACAAGGCGGGCAGGATCTCCTGGATGGTCTCGACGGGCGGGGCGGGCTCCTTGTTGCGACACAGGTTGACCACCACCCAGGCCACGTTGCGCAGGAAGGGCAGGGGAATGTTGGGGTTGATGAAGTTCAGCAGGTGCTGCACCGCACCCAGGCTGATCACGTAGTCCCGGCAGTTAGGGCCGTCACCTGAACATCAACATCTTCAAGTCCAACAAAGATGGAAGTCACATCATGATACAACAACCTCCACAATTAGCCCTCATATACTGAGGGAAGTTTCAGATTCACCGAGTGTGACGGTAAACCTTAAACGGGCCTAAATTAAGGTATTTCTCATGATTTTTTTGATTTTGTTAAACATTTTTTAATCACGTTTTATCTTTAAATACAACACAGCATTCAGATATCAGCAGGTCTTCTCATGATACAATACAATAAAAATGTTACCTCATATCATACCCATACCAATCAAACTCTCTTTCAACAAGCAAAGTTTCATCAAAAATCATGAACTAGGCATAGCAGCACATTTTCTTCACAGCACTTATCAACACAAGATTTCATGAAAGGATCAGAACCAGTGTAATAACAAGGTTTTTGCATACAAAAGCAAGCATGTGTCCATGTTACACTCACCGATGATGTTGCCAAGGGCCCAGACAGCCTGCTCACAGACGTTTTGATGCGGGGACTGGAGTAACCGGAGAAAATAAGGCACAGCCTCTGCAAACAACAGCATACAAAATCAGACTATATGGCTTATCTTCTCCGCAATTATCATAAATGCAGATTGCTCCTAAAGGAGGACTTAATTATGTCCCAGAAAGAACCTGTCCTGCAGAAACTAACGAGGGCAAAGGAAAGGCCTCGTCAAGTCAAGAGCAGGAGATGCCCAGGAGGTAAAAAATTAATGAACACGTCATCAGACCTCCAAAGAGCTGAGCTGTTGGCAAAACTTCGCATAGGCGACAGGAACACCACCAGAAAGAGAAGAACCCTAGGCTCTGGACTACTGAACACCACTAGAAAGAGAAGAATCCCAGGCTCTGGACTACTGAACACCTGAAAAGAAACAGAGGGAGGACTGAACGCCACCCCCCCTTGTGTTCAATAGGCCACCACTCATAGGACTGTCCTATGAAAGTAGCAACACCTCTTGTGAGCGTCAATTAAGAGAAGCCTCTTTCACCTATAGTGTAAAGAGATAGGAACATGAGCTTTTGGTTCTTAGTTCCAATTGACTGAGCGCAAGCTAAAAAGGATTTAAAACTCTAACCAGACAGTTAGAAAATCCAAATCGCTCGGAGCGAGAATCCTCTCGAGAGGAGGGATATAAACACCAGAGGAGATTGACCAGGTTTCTGAATCCAGGAAATCTAGCCGAAAAGCCGTGAAAAACCGGAACTATATGTTCAACGGCTACCACTTCAATAAAAGGGGCAGATCTCACCAAAAGAAAGGCGAACAGGTAAGGCCCCCAAGAACCAGCTAGTCCAAAAGACAGGCCGGTAAGAGAAGGCCGCGAGAGTAGAAATCCAAACACCTCCGACCGTGAGTAGTCGAAAGTCGAGAATGATTATTCCGGATGCCGGCGCTCACGTGGTGCGCGGTGGGTTATGGGTAACCAGGTGGGACAGGTCATAGCAACGGCTATGGCGTCTGTTTTTAGCTTGGTTACCACCCTTGCAAGGGCAGCGAGATTGAAGTCAATGCATTTATGAGAATTGCGGTAAGAATATGTAATTTAATGTGGAGCTCAAAATATCACAGCCTCATCAAACAACAGCGTACAAACTCTGTCTATATCATATGACTTACCTGTTCTAATTCAACATTAGAGCGCTTCTCTTGCTTTTTCTCTCCCTTTCCCTTCAACAGTTTTCTGTGCGGCAGGCACTTATGTGTGTGTGCAAAACATTTTCACGAAATGCAATCATCATCATTTAACTACATTGCAATACAATCATGTTTCTTTCAAAAAATAATTTTTAAAAGATCATACCCGCATTGACAACAGCTTGCGTTTGAGCAGAAGTACCGGACGCAATGTTCGTTAGTGCCCAGGCAGCCTCAAACTGTAATGACGGGCTGAAAGGAAATATGAAAGAAAGATCAGTAACTTCTCTGCAGTCCAAGGAAGTCATGACTAAGGTGAAGTAACAGATATAATGATAAAATCTCAGAAGTATGTCCAGACCTGGGAACCCCTGTTTTGCACTTGGAGTATTCTCAAACAAACTTGGTATATTTTCTGAAAAAATTAGCGTACACCACAAGAGGGTTTCATTTACTAGTGCGCCTTGCGCCATTGGCACATATCTCAAAATGTCCCATTGGAATGTCCTTCAGTGCGTCAAAGGGTGCACTGAGATTACGTACCACTGCGCCACACCATGCACCCCTTTTCATGGGAGTAAAGTGTTCGAAAAGACCTAAGGCCAAAAAAAAATAGGTGTGGTTAAGGTAACATAGCCAAAAAAAATAGGGTAGAAAGGTAGGCAATCACTTTTTTTTTTAAACTTTTTTTCTAATGTGTACAAATTAAACCTACTTGACAGGGAAATAAGTGTGCGACTCGAGCGCTGTCGCTTTCATTGCGTTTTCTGCACTCGGTTGTTTTTTTTTTTGACAAATGTAATAAAAAGTTATAGGGTCGGCCCCTAAAAATAGGGTAGGTCGGGTTACCGTAACCACACCTATTTTTTTTTAGGCCTAAGCAAAAACGGGCGCCAAGCCGAGCAATTTGCGAGTTTGTGAAATGCGCTGTGATTGGCTTTTAAAATGTAATTCATTATTATTTAACCAATCCTGCGAACTATCTGTACGTGACCAATCTGTGCTTGCGCGTTTACCTCTGTGAAAACTGTCAACACAAGCTATATCGATCGAAACACAGACCCACGTAAAAAAGCAATGTCCCATTAGAATTTGGTTGAGGTGGACAAATGTCCCATTGTCTTTTTCTTTCCAGCTAAACCCTGCCACAAGGCATTTAAACATCCATTATTTAAATATGCTTCACACCGTTAATAAAGTTGCACCGTTAATAAAGTTTACCTGTACATTTAAAACAAATGCTTCTTTCAATGTTTATTGACAAAAACTTTTATTTTGTGTCAAAATAAATCGGCTTCGGGATGCTCTTGTAAAGAAAAGTAGTCTAGCAATTTTTCTCGTCGTATTTTTTTTCCACTGTCCAAACTAATTGTATTCTAGACAATCATACAAAATACGGCAAAATCGTGTGGGTTCCCCAGTCTGTAGGTCACATGCTCAGTCATTTGAAGGAGAACTAAGAAAATACACAGGCACTGAACTTTCTGATTTTTATAAACAAAGGTAATTAAAACATAACAACTAGCATCAGCAAACCATGAAAATACTTACCAGTCGTCTCTAGCTAGACATTTAACGAGGATAGGTAGAATTCCTGATGAAATCAAATCATCTATTGGTGGATTCCTATCACTAGACAGTAGTTTCCTGCAAAGAAAAGACACAGAATGACATAAGACTATAAAATCCATCTGTGATCTTTGGCTCTGGCCAATATTCAGAACCAAAAGTAAGGTACAAAAAATCTATGAACAGTACAACCTACTTAGTAATAATAAGAACAAAATGCCTTGCACCAGCAGATACTGACACAAACATGCTCTTTTTTTAAGTGAACAGTTATCCATGATACAAACAAAACTAAAGAATCATGAATACAAAACTCTTAAAAGCTGTCTGCCACTGACTAAACCTCAACACTCACAGTCACACCATTACTCAAAGTCTATCATTATCAGTATCATCAACAAAAAATTAACAAAGTTATTAATGTGAATCAAACCAGTCCCAAATTCAGCATGGATTCTGCATACCTAGCGGCCTGCACCGCAGTAAGTTGGACAGCAGGCTCGGAACTGGAGGCATTCAACACGATGGTTTGCAAGGACTGGCTAGTGGGCTTTTCACTGTCATCAGAGTCTGTACTGTCCTGTGTCGGCACGTTCCTTCGTTTCAAAATGTGCTGATCCCGCTTGTTCTGAGGAAAATTAAGAGTTTGTTATACATTTGAGGAAAAAAAGAGTTTGTTATACATTTGAGGAAAACAAGAGTTATACATTTGAAGAAAACAAAGTGTTTGTTATACATTTGAGGAAAACAAAGAGTTTGTCATACATTTGAGGGAAACAAAGAGTTATACATTTGAAGAAAACAAAGTGTTTGTTATACATTTGAGGAAAACAAAGAGTTTGTCATACATTTGAGGGAAACAAAGAGTTTGTTATACATTCTAAATCCATGTAGCATCATAATCATATAGGTGGACATCATCAATGTCCATCACTGCATTCATCCCTGACATTTTCCAAAACTCACACAATTCCTGCTACAGTACATATTTTGAAATGTTGGAAATCTTATTTTTACAGTTTACTTCAACTCACACCACAATCACCATTTGTAAATTGTATGCCACACATAAAAAAGACAGGACTGGTGACATTGACAGTCCACATTACATTTACAAAGCAAAAGAAATCCAAACTGACCTTCCTCAACTCAACCGTCACCTCTGTTCTCCGTCTTCGCATTTCCTGCATACACACAAAAAGGAAAACAGCGTGGATTAGTACATTTTTGGTTTTGCTCAAAAACAGAACAACATTTAACCTAGTCCTGGAATTAAACCTAAAAGACTGGGCCAAACAGATTTGTTGGTAACACTAACAGCCATTTTTAATTCAGTATTGCGGTTGCGTAGAAGTTCTATGATAATGACAAGCTTCAAACTATCAAACAATACTTAGACTAAGAGACAGGAAAGAGCGGATGGCAAAATGGAGAGGGGCATGGAATATGGGACTACCAGTAACATCGACAGACAAACTTTTGCTTTGTTTCGCTAATATTTACTCACTGATCAAGAAAGGCGAGACTGACACTGACAGTCAGGTCACATAGGGAATGAACGATCAAAACATCTACTAAACAGTAATCAGGGATGGCCAAAACCACAGCCTGGTCACCAGGGGCGAGTAAAAAGTCCACCCGGCTAGTAGAAACCGCCTGGCTAGTGAAAATTGTGGTCAAATGCAAAGCAACTTTTGTAGTTTTGGTTTTGCAATAAGTCATTTGTGTTTCATGTTTAAAGCCATATAAACTTCTGTCGTCTGGAAAAACGCCGCCATGTTCTACTTCCAGTGACACGAGAATGAGGCTTCCATCTCAGGCGCGCTTTCGACGTCTTATTCGAGCTGTTTCTCCATTTACGACTGATTCCAATCACGCATTTTCTATCATCAGGTGAACCCGAGTAAAAAGTAAAAAATATCTTGAAGTTGAAGACTGATTCTGAAAAAAGGACAAAAGCAAACAGCACAAGAAAGAAACAAGTCGCATAATGATAAGGCGAAAATACAACATTTAGTCTGAAAGTAGCTGTCGAACTCACAGAATGAAACGGAACGCAATGCAACGCAGCAAGACCGTATACTCGTAGCATCGTCAGTCCACCGCTCATTGCAAAGGCAGTGAAATTGACAAGAAGAGCGGGGTAGTAGTTGCGCTGAGAAGGATAGCACGCTTTTCTGTACCTCTCTTCGTTTTAACTTTCTCTATATGTTTTTGGAATCAGGAACCGACAAGGAATAAGATGAAAGTGTTTTTAAATTGATTTCGAAAATTTAATTTTGATCATAATTTTTATATTTGTAATTTTCAGAGCTTGTTTTTAATCCAAATATAACATATTTATATGTTTTTGGAATCAGGAAATAATGGAGAATAAGATGAACGTAAATTTGGATCCCCCCTCTATGTTAAAACATTTAGTCAAAACTTGACTAAATGTAAAAAGATCTACCATTCAAAGAACATTGGTGAGTGATTGCCGAGAGTGGAGAGGAGCGTTAGAGTTGGATGGGAAGACGAAGGTGTGGTTTTTTTCTTCAAAATTCTTAAGATCATAGCAACAGAAAAAACAATGCAATTTGGTTTGGAACAACATTGCTTAAGTTGGAATGGTCCCCCGTTTCTTTAAGGCGAGAATTAGCAAGTGAAGCGAGTTGGACAAGGAAGTACAGTTTCTTGGGCAATTCTCGCTGTGTGGAACACTAGGATTTGGCAAGCGGACGCAAAGTAGCTGCCAATCCGATTGGCTGTCCATGGCTGTTTACCGACCAGTGCAGACGATCTTTTCGGCATCAACCAATGGTGTTTAATTCTTGCGTAGCTAGCCATCAAAACGTTTCATACACACTCTCGCCTCCTAGTCCTGGCTCTGTGACCGGCTAGCCCCGAGCAAGTCTCGCCTTAAAGAAACATATGCCCGAGAGGTCAAGTCGCGCGAAACAAAGATTGCTCATTGCAACTTGTGTCAGTGAAGATTAGTGCTTAAAAGTTCAAAGCCAGACAAGACGCCAGCTGAGCACAGTCCAGTTGTCCATCGTACATACCACCGCTATTTAGTGTATAATTATAAATATCAATCTGACAATCATTCAATGATTCATACTAACAGTAACAGTGACACAGTTTCATTGTTTGTCTGGTATTTACCCGGCTTGTAGAATTACAGGCAGGCTTGTGACTTTCTTTGAGGTACTTGCCCGGTTGACGAGTTACATGTTTGAGATTTCACCATCCCTAAAGTGTGAATCTAACTCTGAAAGTCTTTTATTATGCCATATGATATAATGACATTGATATATTTTTATTTGTTTGTTTGTTTGTTTGTTTGCTTAACGCCCAGCCGACCACGAAGGGCCATATCAGGGCGGTGCTGCTTTGACATAAAACGTGCGCCACACACAAGACAGAAGTCGCAGCACAGGCTTCATGTCTCACCCAGTCACATTATTCTGACACCGGACCAACCAGTCCTAGCACTAACCCCATAGCCAGATGCCAGGCGGAGCAGCCACTAGATTGCCAATTTTAAAGTCTTAGGTATGACCCGGCCGGGGTTCGAACCCACGACCTCCCGATCACGGGGCGGACGCCTTACCACTAGGCCAACAGTGCCGGTATATTTTTATTACCATTATCAGTTCCACAGTGCATAGACCCAACATCCCAATCTGCCTCCATGGGAACAAAAACTAAGACTATGATGTTTTACATTGCTACTGCCTGACAGTGACACTGTTGATGTTTTACATTGCCACTGCCAGACACTGAGACAAGTCCTGCAGACAAAGGGCAGATTCTATTCCGAATTTCCATCATCCTGACCTCATGATTCAAGCAAGAACAAAAGCTAGACCAAAGTTCAATGAACGTGCAAATCTGATGTATACAGGCTTCTAAACGAATATTGTGAATATTTTGAGTGATAAATGGAGTCTACAAATGGATTCTGTGCATAACCTTTCACAGGAAATTACGTACTAACTAAAAATGACGACTACCAACCAGTCAAGTGACATTTGATTGCTACTGAACGACTTAGGTTGGACAAAAGAATCTTATGAAAGCGATGGAATCTTTCTTCTCACTTAATAATTGCATGTTAATTGAAAAGTCTTGTCATCTGTATAAATGTTAGTCACTCCTTTTGACTCATAAAATTTCACGTAAAGACCACATGGTTTGGTAATGTCAAGGATGTGGGGCCCAAATTATCACGCCTTGATTCCTCGACATTTGAATACTAAAATTGGGTTCTTTTAGGCTTACCTCGGCATCTTTTCCTTTGTTTTTGAAAAGATGATTCCTTGACTTTGCAAGTGGATCCGTTGCCATCTTTGTAATAGGTCCACAACTGGCAAAATTACGTGGAATTTCCTATCACTCAGCGTGTTTCACCTCAGTTAATATGCCGGGGCCTTTACTGTTCATGTTGACCGAATTTTTAACCAAACAAGTTTTTCATTGGTCAAAGGAAAAGGCGCATTATATCTTGTAATCTGTATTTATCCAAAAGTACAAACAGTTAATCAAACAAAACAAGCAAGAGGACATGGAAAAATAAAAGCTCCCCCAAATTAAGGTCTATTTTATGTAATTGCAATTTCAGGCGCAACTCTTCTTGTAAGATTTCTCCTAATGTATTATTTTTACTCGCCAATCAGAACGGCTGTTCTATGTCGAAAGGTGTGGAACCTGAAGTGGGATCGCTGTCGTTATTTTCGTATATTAATTGCACATTTTAGATCACCAGCTGGCTTTTTTTCTAATCGATAATATTGTGCATAATTTTTGATGATGAATGTGAGTGAAAGGTGTTTTTTTATCGAATCGATAAGAAAAAGAAATTAGTTTTAGCTCTGCTCATTACATCAGGATCACGCATGCGCATTACTTGTAACCAGTAACGCGCTGAGTTCAACGTACGAGAAACTTGAGAAGCCATTGACACTTTGAATCACGCCACTTTACTTGTCTTTTCTTTTGCACGTGAGCCTTACAGGTGGACCCCTAACTCACAAGATGGCATTACTCACGCTTACGACGTTTGTATCGTTGGCTGTCACTGCTGTGTATGCGATCGCAAGCGTTGCTGCTGGATCTCGTCTCGGCAAGAGACTCCCACCGGTAGAGAAATGGATCCTTGCTTGGCTGGTGTTCGACGCGCTGATCCATTTTACTTTGGTAAATGAGAGTAAAAACTAAAGAATTATGTATTTGTATTGCTCTCGTCTAAGATTTATGTTGGTCTGTCTGAGCAGCACCCTTATTATTTGATTCCTGATTTTTGGAACCTTACAGGCTGTTCTAATACGCAGTATGCCCCAGGACATCTGCGCCAGGCCACAACTGTGATGCGCACAGTATTTCTTTTTCAATGTGCTTTTACTGCGCTGCGCGTTTTCTTTAGTCCTATCACTCAAAGGAACGGCGAACACAACTCATTTCACTTAGTCCCACAGGGATGTTAATTGCTACAAATTCATACCTTGTTAAACAGGACCAAAAAAAGAATGAATAGGTACAATAAAAAGCAACCCAAAACTTCAGTACTCTCACTTTTATTGGCACACAAAATGTCTTGAATCAAAAGCAGACGCAAGTTGTAGTCCGTTTCCCGAACCCCAAACTTTAGTGTGATTCCAACCGAACATGACAAACACAGGGAGGGTTGGTAAAGACTAAAGGGGCCAGGAGAGCCAGTGTCTATTATGATATGTGTTCATAATATAATTAAGTTCTGCCATGGACAGCATCTTCAATGTCCAGACTGCTCTTCGTTTACTGCTTTGAAACGAAGAGGGATTTCGGTCAAACCGCCATGGGCAGACGGGTGTACCCAAACGGCTCATACCGCAAACGGTTAGAAATTCCTGAAAACGCAGGATCCGCACTGCACAACTTTAGTGCATATACATGTACACGAGAGTGCTTGGTTGCCGAAAGGACATCCCTGGTCCCATAACAAATTTCTCCTTGGTGCGCCACATTTCGTGTAATCTGACATGAAATCGCACAAAAGCATCCCACAGAGCATAAAGGGGCCAGAGATCCAGACTGGAACCCAGTTTCAAAGAAATATCATCAGACTTTTGATGTCGTCATGAGGTTAAAACGTGTCATTTGAATGCATCATTGCCAGCCGGCCCATCAGCATCTACTGCTGAAGAAACACCTTACTACATCATGTAGTATGTACTGCACAGAGCAAAACATGTGCAGCAAAATTCACTGTATGCAGCTGTGCGCTAAAGCCTGTTCTCAATATATACAGTCTAGAGACATAGTGCTTGCTGCTGCGCGAACCGAGAAAATTTCCCTCTTTATCGTTGCTGCGCTGGCCGCAAAACCACTCCGCGCGGAGGTGTTTCCAGACACATCGTACACATCAGAAAGCTGGCTTTTTTGTTTGATTATATTGAAATGGAGCTGACTGTTGATGTACTTATACCTGCAGCACATATCTGACCCTTTCCCAAATTTGCACTTGCTTGACAGTATTGGCGTTAACCGGTAATTACCGGTATTTTACCGGTTGAAATGAGAAAGTACCGGAACAAAATTGGCTGCCGGTATGACCTACCGGTTGATTTTTAGAACTACTGTACCTGGGGTTTTTTGCTGGTAAAACAATAAAACCAGGTCTCTGAGTTGGACTCTAACTGGTTCCAATGACCTGCCTACCGGTTTTTTTCTGGACTGTTTGCATCATAAAAGTTTGCGTACCGGTTTGAAAAAATACTAGCGCCATCACTGCTTGGTCGAGTTCTGAGTTCAGGAAGTAAGCTGATGCTGGTGATAGATTTTGCTGTGTTCTATTTTAAACCCGAAGCATGGTAGACCAAACAATTGTCTTACTAAGTGTTTTCTTGTGTTTTTTCAGGAAGGCTCTTTTGTGTACCTGTCCCTGACGGGAACTGTGGCAAATTCAACCCATTTGACTGCTGCGCTGTGTAAGATGAGATGTCATGTCGAGAGAAAAAAAAATTCATAATACGGTGGAACCGCCCTTTTAAGACCACTAACATTCTAACAAAATCGGATCTGGGAGGTGAAAGGGAGGGGTTCTTTAAATTAGGGTAAACTTACAACCCATAGTAACAGAAAGTCTGAGAAAACAGTCTTGAATTGAGGGGGGGGGGGGGGGTGATAAAAGGGGTGTTCCACTGTAATCTAAAAGTTAATTTTGACTTTAGTCTGTGACTGGGGTTGTATTTTAATTTACGTCTGCAACCAACTCGGAGTCACAGGGCTACATGTTGAGAAGTTTATGAGTAAATAACATTTGATTAATAAAGGTAACACAGGACTCTCTTCCTTCACTGTTCCCAATCAGGCATTTTTTGTTGATGTGATTATGAAGTTTTAGGTACAACAACAACAAAATACAACAACAAAATTAACTTTGAGATAATTTAGATCATGACAACTTTTAAAACGATTAAGGATTGACATGTTGTGCATGTTACTATTCTCACAGTGACAGTGTGCTACACACACACACACACACACACACACACACACACACACACACACACACACACACACACACACACTCCACAGCTTGGAAAGGTGCTTGGTTAATGAAAGATTTTTCAAGTTTGTGCAAGACAGATTTGGTAGACAATTATTTCAGCACTCTTCTTCATGTATTACAATTTGAGTTAACTTCTCTTGTCTCCACAGGGAAGGAGTACGGGAAAGCTGACAGCCGCTGGCTTCACTCGGACCCCACCATTGTGTCCTTGGAGATACTGACGGTGTTTGTGGACGGTGCGCTGTGCCTGCTGCTCATCCATGCCATCACTGCCAGGAAGTTCTACAGGCACTATGTGCAGCTGGTCCTGTGTGTCTGCGAACTGTATGGAGGTAAGACTTAAAAAAAACACTCACGTAATTTGTATGAGACCTATAGGTTGAGGGTTGCATGTTCATCCAAGCTGCAGAGGTTTGTCCTGCACAGTCGGTGGCACCTCCCTTTTGAGACTTGCAAAATATATCTGAGAAAATCATGTCTCAAAAGGAGAAGGAGTCGTAAAATAAAGATAACTTTATATAGCTATTCTGATGGACACGTGGGTGAATTCGGGGGCTGTGATTGGATGGTCTCTTCCGATCATCAAAGCATAATGCTACGGAAGTCGGCCATTTTTGCCAATATCCAAAAGCATATTGGCAATAACAAAGACACATGGTTGAGGTTTACCCATCTGTACCACACAATGTTTTAATCGACAACAGCATACACTCACAACTTGAAATTCTTCTCGGGAATGTTTTTCAGCTTTACAAATGTCGATAGCAATTAGCATACCCTTTTCTGCTCACTTCCCGATGAAACAGGACTACATCAATTATTTTCTGTCCCTAAACACCACAAAATGCCCAAAGTCGAAAGATGTAGTACAAACAGGGGAGTAAAACGGAACAGCCGTTTTTGTGTGCCTGTGTCAGTTGCCGACTGACACAAACTTTCGCATTCGGCTTTTCTTATCTCGTAACTCCACACTAAATACCCCACTTCCCCTCTGAAGTATTGATGTACAACCCATGGTACTAACATTCATGTAGTCGTTTATAACTGAGGTTGAAAAATTCGCTTCATGACGAGACAAGTATAAATGCCATTCACCCAAACTGAAAACTTCGCTGCCGTCTGCTCGCGATTAGCTGTTCTCTTCTCCTCCCCTTGTTGCATTCTAGTTCTTCAGTTGCTTCTAGTTTTCCGTTTATGTTGTGTTTTGGTCTTCTTCACAAGTAGTCTTGTTCAAAATTCAAAAAAACTCAAACTTCTTTTTGTTGTATTCAAATGAACTAATAAAAAGCTGTTTAACAGCTGTGTTGTCAAATCGAGTTTTTTCCCAAAGTCAGTGTGGCGCCTGCGCAAAACTAATGCGCCTAAGAAACGGCGTCTGCTATCAAAACCTGAGATCAACGCATCTTCGACTCGTCGGCATTATACTTGTCTCGTCTAAATATCGGACCCTATTGCTACGCTGAAAACACAATAGCTGTTAATGATCAAATAATCTCTCGGAAAAGTCTTAAATAGGCAGTGGGGGCTTGGGAGCATGTGGCAGTAGCCCCTCCTAGTCGCCAAGCTTACTATTCGTTGAGAAGTCGTGGCAATCTGAAAAGATTGGAGAAAATCAGCTGTACTGTCTACAGCGGGATGTACAGTTGTCTGTTATGCACACTAACTTGTGATCTCTATCGTCAGCTGAAATTTGTTAAGAACGAATTGATGTTATGGAGCTTGCTTGGGATCTAAATTTATTTTAAACGGGGAAAAAAATCAGTGACACTGATAAATAACACCACTTCAGTGCATGTCTTTCAAGGGAGAATTAAGTCTTGGAAAAAGCTGTTCTGATGTTCGATTAGTTTATCTGTTCCTCTGGCATATGTCATCCAGATATTCAGCTGTGTGGTATGTCAGTAACAAACTATATCAGACAATTGTTTCTACCTGGCTGAAGGAATTTCTCTGATGCTCTAGATTCTCTGTCCCTGTGGCACAATATCCAGACGTTAGGTTGAGCTGTATGTCTCCTTCTTCTTCTTCTTCGTTCATGGGCTGTCTCTCCCATGTTTACTCTTGGTTTTGAACGAGTGGATTTTTACAAGTATGACCATTAATACCCCGCCATTCAGGCAGCATACGCCAATTTCTGGGGAAGCATGCTGGGTATTTTTGTTTTTTTCTAACCTCTCGGACATAGGTAACAGGACCTTTTCCATGTGCACTTGGTCTTGTGCTTGCGTGTACACACGAAGGGGTTAAGTCACTAGCAGGTCTGCAGATAACTCGGACAAAGTTGACTCGGGATATCAAAAAAAATCCACTCTTAACCCACCGGGCGGCCGCAGCTGAAATTTGAACTCGCAACCTTCCGATTAGGTGGCCGATGTCTAATCCACTACGCAACTGAGCTGTATGTCAGTAACAAATTTGTGGGTGTTCTTTTTCTCCAAGGCTGGATGACGTTCTGCCCCGAGTGGCTGACGGGCAGCAAAGCCCTGGTGACGGACAACGCCCTGTACAAGTGGGTCTACCTCTTCTTCTTCAACATGATCTGGGTGGTCGTCCCCGTAGTCCTCATGTACCACACCTGGGCCGAGCTCCGCGAGTATGGCTTGTCGCCCGAGTACCGTCGCGGCAGGAAGCGTGACAGCTCCCATCACCGTGACGCCTCCCGCGGCTCCGGCTACAACCTGGGCGGCTCTTCGAGCCGCTACAACCTGCGCTCCCAGAAGGACAAGTAACACTGATAGTCACAGTGTTTATATGCCTGGTTGTTGTACCATAAGGGGTTGTAGGGGGGGGAGGGGGGGGAGGGTTATTAAGAGGTTTGTTTGAAATTGCTAAAACTTGCAGTACCAACTGAAAAAGTAACACTGACAGTAACAGTGTTGATATGCCTGGTTGGTGTACCATAAGGGGGGGGGGGAAACATTTGGGGGGGGGGGGGGGGGGGGTAAGAGGTAGATTTGAAATTGCTACAACCTGCGGTACCAGCTAGACAAGTAACACTGACAGTCACAGTGTTGATATGCCTGGTTGTTGTACCATCAGGGACTGGAAGATTTGAGAGTTATGAGGGGGGGGGGGGGGGGGGGGGGGGAGGGTTGGGAGGGGGTTATTTTGATGTAGATTTGAAATTGCTCCAACCTGCAGTACCAACTGGACGAGTAACACTAACAGTAACTGTCTTGATATGCCTGGTTGTTGTACCATTAGGGGTTGGAAAATTGGGGGGGGGGGGGGGGGGGGTAGATTTGAAATTGGTACAACCCGCAGTACCAACTGGACCAGTAACAGTGTTGATATATATCCTTGTTGTACCATAAGGGGCTGGAAGATTGGTGGGGAGGAGGTTGGAGGGGAGAGTTATTTAGAGGTAGATTTGAAATTGCTACAACCTATGGTACCATCTGTACAAGTAACATTAACAGTGTTGATGTGTGCCTGGTTGTTGTTCCATAAGGGGCTGGAAGATTGGTGGGGCGGTGAAGGTGGGAGGGAATTTTGAGGAAGATTTGAAATTGCTACAACCTGCGATACCAACTGTGCAGGTTAGGCTGAGAGTGTTGATGCCAGCTTATATTGTACCACAAGGGACTGGGAGATTTGTGGGGTAGGGTGGGGATTTAGAGGTAGATTTGAAATTGCTACAACCTGTGGTACCAACTGGACAAATAACACTAACAGTGCCCGCTGATTGTACCATAAGGGGCTGGAAGATCGTTGGGGAAGGTGGGGGGATTTGAAATTGCTATAAACTCCGCTCCCAGAATGACACGTAACAGTAACGGTGTTGATATGCCTAGTTGTTGTAGCAGAAAGGGCTGGAATATTGGTGGGGTAGGGTGAGGAGGAGGGGAGTGGGGGGGTTTAGAGGTAGATTTGAAATTGCTACATCCTGCGGTACCAACTGGAGAAGTAACACTAACAGTGTTGATATGCGTGGTTGTTGAACCATAAGGGACTGAAGGATTGGGGGGAGGGGGGGGGGGGGGTAGATTTGAAAATTGCTACAACCTGCCCTATCAACTGGAGAAGTAACACTAACAGAGTTGATGTTCCTGGTTGATGTACCATTAGTGGCTGGAAGATAGACAGGGAATGTTGGGGGGGGGGGGGGGGGGGGGGATGGTATGTGCATGTGTTTTTACTCACTTGAACCCGTGGTTCTGGAAGAATAAGTAACCGTGTGGGTTAACGTGCTTAGTTATTGTACCGTACATTGGGTGGGGTGTTTTTATTTTTAGTAGTTTATGATCTCGTGGAGATGTGTTTAAAGTTGATTTACCATGAGGGGTGGGGGTTCTGTTGGTGAGGGTGAAATGGGGGGGGGGGGGGTGGATTACGTGCAGTTTGTGACCCTGTGAGGTTTGCTTTTTGTCTAACTAACAATGTGAATGTGCCAAGTTCATGTTCCATAATGGTGCTAGAAAAGGTCAGGGTGATTTGTGTGAGAGACAGAGGAGTGAGATAGGTTTCAAGTTACCACAGCCTGTGCTGATGTGCCATGGGTGGGGGTGCTTTGTGCTAAGGGTTGTAGAATACAGCTCTTGGTGTTTTTGCAAGTCAGAAGAGTTTTATCCTTGGCATCAGCTATAAGTGTCATGATATGTTTTTTGTTTCTTGTTTTATAATTATATGCAGAGTTTTTAAGATATGGCTAGTACAATGTTACTTGTGTATATTGCCTGGATATAGACATTATTTAAAGGGGTTCCTGCATTGGGGAGAAGGGAGGGGTGGGGGGGGGGGGGGGAGGTTTTTGTCAAGTTGGTGTTGTGTCATGGAGATACTCACCATATCACACTGCAGTTGGTAGCTGATCTTTTTACATTTAGTCAAGTTTTGACTAAATGTTTTAACATAGAGGGGGGAATCGAGACGAGGGTTGTGGTGTATGTGTGTGTGTCTGTCTGTCTGTCTGTCTGTCTGTGTGTGTGTGTAGAGCGATTCAGACTAAACTACTGGGCCGATCTTTATGAAATTTGACATGAGAGTTCCTGGGTATGATATCCCCGGATGTTTTTTTCATTTGTTCGATAAATACCTTTGATGACGTCATATCCGGCTTTTTGTAAAAGTTGAGGCGGCACTGTCACACCCTCATTTTTCCATTAAATTGATTGAAATTTTGGCAAAGCAATCTTCGACGAAGGCCGGGATTTGGTATTGCATTTCAGCTTGGTGGCTTAAAAACTAATGAGTGAGTTTGGTCATTAAAAATCGGAAACTTGTAATTAAAATTATTTTTTTATTAAACGATCCAAAAACAATTTCATCTTATTCTTCGTCATTTTCTGATTCCAAAAACATATACATATGTTATATTTGGATTAAAAACAAGCTCTGAAAATTAAAAATATAAAAATTATGATCAAAATTAAATTTCGGAAATCGTTTTAAAAACTATTTCATCTTATTCCTTGTCGGTTCCTGATTCCAAAAACATATAGATATGATATGTTTGGATTAAAAACACGTTCAGAAAGTTAAAACGAAGAGAGGTACAGTAAAGCGTGCTATGAAGCGCAGCGCAATCGCTACCGCGCCAAACAGGCTCGTCACTTTCACTGCCTTTTGCACTAGCGGCGGACTACGTTCACTTTCATTCTGTGAGTTCCACAGCTTGACTAAATGTAGTAATTTTGCCTTACGCGACTTGTTTATTTTGTTTTTTTATTTTTAACCAAGGTATTCAAATATTGTGATTTTGATGTGCTCATGTTAATTGCGAATGTCTGACTCATTGTATGTTTTGTTTGCATGGCAGAACTTGAGAAGTATATTTTTTTTAAACTGGCTTGTGTAAATGGTTTGTGCAGATTTTGTTGTTTGATTTTTGACTCACATGCGAAGCAAAAGTGAGTCTATGTACTCACCCGAGTCGTCCGTCCGGCCGTCCGGAAAACTTTAACGTTGGATATTTCTTGGACACTATTCAGTCTATCAGTACCAAATTTGGCAAGATGGTGTATGATGACAAGGCCCCAAAAAACATACATAGCATCTTGACCTTGCTTCCAGGTCAAGGTCGCAGGGGCCATAAATGTTGTCTAAAAAACAGCTATTTTTCATATTTTTCACATTTTCTCTGAAGTTTTTGAGATTGAATACCTCACCTATATATGTTATATAGGGCAAAGTAAGCCCCATCTTTTGATACCAGTTTGGTTTACCTTGCTTCAAGGTCAAGGTCACAGGAGCTCTTCAAAGTTGGATTGTATACATATTTTGAAGTGACCTTGACCCTGAACTATGGAAGATAACTGTTTCAAACTTAAAAATTATGTGGGGCACATGTTATGCTTTCATCATGAGACACATTTGGTCACATATGATCAAGGTCAAGGTCACTTTGACCCTTATGAAATGTGACCAAAATAAGGTAGTGAACCACTAAAAGTGACCATATCTCATGGTAGAAAGAGCCAATAAGCACCATTGTACTTCCTATGTCTTGAATTAACAGCTTTGTGTTGCATGACCTTGGATGACCTTGACCTTGGGTCAAGGTCACATGTATTTTGGTAGGAAAAATGTGTAAAGCAGTTCTTAGTGTATGATGTCATTGCTAGGTTTAGTTATTTGACCTTGACCCTGAAGGTCATGTAAAGGTCAAGGTCAAGCATGTGAGTCGTATGGGCTTTGCCCTTCTTGTTTTATGTAAAACTCGGGTTTCTTATTGTGTGTGTAGTTTTGTGTGTGTGTGTGTGTGTGTGTATTGTGTGTGTATATTGTGTGTTTGATTTTTGTGACGTTCGTTCTAATGATGATCACAAGGGCGTTTATTTAGAGTTTTGTTTGTACTTTGTATGCATGTTTTTTTGTTGAGTTCCCAACATAATTTTTTGTCACTGAATTAAATTGACAGTGTGGCACCAAAGAACATTCAGTGAATGTGCAAGGCAACTGCAGTACATGTAGTATCTTTTGACAAAATAGCCAGTTTTGACTGAAAGAAAATCCATGGGCTTGTATTAGTACTATACACATGTCTGTGATTTAAAAAATTATCTACAGGTACATGTACAAACTGACACTTCAAGCTAATCATACATTTCACATGTACCATTTTGACTGTATGATCAACTGCCACCCTGCGATTTAAGTTACGGCTACATGCAATGCTCATTGGTGTGATACCTTCTGTGTTATACAGATTTGTCAGATAAAAACCAGGTGTTTTTTGTAAAGTTTCATACGTGATCAGATCAGATCGGTTATGACCGAGTTCAATATTCTAGCAAATGTTTGGGACCACCCATTAATGCTTTAACTGCACCTAAATGCTTTATACCAGTTTTAACCATGTACTTGCAACACTTCACCTGTTCCTAACTGTATATATGTACAGTGGAACACCCCTTTTACGACCTTCATAAATCTGAGAAAATCAGGTCTTAAAAAGGAGGGAGTCTTAAAATGGGGGTAAATTTACAGAGGTTATGAACAAAACATCTGAGAAAACACCGTCTTAAAAGGGAGGGAGTCTTAAACTGAAGGATCTTCAAAGGGTGGTTCCACTGTAATAGTCTTGCTTGCTGGTATATGGGTGATGTTTGCTCGTTTTGTGCATATAGTATTTTGGAATCTACAGTATGGTTTTGTACTGTATTTACCGGCTTTTATTTTATAAAGGGCTTTGTTTACTATGTATTTTTTAGACATACAGTAGAGTAAGGGTATCTAATTCCGACCGATTGAGATCATTGTTTTATTCTCAAGGCTCTAAATCGTAAAGTTTAGCAAATATGTCTTGTCTGGTAAGACCGGCGTTTTCCGTACGCAATTCTTGTTTGAAATAGGTGCCCGTGTCGTTACTTTCCGTTATTAAAGAAGCGTTTGTCGGTAAACATTGGAGGTAGGTGTGGGAACCTAAATCCGACCGTTGGGTATCTAAATCCGACCGAAATCTACTTGGAACTAAATGACAGTGACCATAATGTTTCTTTCCGGCTTGTTTTGATCGTGTAGTTGGGAGTATTGATCGTCCAGGATGAGGTGTTTGTGAATATCAAATCTCTTCTGTCCTTTTTCTGTCATCCCAACAAATGTTGGGGAGCATCTCGTTACTCCCCCGTATCGTTACTACCCCGGCTCGTTACTCCCCCGGCTCGTTACTCCCCCGGCTTGTTACTAACCCTCGGCTTGTTACTAACCCTAACCCTAAGGGGGAGTAACAAGCCGGGGGAGTAACGAGCTGATCCCCAAATATTGCTTGTTCCTAGATCTATCTATACAATGAATCAAGGTCATGTGATAAAGGCTAAATACGATTCTGTCCATTTTCTCTTACACCCAGCGTGGGCACACACACACGCAAACGCACACACAAACACACAACTTCGTGACTTTTGTTGAGCGAAACACTCTATTATTATTAAGCTTACTGAGGCTTACATGCTCGCAAGCACCCATCCACGCATTTGCGATGTTGGTGTCGATTCATCAGTTTAGCAAGACAAGAGCGCGCGCACCTGTCATGAAGTGTATGGAGTGGTTGCGGCTTTTACTTGATCAAAACAAGATTCACTGGACATTATAAAAACACAATCTGATACCTTCCCGTGTTCATACGATTTTTCAAGAGTCATAAACGTAAACAATCAATGATTTTAATGGGATTTTGTACAGCGTTTTGCATTCTCTGCGAGGTGGTCGGATTTCGATACCCACTCAAAAACTGGGTATCTAACTCCGACCGATAAGATTTTCTCCTTTTCGATTAAAAAGTGCCAGAAGACTTAGTCCAAACTATCAAAATACGCTTCCAACAAGAGGCGAAGCCATCAAGGCTCACGTAAGAAACAAACAGTAACACAAACTCAATCACTGACTCCGTCACACATACACACACACACACACACACACACACACACACACACACACACACACACACACCACACACACACACACACACACACACACACACAGAAAGAGAATAGGTGAAACTGTGCAAGAAAGCGAGACACTAGATCTAGATCTGTCTGTCTGCATGTACACTAGTCTCGGCCCGCTCAAAATAATAATGACCGAGACTTTCAGTACTTCCTTCGCGTGACGTCTAACCCTCTTACGTCATAATGTGACGTCAATGTAATGTGACGTCTTCAAATGTTAGAGTTTCTACCACAGACATACACACGCACGCACATACGCACATACGCACGCACGCACAGACAGACAAAGTTACGATCGCATAGGCTACACTTACGTGAGCCAAAAACACTTAGTAACATCTATTTCAATCAAACAGAACTCTGTTCATCAAGTTTTATGACCTTTTTGTAAGAAACGTATGACGTACTTTTTCACTACAAAGTTGCAATTTCGCTCTGCGAGGGATCTGGCGAAGCAGACGACACAAGGCAAATTTTCGCGCCGCGCAGCCGATGACGCAAATCAACTCTCGTGACAAAACGATTGGTCCGTAAAGGCACGTCATCAACCTGTTCATGACTGACCCGAGTATGAATGGAATTCCTTCTGTTGTGGTGACGTGCGCACATCGTCTTTGATGTGACTGGGAAAATCGGTCAGATTTAGGTACCCCAAAAATCGGTTGGAATTAGATACCTTTACCCAAAAAGGTTAAAAGCATTATTCCCCATCCCTTTTTTCCACCCCCTTTGAGGTTAGGAAATCCATGCATTTGGTGAAGGAAAGGATGTTTTTAACATTGTGCAGTATGTTCATATAGCTAGCATTTTGATGACTAATTAGCTAACATTAATTAGCGGACAGATGTAAGGTAGAGCGGTTGTTGTTTTAAATGCCATCACATGGATGCATGTTGAGAGTCAAAATGAAATAAAGTGTTCCTGTTCGATTCAAAGTCTTGAATTATTTTCCTTGAATGTGTACTGCCATGTGGGAGATATTGTATTTATATATTTGTTGCGTCCCATGTTCCTCTAATATGATGTCCTTTCTGTCTTTCATTCATATGTATGAATCCAGCTGCTGACACCTCTCCTTCTCACTGAAATTAGTCTAAGTCTTCCATTTGCCAATTGTCATTGGTTTCTGACTCAGTCTTCCATAGAAATAAAGTGTTAAGAGAATCTTGCCACAGTAAAGTCTGATCTTTGGTATCCACACTGATTTTCTATTGGTAAGATTAATGTTTAAAAACATTGTTTAAAAAAAGCACACTCCGTCCCGTATAATCAGTTTTACTCACCGTCTCAGATCCTCCCAAGCTTTTACAATAAGATAAGCCCATCTCTCCACTTGGTCACATACCAAACATTCAACAGCCTTAGTGCTGTTTACAGTGGACATTTTAGAATGAATTTTTTTTCATCAAAAACGTAGAACTCGTCCTGCACAACCGAAAATCGGATACAGCTTTTGTTTTTCTTATTTCGGGATGGTTTATGACTCGCCTGAGTAATTGGTGAGTATTAGGATTCATATGTGTCCGTCCATGGACAAAAAAACTTAACGTTGAGGTTATCTCGGAAGTTTTTAAAGCTAGACCTCTAAAACTGTGTACACTTTTAGGGTTTGATGATCTCATGAAGTGATCCTAGTTTGGGTGACCCTCGTCCAATTTTGGGGTCACAGCGGGGTCATGTTCGTTATCTAAAAACTTAACGTTGAGGTTATCTGATGGTTTTGAAGCTAGAGCTTTGATACTATGCACACTTCTAAGCTTTAATAATCTCCTGACTTGACCTAAGTTTGACTGACCCTGGTCAACTTTGGGGGTTAAAGGGGGTCATGTTCGATTCATAATACAGGCACGGGAATTGTCCGCCAAAAGGCAAATTTCCGCCAATTTTTTTTTTGTTCCGCCGAAAAAGCAAGTGTCCGCCGAAAAAATAAATGGGGGAGGCAAAAATGGTTCTAAAAACTGAATTTAATGGCAAACTTGGAGCTTAGATGACACCAAATTGCGCCATTTGGGTTCCTTGGAGAGAAAAAATTCCGGGGGGGGGGGGGGGGGGGGGCATGCAAGTTTGTATAGGTGGGGTATTCTCAGGATTCGATTACTGAATGGATTGATACAGGTGACATTAGGATCCATTTTGTGTCAATAAGTCAGACGTGAATGCTCTTGAACATTATTTTGTGAAGCTGTTACAGCACCAAAAACAATTAATTAAGGAGGGGGTAATACACCGTGGAATCCTCCTTTTGAGAAAAAAAAGAAGAGAAAAATCATGTCTTAAAAATTCAGGAGGTGGGGGGGCAGGGTAATAATGGAGGGATTCTTCTATCAGATGGGGAGGGGGAGGGAGTACCTCTTATTTTGGAGGAGAAGGGTCGGGGTCTAAAAAAAATAGGGGGGTTTCCACTGTAATGGGAAATGACGAAAGGAGTCGTGTAAGCATTTCCTTTTCTTGTTAAATTAATTTATTTATTTTTAAGAAAATTCTGGCAATGCGGTTTTGTCATTGGCTTAAAATGACCGAAGTCAGGGAGACCGGGGCTAGTCCGCCCTCGGGGCACATCCGTCTTTGTCTGTTTATTCTTACGTTTGCACCTTTTAGTCATTCACACCAGGGGTGCGTTGCCTAGAGCTAACAACATGGGTTCAGTGCACTGGCTGCAAGAGGTGGGCACATGACGAATGTCCAGGTGTGGGGAACAGTCCAGTTTACATCTGCCATAACTGTGACTCTGATGGTGACTCCATCTATTCTCGATGGTAAAGCGGATTGCAGATTCATGTCTAAAAAAGACTGACGCCGATTTGTGTTACATTCTTTCGACATTCTTTTGTATTTTGTCATTGGCATTTTTGAACCTAAATATTGAAGGGAATTAAAAAAGCTTTCCCACTAAAGCTTGCCCACTACTAGTCTTGTACCTACTATGGGATGAGAGCGGCGGACTTGCCCCACCCTGTAGGCGGACTTACCCCGACTTGGGGCAAGTTCGCCTACGTTAGGGTAGGTCTACTTAAAGCAGTATGTACAACAAATGTTCATGCGCACATAAAAACTGTCTGCACATTGATATCAGCTACACATTTAATTTGTCTTGATGTAAAATAAAAAAAATCAGTCTTCTTGTTCATCAAACTCGCCAGTTAGGCCTATGCTACCAAAAGCATAAAAGTAGGCGGACTAGCCCCGGTCTCCCCTACTTTACAGAGCAAATTTGATTTATGCGCCAGGTGTCTGTTATTATCATTGCCCTCACAATTTCATACCTGCATCAGAGTCATTATCACTATCT
>NC_090257.1:37115395-37187895 GCF_037325665.1 Littorina saxatilis
GTCATATCCGGCTTTTCGTGAAAGTTGAGGCGGCACTGTCACGCCCTCATTTTTCAACCAAATTGGTTGAAATTTTGGTCAAGTAATCTTCGACGAAGCCCGGACTTCGGTATTGCATTTCAGCTTGGTGGCTTAAAAATTAATTAATGACTTTGGTCATTAAAAATCTGAAAATTGTAAAAAAAAAATAAAAATTTATAAAACGATCCAAATTTACGTTTATCTTATTCTCCATCATTTGCTGATTCCAAAAACATATAAATATGTTATATTCGGATTAAAAACAAGCTCTGAAAATTAAATATATAAAAATTATTATCAAAATTAAATTGTCCAAATCAATTTAAAAACACTTTCATCTTATTCCTTGTCGGTTCCTGATTCCAAAAACATATAGATATGATATGTTTGGATTAAAAACACGCTCAGAAAGTTAAAACAAAGAGAGGTACAGAAAAGCGTGCTATCCTTCTTAGAGCAACTACTACCCCGCTCTTCTTGTCAATTTCACTGCCTTTGCCATGAGCGGTGGACTGACGATGCTACGAGTATACGGTCTTGCTGAAAAATGGCATTGCGTTCAGTTTCATTCTGTGAGTTCGACAGCTACTTGACTAAATATTGTATTTTTGCCTTACGCGACTTGTTTATTATTATGTATAGTTATATATGACGAAAACAGATAGCCAGCACACAGTTGTGCTTTCACATACTAATCATCAGTATAAAGCTATGCATGGTGTAAACAAATGTTATTGAATTTCTACATTGTAATGTTCTTCTCTCGCGCAGTCTCTTGTTCTTATTTTCACCTTGCAAGATGTGTTTTGCTCACAACCAACAACCGCCAATATCGAACAAAGAAAAAAAGAAAGAAAACAAGTCGCGTAAGGCGAAAATACAATATTTAGTCAAGTAGCTGTCGAACTCACAGAATGAAACGGAACGCAATGCAACGCAGCAAGACCGTATACTCGTAGCATCGTCAGTCCACCGCTCATGGCAAAGGCAGTGAAATTGACAAGAAGAGCGGGGTAGTAGTTGCGCTAAGAAGGATAGCACGCTTTTCTGTACCTCTCTTCGTTTTAACTTTCTGAGCGTGTTTTTAATCCAAACATATCATATCTATATGTTTTTGGAATCAGGAACCAACAAGGAATAAGATGAAAGTGTTTTTAAATTGATTTCGACAATTTAATTTTGAAAATAATGTTTATATATTTAATTTTCAGAGCTTGTTTTTAATCCAAATATAACATATTTATATGTTTTTGGAATCAGCAAATGATGGAGAATAAGATGAACGTAAATTTGGATCGTTTTATAAAAGAAATATTTTTTTTACAATTTTCAGATTTTTAATGACCAAAGTCATAAATTAATTTTTAAGCCACCACGCTGAAATGCAATACCGAAGTCCGGGCTTCGTCGAACAATACTTGACCAAAATTTCAACCAATTTGGTTGAAAAATGAGGGCGTGACAGTGTCGCCTCAACTTTTACGAAAAGCCGGATATGACGTCATCAAAGACATTTATCCAAAAAATGAACAAAACGTATGGGGATATTATACCCAGGAACTTGCAGGTCAAATTTCATAAAGATCGGTCCAGTAGTTTGGTCTGAATCGCTCTACACGCACGCACACACACACACACACACACACAGACACACACACAGACACACACACACACGCACACACGCACATACACCACGACCCTCGTTTCGATTCCCCCTCGATGTTAAAATATTTAGTCAAAACTTGACTAAATATAAAAAAGAAGACAGGGTGTGTTGTTTGGAACAGGGCAGCTATTGATAAAGATATAGTAGTGAAGAAGCCTGCGTGGAGAACGGTTTTCTAGCCCAATGGACAAAGGCTGTGATGTTATTTCAACAATGATAACTCGAAAAGTCTCTGTGACTATGGTAACAGCTATTGTGTTTTCAGCGTAGCAATAGGGTCCGATATTTAGACGAGACAAGTATAATGCCGACGAGTCGAAGACGAGTCGCATTATACTTGTTCGAGTCTAAATATTGGACCCTATTGCTACGCTGAAAACACAATAGCGATTATATAGCTGTTATGACCTTGATTTGTTGTTCCAAACTTACAAAATGACAGTTTTTGCGTCGATGCGTTGATCTCAGGTTTTGATAGCAGACAAACTTCTTACGCGCATCATGTTCGCGCAGACATGCACACCGCTACACGCTTTCTGACTTTGGAAGAAAAACTGACTCCAAGTGCATTCGACTTCACAACACAGTTGTTGAAACAGCTTTTTAAGTTGTCAGTGTATGCTGTTGTCGATAGAAACATCGCCGTGGTACAGATGGGTAAAGCGGAATCATGCGTCGGCCATTTTTCTCAATATGCTTTTGGATATTGAGTAAAATGGCCGACTTCCGCCGCATTATGCTTTGATGATAGGAAGAGACCATCCAATCACAGCCCCCGAATTCCCCCACGTGTTCATCAGAATAGCTATATTAATTCATTAAATCAATGTAAACTCAGTAGGGGAGCTGTTTCGTCGGCAAGCGGCTCTTCTACATTGAAATCCCGTTTATGTTCATCGACTTTTTAAAATTTTACTTTTTACTTTTTTGTTGTTGTGTTCTGTACAGTGCTGGCAATTACTGTGACCCCCAACTGAACAATACCAGACGAAACCCGAGCGCATTGACGATGTTCGGAAATAACTCTGTCGGGTTTGTATGGGTTATGAAAGAGTTAGCTCGGTACCCTGGCTTTTTCGAAGACAAACATCTACACGTGTTTCAGAGTCCTGTCCACGTGTTTCAGAGTCCTGTCCACGTGTTTCAGAGTCCTGTCCACGTGTTTCAGAGTCCTGTCCACGTGTTTCAGAGTCCTGTCCACGTGTTTCAGAGTCCTGTCCACGTGTTTCAGAGTCCTGTCCACGTGTTTCAGAGTCCTGTCCACCCAAGTGTTTCAGACACACACCCTCGCTAGTGACTGGCCTTTAATGTCACGAGGGAAAATGTAATTGTGCAGACGTTTTTCTTCCAAAAACAAGGGTGTTGACTCTTTCGCCACCCTTACAAACCCGACACAGTTATTTCCGGAATTCGTCTTAGGTACTTAATTAGGTACTTAACACTTTAATCTAGCAAATGCGTGCAATATTCACCTACCTCAAGAGCAAACAAGTAGCATGGAAACGAAAACAAAGACAGTACAGGGAGAACAAATAACAGTTTGTAAAGATTACCCAATCTCAGCAATAACAAGAAATTCCTAGGAGGTAGGAAAAACACCCCCGTCAAAGGGAAATAACCTTCTCAGTTGGTGGCAGTGACTGAGTGAGAATGGTTATTTCCCTTTGACCTGTATAAGTCCTTGTATAATTTTAATCCACCAATAACTCCTTAACCGTGTGTTTGACTGGTCCCAGTTTTTGTAAGGACCGTCTCAGGAATGTATAGAACCTGTTCACCAAGTTTGGTGACGATCGGTCCGTTCATTCTTGAGATCTTTATGCGAACACCAACACACAAACAAACACACAAACACCCAAACACCCAAACAAACACATCGAGTGAAACCTATACACACCCCTATACCGGGGGTGTAACAAGTATCTTCAATAAACGTTCAGACACTAATGTTAAAGTATTCCTGTTGTGTTCCGTTGACATGAGTATTAACCCCAAACTGAACTGTGCAGCTGATAGAGGAGATGTGAGTCCTTTGTTTGTGTGTGTGCCGGCTGTGTGTGTGTGAGGCGTGCGTGCGTGCGTGTGTGTATGTCACAGTGTGTGTGACAAAGTATCCCTTTAACGTAACACGAAAACATTAGCGTACTTTTATCGTGTAACAAACTAACATGTGTTTTCATTACTACAGCCAGTAATATAAAAAGAAGAAAGGGTGTGTGTTTTGTATGTTGCTGTTTTTTGTTGTCACAGGGCCATTACAACGTTTATGGTTGCATATTTGGTTCAACCTCGTGCGTTGCATCTGTTGTAAGCGCGTGTCATGCAGAGTTAAATGCACAAAAGCTTTTACTCTGAAACAATTTGCCCGCTGGTGAAATGAGAGGAGGGGGGAGGGTTAAATGGAAGAGAAAAAGGAAAATGAAGAGGAGAACGAGAGAGATAGAGAGAGAGAGAGATTGAGAGAGAGAGAGAGTGAGGGCGGGAGGGAGAGACAGTGACAGAGACTGAGACAGAGACCGAGAGAGACAAGACAGACCGACACTGAGACAGACACAGAAAGAGAGAGAGAGAGAGAGTGAGAGAGAGGGAGGTATTACATGCGGTCAGAATATTATGTAAGCTGAAACTGACACCTACATTTCCGTTTTAGGGGAAGTTGGAAGAGGACGGGAGGGGTGTGTGTTGGCGGTGAGTGGGGTAGTAAGTCAAAAAGTTGTGAACGTTACAAAAAAACACCTTCATTTTTTTAGGACTGAGTCGGCGAAGAGAAGGTGGGAAAGCAAGGGGGAGGGGGTAGGCCTATTAATTGCGGCCATGAAGTTTTTCTCGTCTTACTTTTTCAAACTGCGTCCCCTCAGTGGCCCCAGCCTTCCCCGGTGTAACACGAAATGTTTACTCCACGCAAAATGTACCCCGGAGTAAACATGTCGTAAAAAATTCTTACTCCGAGTACACCTTTCGTACGAGAAAAGAACTCCCCAAGGTACACACACACAAAAATTACTCCCTCCACGAAATTTGGACTCCCCAAATTGTCACTTCCAGTAAAAATCTCGTACGCGAAAATGAGATGCGGGCGAAGGGATAATGCCAATAATTATGTGATCTCGCGCAAACAAATGTCACGCTACCCTCCCTCCAGACCTCCCACCACCAAGACTAACAGGGGACAGGGGAGTAAAAGTTGCGTACACCTGGCGTGGGCAGTAAATTGCTCGCGTTAGGGTGGAATAATTTGTTTGTTATTCATTCGTCAGAGGAGTAACATTTTCGACCGAAATGTTGACTCGGAACACACCTGTCGTTGGAAGTAATTTTCTCGTGTTATGGGGGAGTAGTTTTTTTCGTAAAGGGAGTAAAATGTTCGTACAAAATTTTTACTCCGGAGTAAAACATCTCGTTGGAGTACTTTTTTCGTGTTACACCGGCAACACCAGCACCCCTTCAACCCGTATTACCCCCACACCGTCAAACTTTGTGCCTGACAGTATTTTTGTTGGCCATTGGAGGGGGGGGGGGGGGGGGTTGGAAGTCGGTTTTCCATTTTCGCAGCATTGCCATTAGCTTAGGGGCATTGGAAACAAGAAAATGTGCGGCTCGTAGTTTTTTCCCGCCACCCCACTGACTACTCCCCTTCGCTCAATATCAGAGGGGGGAAAACAGGGGAAACCCCTTCTTTCCCTAGTCACATTAGTGTCGGAAAACGTTTACACTTGTACATTATGTAGTTTGAGTTGCCAATAAGCTTGCACACGATATACGCATGCAGACACACACACACACACACACACACACACACACACACACACACATATATACACACACCGCACTGACACACACACACATACTCACACACACGCACGCAGGCACGCCGCATGCACACACATACTCACACACACGCACACAGGCACGCATGCACACACACACACACACTCACACACTCTCGCTCCACCACTAAACTTTGCATAGGTTAAGGGCCTTTACTTTCAAATTTTTCTCTCAAAAACAAAATAACAAGATAACAATAAAAATGTACTCACCAAACCACGAACAATAAAAACAATATAATATATTATGTAATAAAAATATTTTTCTCTCAGTAAAATCATTTAACAGCTGCTGTGCGGTGTTGGTGTCCTACAGTTTTGAATGTTAGCTTCCGCGAAAGCAATCAGCAGTTGTGCAGGCTATCAGTCCGGAAGAATGCACTAACACAATGACGAGTCATTGAAAATTGTGTCAATACAAGATCACAATGACAGACTGAAGAAGTTCACAGACACGATCGCAACGAAACCTTTTTCCGTTTCCGTTTCCGTATCTCCGAGTTTATTTCTGGAAAATCTCGCTCATTTTGCGATTCTGTTGCGGACATATAACAATCTTCATGCAAGGCTTGTGTTTGCATACTGACAGAGATATTGTGATTAGCTTGAAAATGCAGTGTTTAAACGTTGTTGTATTGATTATTGATTACAAAAGTGCTTGTGTTCTGTCGTGTGAAATTCTGATGATGGTGTAAGCCTACGTACAGACAGAGATACTGCGGTAAGCCTGAGAATTCCGTGTTTTAATGGTACATGTATAGATGGGATCGGAGGGGGGGGGGGGGGGGGGGGGGGCTTAAAGTCCTCACAGGAAGAGCTCTTACCTATGAGGGACATGTGTGTGATGATATGCCAGAAATGGTACATGTACAAACGTCGTTCAACTTATGCATTCTTCTTCTTCTTCTTCTGCGTTCGTGGACTGAAACTCCCACGTACACTCGTGTTTTTGCACGAGTGGAATTTTACGTGTATGGCCGTTTTTACCCCGCCATTAAGGCAGCCATACGCCGCTTTCGGAGGAAGCATGCTGGGTATTTTCGTGTTTCTATAACCCACCGAACTCTGACATGGATTACAGGATCTTTTCCGTGCGCACTTGGTCTTGTGCTTGCGTGTACACACGAAGGGGGATAAGCCACTAGCAGGTCTGCACATAAGTTGACCTGGGAGATCGGAAAAATCTCCACACTTAACCCACCAGGCGGCAGCGACCGGGATTCGAACCCTCCACCTTCCGATTAAGAGGCCGACGTCTTACCACCACGCCACAGCGCCCGTCACTTATGCATTCAAAAAGTGCTTTAGTTCTGTGTATACAATCCTAAAAACTTAGTGTATTGACACACAGATATTGGTGTGGAGAGAGAGATACTGTGGTAAGTCCAAAGTAGTTTGTGCTCAAATGGTTTCGTGTTGTTTATTGATTGAAGAAGTGCTTGTGTTCTGCTGCATGCCGCCCTTAGGATGGTGTATGAAGGGGAAGAAATAACTGCGGCAGGCGAGAGTATTCAACGATGGTGTCTTGTTGTTTATTGGTGGAGTGAATGCTTGTAATTTTCTTATAATTATATGCACCACTTACGACGGTGTATGTACACACAGAGATGCAACGGTACGCGTGGGTATTTTGTGTTTTAATGGTGTCTTTTTCTTTATTAGAAGTGCTTGTTTTCGGCTGTATAGGCAGGCCGTTGCATGATGCATACTTTATACAGACGGAGATACAATGTTCGTACGTACAAGGGCAGGAGAATTTCGTGGTCACAAAATGTAATGTCGACATGTCATGTTGATTATTGATTGAAGAATACTTGTGTTCTCAGTGTGGTATGCAGTCCCATGGATGAAATATACATGCACAGACACAGTTTCTATGGTAAGCGCGGGTAATTTTTGTTTTAATTGTGTCCTGTTCTTCATAAGAAGTGATTGTGTTCTGCTTTATGCAGTTTTGTGGCTGGTGCAAACATGTACAGACGATCGAGATACAGTTTACTACGGTAGGCTTGCGTGTTTTGTGTTTAAATGTTGTCATGTTAAATATCGATTGAAGAAGTGCTTGTCTTCTGTGGTTTGCAGTCTCGTGGACGATGTTTACATACATGTACAAACACAGATAACCAAAGTTAAGCGTTGGTATTTTGTGTGTAAAGGTGTCCTACTCTTTATAAGAAGTGCTTGTGTTCTGTTGTATGCAGTCCTGTGGATGGTGTATACATGTGCAGACGCATCCTGAACTCAGGTCAAAATGATTTCGGCTCATTCTCTCCCTGACAGGATGCCTTGAGTTTCCTTGTGCTTTTTTTTAAATACATATTTAGAGCTTTTTGTAATGTATTAACCATATAAGCAGATTCGCGATCGTCGATAATGATTTTTCATGGTGTTGTGTAATTTTTAAATTACAAAGGAATTGATTTGTAAGACAGTTTCAAGGGAGCTATTTTTTCGCGGCTGTATTTACTGTGCAAACAACTCTAAATATGGCAAAAGTGTCACGTGATAATCAACCGTTTGGTTTCGGCGTTCGCTGAAGCAGACGATTTTTTCTGTTGTGATGCAATCATATATTATGGTCTCCTTCCGGCAGCAGTCCCAAAATTTCGACTTTATCATAACTGTGAAGAACAGAACGGAGTTCACTGTCGAAGTCGGCCAATCTGCAATCATTTTCGTCTCGCGAACACTGATCTCAAATTTAGATCAGTGCTCGCGAAAAACATATATATGGGAGATAACTCTGTATTCCTAGTTTTGATAGATTCGCGTAGGACTGTCGCGTCCGGTCAGGGAGAGAATGAGCCGAGAGGATGGTGCAGACGATGATACTACGGTAACATGGAGTATTTCGTGTTTAAATGGTGTACTGTTGTTTATTGATTGATGTAGTACTGTGTGAAATAGCACTACAGTTGTTGTCTCCCTTCCACTGTTCAGATGTTCTATTCTGTACTTGTTTGAACTAATAGTGTTTTGTGCTACAGTAAATTATTTCCCTTGAACCATGTTTGAATATCAGGTGAGCTCGAGGGGATCCACTTTGAAAAGTTTACTACCTCCTTTTTTTGAAGATAAGTACACCAAGCTGTAAATTGATTGCAGAAATTCCATCCTTTTGTATTTGTTAAAAGTTTGCATTAAATTTGATAAGAGTTGATAATTATATTTGAGCTAAAAGGATATTTTGTTCAGTCAAAAATTATTGCAGAAGCACTCAGAATTATTTGGAACTTTGGTGCGGCGTATTGATATGTGAAAATCATCTTGCCGGTACGGTTGCACTACTTTTAACTGGGAAAAGGTGACAGGCAGGGGAAATTTTGGTGTCCCTGAAACATCATTGTTGTATCAATGATTGTGGAGTCCTGCTTGTAGCAGGTATGTAAAACATTTTATTGATGATTAGTTCAAGTGTTTATAATCGTTTGGGTGTGGAAAATGACAGAGTATTCTAGAAACTTATTATTTTTTGAGTGCAGCCATGCAACCATTTTTTGCACCGGTATGCTAAGTTTTGAATAGGCATAGATCTACATGTTTCAAAGCACTTGAATGATTTTGTAGAATACTTAGAATTGTCAGCATAATTTGTATGTTGGACATTCTGTTATTTGTGGAAAACATAGAAATTGGATTTTGATTTAAATCTAAATTCAAAACGAATTAGCACTGAACATGTGTATGACGTCACTACCGGAAGTAGTCGTCCGTGTCGCAGTAAGTTGCTGCAGTTGTTAAATGCTTTCAGTATATGATTGATGCTGTGGACAAGTGAAGAGCATTGCTGGTTCTATACTAGATCTGATAGTGATAGAACAGAAGTTGTTGCATTTTTGACATGAGATGATGTCTTAAGAGAAAATAATCTTTCCTTGAAAAAGGGTAGAATTCTTTTAGTGAGTTTTAATGATCTCATTGTTGTGAATTATGGTGAATCTAGCAGGGTTCGTACAGAGTCCTTGAACCCTGGAAAACTCCTTGAAAATGGGAAAACCTTTTCCAGGCCTTGAAAAGTGCTTGAAAATAGAGTTTTGTTAAATAGTCATTGAAAAGTACTTGATTTTTCCAAATTGTTGCCTATACATTTCATCAGCAGCTTGTCTTTTTAAAAAAAAAAATGCAACCCCCTTTTTTTTCGTCGAATACAGTACACACATTTTGGGAAAATAAAAGATCGAGTGAAAACGAAAGCAGACGAACTAACTATTACTAGTCACCCGTAGTTGCTTCCCTTCCCGGAAGTTGGCAAGGAAACAAGTTTCTTGGCCATGCTACAGCTGTACTCATGTCCTTGAAAAGCATTTATTTGGTCCTGGAAATGTCCTTGAAAACTCATTGAATTGTATCAGCTCTGCCCTGCAGGAACCCTGACTAGACTGTAATTATGCACATGTAGTATTTCTAGTATTCAAGATACTCAAGGCTGCATTATGGCAGGGAGACTTGTGATTTTAGAAAGAAACCTGCTCACAAAAACATTGTTCACAGTATTGTACGTTGCTATGGATACGAGATTGTCCAGCCACTGCTCTTCAGTTGTATTCAGTACTGTTAATGACGTAAAAGTACGTTAGTATTTAGTATGAGAGTATGATTTTGAGAAGAAGCAGCTAGTTTTACATTTTAATCTTTATAAGGAAACAGGAAACATGATTGATTGAAAGGGTCATGTACGTATTGATGATAGAATAATTTTTGTTGGTTGGAATTGAAGTTGAAGTTAGGATTTTAGGTTATAACATTTAAGGTTTTATAAAGTTTTGCAAGTAGAATAAGTACTTGAAGAAGTAATTCACAGTGTGTTTTGATGTTGGAAACATATTTTTTGTCATGAAACCGTACACACCCGCACACACATATCAACACACATGCATACACAAACCACATACATGAAACATCAAGAAGTGTATTGTTTTGTTTGTTTAGACCAGCAAACATTGAGGTAACACATAGATAATGGTGTTGTGATATTTGTGTGTTACAGGATTCAGTTCTGGTCAGAGTTGTAGTCAGAGTTTTCTTTTAGAGTTTTTTAGGGTTGGAATATAGAATCAGAGTTTTTGGATTGAAATTAGAGTTCTACTTTATTGTTTACATCGAGAAAATAAAACAAAGAAAAGAAACAACAGACTTGTAGTTTGCCACTTGCGGATGAAAGGCGCACACATGATCCCACCCTTCAATGTAGCAATGAACTCACCCGAGTTGGTTACATTGAAATTCTGGCGCCCAATAAGGGACTAAAGTGTGTCGTCAGTAGGATAACTAAGTGCAGTATAGGGATCAACTCTGACCAGACAGAATATTGCCAGACGGAAGACCAGGCAACATACCCGAGGGGATATCGCAGTCCATCACAAGTGATTCATCATGGCGACCGGAGGAACTACTACCTCTGGTGACCACGACAGGGTAATCGCCGAACTCCAGCGACAACTCCAGGACTTACAGTCTCATTATGAGAGTGAACTCAAACATCTGTCTGGGAGAATGGACACAGAGCGAGAGGTGAACGTACAAGTGCAACCACCTCCGTCACTACCCAAGCTGAAGGTTTTCACTGGCTTACCAGCCACATCAACACAGGAAACTTCCTTCGAAGCATGGAAACGTCAAGCATCTGAAGTCAATGATGACGTTTTGGTCATAGACAAAGTGGGCCTACTGAAAAGAAGTCTGAAGGGGGCAGCGCATGAACATGTGAGAGGAAAAAACTATGCAACTGTGGATGACCTGATCAAGGACCTCGATAAGCTGTTTGGAGAACTGAAGTCAGCTGAAGAGATGTATCTGGAACTGTGCCAGTCAAGAATGATGAAAACTCAGACAAAGGCAGATTTCCTCATGACTCTGTCTACAAAGATGAAAGAAGTTCAGAAGACTGCAGGTTTTTCCAATGAAGAATACCAGAGACGTCTCTACTATGCTTTCTCCAAGGGATTGATCGACTCTTTGTTTGCACTAGAGTTGAGGAACAAGTTCGGGATGCCGGGCGACACAAAACCTGCGTTCTCCGACTTGTATCGTTATGTGCGTCAAATTGAGGGACTTGAGGCAGGAAAACAAAAGGCTCAGGTTGGGGCGCACGCAGCGCCATCACCACCTCCTGACTTCACGCAGGAGCGGACGGAGGCTCCACAACAGCAGGGCAGAAGAAAGATTTATTGCTACAAATGTGGTGAAAATGGACATTTCTATCGGGACTGTACTAAGCCCGCTAATGCACGCCTTGTTGTGCAGAAAGAACAAGATAGGCGAAGACAAGAGAACGAGTGGCGGAGAAGAAAGGGACTCCCAGAACTCCCTTTAAACTGAAGGGGACCATCGCAAAGGGGCGAGTGTTGGTCCACAACGATTCTACTGCCTCGATGTCTGACACCAGCTCTCATCAGCGTATACTAACGACAGCGGCAGAGGTGTATGAAAAGAAACTCCTAGAACTTCATCCTGTCAGATTGAACATAAACATGGTCTTGGCGATTCCTCCCATGGAGACTGCAGAGTTGAGCGGAATTCTTCATGACGTGCCAGGTGACCAGATTTCTGTCATTGCTCGCTCTTCAGAGTGGCTACCCCCTGATGTTGAGGTAGTGTCTGCGGAGATTGTGTCGCGATCTGCAGAAGCTGGACTCCGAGTACAAGTGCGTGTCAAGAATTTGTCTGCAACAAGGACTGTGTCGATTTCAAACCATGACGTGCTGGCTGAATTTCAATTGACTGGTGGTACAAAACTAGGCCACACACTTGAGGCCTTGATTGGTCCATGCTGTGAGTCCAGAGTTCGCGTCAACGGTGCGGAGACAACTTGTTTAGTCGATAGTGGGTCACAGGTGACTATCATCTCTGAGTCCTTCTACAGACAGTACCTCAGAGATGTACCTTTGCAGCAGATTGACGCTGTACTAGACATTACAGGAGCAGGTGATCAAAACGTGAGTTACCTTGGAGTCGTTCAGACAACCGTGCAGCTCCACCGAGAGGTGAGCGGGACAGACAAGGAAGTTGAGACTTTAGCCCTTGTTTGTCCAGATACTCGAATCTCTACGAGAGTTCCCGTCATTGTTGGAACTAACACCATGCGTGTACTTCAGAAACATTGTGGACAACAAGCAGGGTGGTCGTGGCTCAAGACTATACCAATTCGGTGTGAAGCAGCGTTTGCATACAAAGAATCAATGACGTCAGCAAATGGGAGACTGTGTCCAGTTCGACTAGTGGGTAGTGATGTAGTTGTACAACCTCATTCGGTCATTGATGTACGAGGTATTGTACGCCACGGTCTTGAACTGAATAGGGACTCTGTGCTCATACAGGAACCAACGATAGAGACGTTACCTGAAGGGTTGCATGTACTGAGTGGTAAGACGGCTGTGAACACTTTACCTAGGTTGAGGGTAACTCTGGTGAATAACACCGATTCACCTATCACGGTGAAAAGAAAGCAGATTATTGCAGATTTGTTTGCTATCCAAGCTGAGTATGCACTGTCTAGTGTGTTGCAAGATTTGAACAGTCAGTGTGAGGTGCAGAATGACACTCAGAGTGGTGAGCGTGTGTGGTGTGATGAAAGTCGTGACTCCTCAGGAATGAAAGCTGACATTTCAGAACTTGTTTCACGATTGCAGTTTGGATGTGATGTTGATCTTGTGTGGAAAGAGAATTTCACAAAACGATTGTTGACCTTTGCAGATGTGTTCAACCAAAAAGATTTTGATCTTGATAAAGCTGAAGTTGAACATGATATCGAACTCATTCCAGGTGCCGTAACTAGACAAAGACCCCGACCCATACCTCCCCAGGACCTGGAAGAAGTTCGGCAGCATATCCAACAGTTGTTAGATGCAAACATCATCAGACCTTCGACGAGCCCTTTCGCTTCACCAATAGTCTTGGTCAGGAAGCGGAACGGTTCGCTACGAATGTGCGTTGATTACCGAAAGGTAAATGCTCGTACCGTCAGAGACAGCTATGCGCTTCCAAAGATTGAGGACTTGTTTCGAACTCTCACGGGAGCAAAGTTCTTCTCAAGTCTGGATCTTTCGAAGGCGTACTACCAAGTACCTCTGACGGAGCGTGCAAAGAAAATATCGGCATTTACCACCCCGTTCGGCTTGTATGAGTTTGAGAGATTACCATTTGGTCTTGTGAATGCTCCAATGACATTTCAGCGCATTATGGATTGTTGTTTCAGCGACATGAACTTGGCGGAACTCATAATTTTTCTGGATGATATTCTGATTCATGCTGCCACTTTGCAGGAGTTGGAAGATCGGACGGTGAAAGTTTTAGAGAGGTTGCGAAAGTTTCGGTTGAAGCTTGATCCAGACAAATGCATTTTTGGGGCTACTGAAGTGAAACATTTAGGCTATGTCATTTCAGAGGGAGTCATACGTCCCGATCCGGACAAAGTTGCAGCTGTCACCTCTTGGCCGAAACCAACAACAGTGAAGGAGGTGAAAAGTTTTCTTGGATTTGTAGGATTTTATCGCCGTTTTATTCCACACTTTTCCAACAAGGCAAAACCATTGAATGATTTGACAGTTGGTTACGTTCCACAGAAAAAGCAGTCAGGGAAGAAGAAATCAGGTACTTTGACCTTGTCGTCTGATATTACTGCATTGTGGGGAAAGAAGCAGGATGAAGCTTTTCAAGTCTTGAAGGACGAGTTGACGAGCGATTTAATGTTGGGTCTAGCAGACAAGACGAGGTCGTTCTCTTTACACTGTGATGCGAGTGGTACTGGATTGGGAGCTGTTCTGTACCAGGAGTTTGACGGTAAACTGAAAGTCATAGCATACGCTAGTAGAGGGTTGAACCGTACCGAGCAGAACTATCCAGCGCATAAAAGAGAATTTCTTGCGTTGAAATGGGCAATGTCAGAGAAGTTTCATGATTACTTGATAGGGTCAAAGGTCACTGTTGTTACAGACAATAATCCTCTTTGTTACGTGTTGGGAAATGCAAAGTTGGATGCTGTTAGTCACCGTTGGTTGGCTTCATTGTCACTCTATGATTTTGACTTGATCTACAAGCAAGGGTCTGCACACACAGATGCTGATGGGTTGTCGCGACGGCCACAAGCACCCCCTGAGGAAGACGATGAGTACAAAGAGACACTTGAGAAGGCAGCATTCTTGCTAGAAAAGGCTAGGAAGTTTGATGGAGTTGTACCACAGGTCGTAACTAGTGAGGCCATTGCAAGTGTCATGTTCGCTAAGGGTGTAGGCGTACAGGCCCACAGTGTCAGAGGAACCGCGCATAATGCTAAGATCTGGAACCCAGAAGGATATGACTCTGATGATTTTGTACCCGCAGTTGAAACCATAACCAAAGACCCCACTGCTATCCCCAGTGATGTCTTAGAACCAGAGATAGAGGGAAATTTTGCTACCTTGACTCTCCAAGATTGGACGAGACTACAGCAACAGGATCGCTGTATAGCCGCTGTTTGTGAAGCATTGAAGAGGAATGCTACACTGGAGATCACGGGACCAGAAACCAAAGTTTATTCCAGAGAAATGAAACACATGGTGATAGAGGAAGGAGTACTGTACCGGCGAATTACGGGAGATGAGTCAACCCGTGATCAGATTGTTATTCCCCGTACATTGCGACAGAAGGCTATGAAGGGTGTTCATGACGATCTCTATCATACACATTTTGATGATGCTATAAAGCACGCCAGAATGCGTTTCTTTTGGCCGTTCATGGCTACCGACTTGCAACGGAGAATCAAAAGGTGTGAACGTTGTACTAGGAGTGGTGTTCAGACTCAGAAGGCACCCATGTCCACTATTATGACAACTTATCCACTGGAACTCTTGTCCATTGACTTCTTGACAATTGAGGTAAAGGGGCAGAAACAGAATATTTTGGTAGTACTAGACCATTTCACCAAGTTTGCGCAAGCAATTTTGACTAAAGATCAGACCGCCAAAACAGTGGCCAAAGCTCTTTGGAATGAAGTTTTCATGACTTATGGTTTTCCCAGTCGCATATTGTCGGATCAGGGGCGTGACTTCGAGTCAAAGTTGATCCAAGAACTATGTTGTTTGGCTGGGATACAGAAGTGTAGGACTACCCCATACCACCCCAGTGGAAATCCTGTCGAAAGGTGGAATCGTACTCTGCTTGGCATGATTCGCAGTTTAGAGCAGGAACAGAAGAGAGACTGGAGGAAGCACCTCAAATCAGTTGTGCATGCGTATAATTCATGTATTCACAGTAGTACGGGATTTTCGCCGTACTATTTGTTCTTTGGTAGGCATCCTAGGCTTCCCATTGACTTGGCTTTTGGCATTGATCTTGGAAAGAGACAAGGAAGGAGTTCTAGACAGTATGTCGAAGGGTTGAAAGACAGTCTTAGGCATGCATACAGGATGGCTTCAGAACAGATGGAGAGATCCGCGCAGAAAAACAAGGTCAGATATGATGCGGGTTCTCATGCCGCAACTTTGGAAGTTGGAGACCGAGTCCTTGTGAGAAAATTGGGACCTCGCATTCGGTCAAAAGTTGATGATCGCTGGGAAGAGGGTGTTTTTGTGGTTCTTGAAAAACTTGAGGGTATTCCAGTTTACGTCGTACAGAGGGACAGTGGATATGGGCCGAGAAGAACACTTCATCGAAACATATTGCTTCCAGTGGGAGCACTCGGTTGGCCTTTACCCTCTGATCAGCACAAAGCGTTGAAGGAGTATCGACAAAGAGGACCTAGAACAGCGGAGAAGAATCTCCAGGAATCTGAAAGCGAAGATGAGGAATCATTGTTTCCAGACTTACAGATCAAGTTAGGTTTGGATGGGAATAGAACATTGAGGCCTGAAGCACCCGAATTCGTTCCTGTTATTCCTCGTACAGAACAGGAAGAAGATGTACTTCTAGAACCAGAGCAAGATGTTTCCCAAAGTGGGAGCCAGGAAGAGGCAGGGGATGTAGAACTGCCCATGGAGGTTACATCAGGTGCCTCTACAGATCGCCCAGAGGACGGTCCGGAGAATTCAGATGATGACAAAGAAGGAGTAAAGGTTCCAGCTGAGGATGGAGCAGTACACACTTCAGCATCCGAGTCTGATGAAGTTGAGCCTCATGAAGGGTCAACAGAAGATGACCTTGAAGTGAGTGGGCAGCAGCGACAGGAGTTGCGTCGTTCTAGTAGGAGGCGTAGGCCTGTGGAGAGGCTGAATCTTATGCACCGGTGTGTGTGCCGGGAGTCAGTTGATCTTGAAAAGTTGGGAGATATTCATCGAAAGATGCAAGGTCTGCTAGATTTTGGTCATGTTATTCCTCCACCCAGTTTGTTGCGCTATGTTGTTTGGGCAATCTCGGAATTGTCAGGCGAGCTGGAAAAGTGTTGGAAAATGAATAGCAAAAGTTCTTGAGACAATAGTTTGTCGGATATGATCGGAAGTAGAATCAGGATATATTGTATACCTGTTTAGTTTTGTGCGTTTTGGTTAAAGCGATGCCAACCTTTAATATAGGTTATTTTATCAGTGGAGAAATTAAGTTGGTGATGAAAAATGTTTTTGCCCTTTTAATTTAATAAATTAAAAGGAAACATTTTTTATTTTTTCCCAGGGTAAGTGTAGTACTGTGTGAAATAGCACTACAGTTGTTGTCTCCCTTCCACTGTTCAGATGTTTTATTCTGTACTTGTTTGAACTAATAGTGTTTTGTGCTACAGTAAATTATTTCCCTTGAACCATGTTTGAATATCAGGTGAGCTCGAGGGGATCCACTTTGAAAAGTTTACTACCTCCTTTTTTTGAAGATAAGTACACCAAGCTGTAAATTGATTGCAGAAATCCCATCCTTTTGTATTTGTTAAAAGTTTGCATTAAATTTGATAAGAGTTGATAATTATATTTGAGCTAAAAGGATATTTTGTTCAGTCAAAAATTATTGCAGAAGCACTCAGAATTATTTGGAACTTTGGTGCGGCGTATTGATATGTGAAAATCATCTTGCCGGTACGGTTGCACTACTTTTAACTGGGAAAAGGTGACAGGCAGGGGAAATTTTGGTGTCCCTGAAACATCATTGTTGTATCAATGATTGTGGAGTCCTGCTTGTAGCAGGTATGTAAAACATTTTATTGATGATTAGTTCAAGTGTTTATAATCGTTTGGGTGTGGAAAATGACAGAGTATTCTAGAAACTTATTATTTTTTGAGTGCAGCCATGCAACCATTTTTTGCACCGGTATGCTAAGTTTTGAATAGGCATAGATCTACATGTTTCAAAGCACTTGAATGATTTTGTAGAATACTTAGAATTGTCAGCATAATTTGTATGTTGGACATTCTGTTATTTGTGGAAAACATAGAAATTGGATTTTGATTTAAATCTAAATTCAAAACGAATTAGCACTGAACATGTGTATGACGTCACTACCGGAAGTAGTCGTCCGTGTCGCAGTAAGTTGCTGCAGTTGTTAAATGCTTTCAGTATATGATTGATGCTGTGGACAAGTGAAGAGCATTGCTGGTTCTATACTAGATCTGATAGTGATAGAACAGAAGTTGTTGCATTTTTGACATGAGATGATGTCTTAAGAGAAAATAATCTTTCCTTGAAAAAGGGTAGAATTCTTTTAGTGAGTTTTAATGATCTCATTGTTGTGAATTATGGTGAATCTAGACCTCACATTTTCTTGAAGAAAATGGTAATCGCGCGTAAGGACTAGACTGTAATTATGCACATGTAGTATTTCTAGTATTCAAGATACTCAAGGCTGCATTATGGCAGGGAGACTTGTGATTTTAGAAAGAAACCTGCTCACAAAAACATTGTTCACAGTATTGTACGTTGCTATGGATACGAGATTGTCCAGCCACTGCTCTTCAGTTGTATTCAGTACTGTTAATGACGTAAAAGTACGTTAGTATTTAGTATGAGAGTATGATTTTGAGAAGAAGCAGCTAGTTTTACATTTTAATCTTTATAAGGAAACAGGAAACATGATTGATTGAAAGGGTCATGTACGTATTGATGATAGAATAATTTTTGTTGGTTGGAATTGAAGTTGAAGTTAGGATTTTAGGTTATAACATTTAAGGTTTTATAAAGTTTTGCAAGTAGAATAAGTACTTGAAGAAGTAATTCACAGTGTGTTTTGATGTTGGAAACATATTTTTTGTCATGAAACCGTACACACCCGCACACACATATCAACACACATGCATACACAAACCACATACATGAAACATCAAGAAGTGTATTGTTTTGTTTGTTTAGACCAGCAAACATTGAGGTAACACATAGATAATGGTGTTGTGATATTTGTGTGTTACAGGATTCAGTTCTGGTCAGAGTTGTAGTCAGAGTTTTCTTTTAGAGTTTTTTAGGGTTGGAATATAGAATCAGAGTTTTTGGATTGAAATTAGAGTTCTACTTTATTGTTTACATCGAGAAAATAAAACAAAGAAAAGAAACAACAGACTTGTAGTTTGCCACTTGCGGATGAAAGGCGCACACATGATCCCACCCTTCAATGTAGCAATGAACTCACCCGAGTTGGTTACATTGAAATTCTGGCGCCCAATAAGGGACTAAAGTGTGTCGTCAGTAGGATAACTAAGTGCAGTATAGGGATCAACTCTGACCAGACAGAATATTGCCAGACGGAAGACCAGGCAACATACCCGAGGGGATATCGCAGTCCATCACAAGTGATTCATCATGGCGACCGGAGGAACTACTACCTCTGGTGACCACGACAGGGTAATCGCCGAACTCCAGCGACAACTCCAGGACTTACAGTCTCATTATGAGAGTGAACTCAAACATCTGTCTGGGAGAATGGACACAGAGCGAGAGGTGAACGTACAAGTGCAACCACCTCCGTCACTACCCAAGCTGAAGGTTTTCACTGGCTTACCAGCCACATCAACACAGGAAACTTCCTTCGAAGCATGGAAACGTCAAGCATCTGAAGTCAATGATGACGTTTTGGTCATAGACAAAGTGGGCCTACTGAAAAGAAGTCTGAAGGGGGCAGCGCATGAACATGTGAGAGGAAAAAACTATGCAACTGTGGATGACCTGATCAAGGACCTCGATAAGCTGTTTGGAGAACTGAAGTCAGCTGAAGAGATGTATCTGGAACTGTGCCAGTCAAGAATGATGAAAACTCAGACAAAGGCAGATTTCCTCATGACTCTGTCTACAAAGATGAAAGAAGTTCAGAAGACTGCAGGTTTTTCCAATGAAGAATACCAGAGACGTCTCTACTATGCTTTCTCCAAGGGATTGATCGACTCTTTGTTTGCACTAGAGTTGAGGAACAAGTTCGGGATGCCGGGCGACACAAAACCTGCGTTCTCCGACTTGTATCGTTATGTGCGTCAAATTGAGGGACTTGAGGCAGGAAAACAAAAGGCTCAGGTTGGGGCGCACGCAGCGCCATCACCACCTCCTGACTTCACGCAGGAGCGGACGGAGGCTCCACAACAGCAGGGCAGAAGAAAGATTTATTGCTACAAATGTGGTGAAAATGGACATTTCTATCGGGACTGTACTAAGCCCGCTAATGCACGCCTTGTTGTGCAGAAAGAACAAGATAGGCGAAGACAAGAGAACGAGTGGCGGAGAAGAAAGGGACTCCCAGAACTCCCTTTAAACTGAAGGGGACCATCGCAAAGGGGCGAGTGTTGGTCCACAACGATTCTACTGCCTCGATGTCTGACACCAGCTCTCATCAGCGTATACTAACGACAGCGGCAGAGGTGTATGAAAAGAAACTCCTAGAACTTCATCCTGTCAGATTGAACATAAACATGGTCTTGGCGATTCCTCCCATGGAGACTGCAGAGTTGAGCGGAATTCTTCATGACGTGCCAGGTGACCAGATTTCTGTCATTGCTCGCTCTTCAGAGTGGCTACCCCCTGATGTTGAGGTAGTGTCTGCGGAGATTGTGTCGCGATCTGCAGAAGCTGGACTCCGAGTACAAGTGCGTGTCAAGAATTTGTCTGCAACAAGGACTGTGTCGATTTCAAACCATGACGTGCTGGCTGAATTTCAATTGACTGGTGGTACAAAACTAGGCCACACACTTGAGGCCTTGATTGGTCCATGCTGTGAGTCCAGAGTTCGCGTCAACGGTGCGGAGACAACTTGTTTAGTCGATAGTGGGTCACAGGTGACTATCATCTCTGAGTCCTTCTACAGACAGTACCTCAGAGATGTACCTTTGCAGCAGATTGACGCTGTACTAGACATTACAGGAGCAGGTGATCAAAACGTGAGTTACCTTGGAGTCGTTCAGACAACCGTGCAGCTCCACCGAGAGGTGAGCGGGACAGACAAGGAAGTTGAGACTTTAGCCCTTGTTTGTCCAGATACTCGAATCTCTACGAGAGTTCCCGTCATTGTTGGAACTAACACCATGCGTGTACTTCAGAAACATTGTGGACAACAAGCAGGGTGGTCGTGGCTCAAGACTATACCAATTCGGTGTGAAGCAGCGTTTGCATACAAAGAATCAATGACGTCAGCAAATGGGAGACTGTGTCCAGTTCGACTAGTGGGTAGTGATGTAGTTGTACAACCTCATTCGGTCATTGATGTACGAGGTATTGTACGCCACGGTCTTGAACTGAATAGGGACTCTGTGCTCATACAGGAACCAACGATAGAGACGTTACCTGAAGGGTTGCATGTACTGAGTGGTAAGACGGCTGTGAACACTTTACCTAGGTTGAGGGTAACTCTGGTGAATAACACCGATTCACCTATCACGGTGAAAAGAAAGCAGATTATTGCAGATTTGTTTGCTATCCAAGCTGAGTATGCACTGTCTAGTGTGTTGCAAGATTTGAACAGTCAGTGTGAGGTGCAGAATGACACTCAGAGTGGTGAGCGTGTGTGGTGTGATGAAAGTCGTGACTCCTCAGGAATGAAAGCTGACATTTCAGAACTTGTTTCACGATTGCAGTTTGGATGTGATGTTGATCTTGTGTGGAAAGAGAATTTCACAAAACGATTGTTGACCTTTGCAGATGTGTTCAACCAAAAAGATTTTGATCTTGATAAAGCTGAAGTTGAACATGATATCGAACTCATTCCAGGTGCCGTAACTAGACAAAGACCCCGACCCATACCTCCCCAGGACCTGGAAGAAGTTCGGCAGCATATCCAACAGTTGTTAGATGCAAACATCATCAGACCTTCGACGAGCCCTTTCGCTTCACCAATAGTCTTGGTCAGGAAGCGGAACGGTTCGCTACGAATGTGCGTTGATTACCGAAAGGTAAATGCTCGTACCGTCAGAGACAGCTATGCGCTTCCAAAGATTGAGGACTTGTTTCGAACTCTCACGGGAGCAAAGTTCTTCTCAAGTCTGGATCTTTCGAAGGCGTACTACCAAGTACCTCTGACGGAGCGTGCAAAGAAAATATCGGCATTTACCACCCCGTTCGGCTTGTATGAGTTTGAGAGATTACCATTTGGTCTTGTGAATGCTCCAATGACATTTCAGCGCATTATGGATTGTTGTTTCAGCGACATGAACTTGGCGGAACTCATAATTTTTCTGGATGATATTCTGATTCATGCTGCCACTTTGCAGGAGTTGGAAGATCGGACGGTGAAAGTTTTAGAGAGGTTGCGAAAGTTTCGGTTGAAGCTTGATCCAGACAAATGCATTTTTGGGGCTACTGAAGTGAAACATTTAGGCTATGTCATTTCAGAGGGAGTCATACGTCCCGATCCGGACAAAGTTGCAGCTGTCACCTCTTGGCCGAAACCAACAACAGTGAAGGAGGTGAAAAGTTTTCTTGGATTTGTAGGATTTTATCGCCGTTTTATTCCACACTTTTCCAACAAGGCAAAACCATTGAATGATTTGACAGTTGGTTACGTTCCACAGAAAAAGCAGTCAGGGAAGAAGAAATCAGGTACTTTGACCTTGTCGTCTGATATTACTGCATTGTGGGGAAAGAAGCAGGATGAAGCTTTTCAAGTCTTGAAGGACGAGTTGACGAGCGATTTAATGTTGGGTCTAGCAGACAAGACGAGGTCGTTCTCTTTACACTGTGATGCGAGTGGTACTGGATTGGGAGCTGTTCTGTACCAGGAGTTTGACGGTAAACTGAAAGTCATAGCATACGCTAGTAGAGGGTTGAACCGTACCGAGCAGAACTATCCAGCGCATAAAAGAGAATTTCTTGCGTTGAAATGGGCAATGTCAGAGAAGTTTCATGATTACTTGATAGGGTCAAAGGTCACTGTTGTTACAGACAATAATCCTCTTTGTTACGTGTTGGGAAATGCAAAGTTGGATGCTGTTAGTCACCGTTGGTTGGCTTCATTGTCACTCTATGATTTTGACTTGATCTACAAGCAAGGGTCTGCACACACAGATGCTGATGGGTTGTCGCGACGGCCACAAGCACCCCCTGAGGAAGACGATGAGTACAAAGAGACACTTGAGAAGGCAGCATTCTTGCTAGAAAAGGCTAGGAAGTTTGATGGAGTTGTACCACAGGTCGTAACTAGTGAGGCCATTGCAAGTGTCATGTTCGCTAAGGGTGTAGGCGTACAGGCCCACAGTGTCAGAGGAACCGCGCATAATGCTAAGATCTGGAACCCAGAAGGATATGACTCTGATGATTTTGTACCCGCAGTTGAAACCATAACCAAAGACCCCACTGCTATCCCCAGTGATGTCTTAGAACCAGAGATAGAGGGAAATTTTGCTACCTTGACTCTCCAAGATTGGACGAGACTACAGCAACAGGATCGCTGTATAGCCGCTGTTTGTGAAGCATTGAAGAGGAATGCTACACTGGAGATCACGGGACCAGAAACCAAAGTTTATTCCAGAGAAATGAAACACATGGTGATAGAGGAAGGAGTACTGTACCGGCGAATTACGGGAGATGAGTCAACCCGTGATCAGATTGTTATTCCCCGTACATTGCGACAGAAGGCTATGAAGGGTGTTCATGACGATCTCTATCATACACATTTTGATGATGCTATAAAGCACGCCAGAATGCGTTTCTTTTGGCCGTTCATGGCTACCGACTTGCAACGGAGAATCAAAAGGTGTGAACGTTGTACTAGGAGTGGTGTTCAGACTCAGAAGGCACCCATGTCCACTATTATGACAACTTATCCACTGGAACTCTTGTCCATTGACTTCTTGACAATTGAGGTAAAGGGGCAGAAACAGAATATTTTGGTAGTACTAGACCATTTCACCAAGTTTGCGCAAGCAATTTTGACTAAAGATCAGACCGCCAAAACAGTGGCCAAAGCTCTTTGGAATGAAGTTTTCATGACTTATGGTTTTCCCAGTCGCATATTGTCGGATCAGGGGCGTGACTTCGAGTCAAAGTTGATCCAAGAACTATGTTGTTTGGCTGGGATACAGAAGTGTAGGACTACCCCATACCACCCCAGTGGAAATCCTGTCGAAAGGTGGAATCGTACTCTGCTTGGCATGATTCGCAGTTTAGAGCAGGAACAGAAGAGAGACTGGAGGAAGCACCTCAAATCAGTTGTGCATGCGTATAATTCATGTATTCACAGTAGTACGGGATTTTCGCCGTACTATTTGTTCTTTGGTAGGCATCCTAGGCTTCCCATTGACTTGGCTTTTGGCATTGATCTTGGAAAGAGACAAGGAAGGAGTTCTAGACAGTATGTCGAAGGGTTGAAAGACAGTCTTAGGCATGCATACAGGATGGCTTCAGAACAGATGGAGAGATCCGCGCAGAAAAACAAGGTCAGATATGATGCGGGTTCTCATGCCGCAACTTTGGAAGTTGGAGACCGAGTCCTTGTGAGAAAATTGGGACCTCGCATTCGGTCAAAAGTTGATGATCGCTGGGAAGAGGGTGTTTTTGTGGTTCTTGAAAAACTTGAGGGTATTCCAGTTTACGTCGTACAGAGGGACAGTGGATATGGGCCGAGAAGAACACTTCATCGAAACATATTGCTTCCAGTGGGAGCACTCGGTTGGCCTTTACCCTCTGATCAGCACAAAGCGTTGAAGGAGTATCGACAAAGAGGACCTAGAACAGCGGAGAAGAATCTCCAGGAATCTGAAAGCGAAGATGAGGAATCATTGTTTCCAGACTTACAGATCAAGTTAGGTTTGGATGGGAATAGAACATTGAGGCCTGAAGCACCCGAATTCGTTCCTGTTATTCCTCGTACAGAACAGGAAGAAGATGTACTTCTAGAACCAGAGCAAGATGTTTCCCAAAGTGGGAGCCAGGAAGAGGCAGGGGATGTAGAACTGCCCATGGAGGTTACATCAGGTGCCTCTACAGATCGCCCAGAGGACGGTCCGGAGAATTCAGATGATGACAAAGAAGGAGTAAAGGTTCCAGCTGAGGATGGAGCAGTACACACTTCAGCATCCGAGTCTGATGAAGTTGAGCCTCATGAAGGGTCAACAGAAGATGACCTTGAAGTGAGTGGGCAGCAGCGACAGGAGTTGCGTCGTTCTAGTAGGAGGCGTAGGCCTGTGGAGAGGCTGAATCTTATGCACCGGTGTGTGTGCCGGGAGTCAGTTGATCTTGAAAAGTTGGGAGATATTCATCGAAAGATGCAAGGTCTGCTAGATTTTGGTCATGTTATTCCTCCACCCAGTTTGTTGCGCTATGTTGTTTGGGCAATCTCGGAATTGTCAGGCGAGCTGGAAAAGTGTTGGAAAATGAATAGCAAAAGTTCTTGAGACAATAGTTTGTCGGATATGATCGGAAGTAGAATCAGGATATATTGTATACCTGTTTAGTTTTGTGCGTTTTGGTTAAAGCGATGCCAACCTTTAATATAGGTTATTTTATCAGTGGAGAAATTAAGTTGGTGATGAAAAATGTTTTTGCCCTTTTAATTTAATAAATTAAAAGGAAACATTTTTTATTTTTTCCCAGGGTAAGTGTAGTACTGTGTGAAATAGCACTACAGTTGTTGTCTCCCTTCCACTGTTCAGATGTTCTATTCTGTACGTGTTTGAACTAATAGTGTTTTGTGCTACAGTAAATTATTTCCCTTGAACCATGTTTGAATATCAGGTGAGCTCGAGGGGATCCACTTTGAAAAGTTTACTACCTCCTTTTTTTGAAGATAAGTACACCAAGCTGTAAATTGATTGCAGAAATTCCATCCTTTTGTATTTGTTAAAAGTTTGCATTAAATTTGATAAGAGTTGATAATTATATTTGAGCTAAAAGGATATTTTGTTCAGTCAAAAATTATTGCAGAAGCACTCAGAATTATTTGGAACTTTGGTGCGGCGTATTGATATGTGAAAATCATCTTGCCGGTACGGTTGCACTACTTTTAACTGGGAAAAGGTGACAGGCAGGGGAAATTTTGGTGTCCCTGAAACATCATTGTTGTATCAATGATTGTGGAGTCCTGCTTGTAGCAGGTATGTAAAACATTTTATTGATGATTAGTTCAAGTGTTTATAATCGTTTGGGTGTGGAAAATGACAGAGTATTCTAGAAACTTATTATTTTTTGAGTGCAGCCATGCAACCATTTTTTGCACCGGTATGCTAAGTTTTGAATAGGCATAGATCTACATGTTTCAAAGCACTTGAATGATTTTGTAGAATACTTAGAATTGTCAGCATAATTTGTATGTTGGACATTCTGTTATTTGTGGAAAACATAGAAATTGGATTTTGATTTAAATCTAAATTCAAAACGAATTAGCACTGAACATGTGTATGACGTCACTACCGGAAGTAGTCGTCCGTGTCGCAGTAAGTTGCTGCAGTTGTTAAATGCTTTCAGTATATGATTGATGCTGTGGACAAGTGAAGAGCATTGCTGGTTCTATACTAGATCTGATAGTGATAGAACAGAAGTTGTTGCATTTTTGACATGAGATGATGTCTTAAGAGAAAATAATCTTTCCTTGAAAAAGGGTAGAATTCTTTTAGTGAGTTTTAATGATCTCATTGTTGTGAATTATGGTGAATCTAGACCTCACATTTTCTTGAAGAAAATGGTAATCGCGCGTAAGGACTAGACTGTAATTATGCACATGTAGTATTTCTAGTATTCAAGATACTCAAGGCTGCATTATGGCAGGGAGACTTGTGATTTTAGAAAGAAACCTGCTCACAAAAACATTGTTCACAGTATTGTACGTTGCTATGGATACGAGATTGTCCAGCCACTGCTCTTCAGTTGTATTCAGTACTGTTAATGACGTAAAAGTACGTTAGTATTTAGTATGAGAGTATGATTTTGAGAAGAAGCAGCTAGTTTTACATTTTAATCTTTATAAGGAAACAGGAAACATGATTGATTGAAAGGGTCATGTACGTATTGATGATAGAATAATTTTTGTTGGTTGGAATTGAAGTTGAAGTTAGGATTTTAGGTTATAACATTTAAGGTTTTATAAAGTTTTGCAAGTAGAATAAGTACTTGAAGAAGTAATTCACAGTGTGTTTTGATGTTGGAAACATATTTTTTGTCATGAAACCGTACACACCCGCACACACATATCAACACACATGCATACACAAACCACATACATGAAACATCAAGAAGTGTATTGTTTTGTTTGTTTAGACCAGCAAACATTGAGGTAACACATAGATAATGGTGTTGTGATATTTGTGTGTTACAGGATTCAGTTCTGGTCAGAGTTGTAGTCAGAGTTTTCTTTTAGAGTTTTTTAGGGTTGGAATATAGAATCAGAGTTTTTGGATTGAAATTAGAGTTCTACTTTATTGTTTACATCGAGAAAATAAAACAAAGAAAAGAAACAACAGACTTGTAGTTTGCCACTTGCGGATGAAAGGCGCACACATGATCCCACCCTTCAATGTAGCAATGAACTCACCCGAGTTGGTTACATTGAAAAAAGTGCTTGTGTTCAGTTCTGTTGTTTTGCAGTTATAGTTTCGCCGGCAGTGTATAAAACACCAAAACAAATCTCAAATCGTCGAAAACGTTGTCGTGATTGTGACGCATTATGTTGAACTCTCTCGTAGCGATTCTTCCATAGTTAAGTATACTTTAATGTTCTGACTTGAACTTGACTGATTTTAGACAGTGATCATAAACTCCGAACACTGAAGCCATCATCATCATCATCATCATCATCATCATCATCATCATCATCATCATCATCATCATCATCATCATCATCATCGTGCACCTGTTGTATACATATTCTACCTTAGGCACAAGGCGTACAGGATAGGTATTCCAGGGCAACCATAGGGCAATACGGCGTAGCATGGGATATCCAAGAAGAGCAACTGCGGATGTCAGCGGGCAGAGATTTTTAAACACAAGGGGCTTGGGATTTAAAGGAATTCTTTCCGTATTTTTGTAGTTTGAAGAACTTTTCAGAGCTTTGCAGTACCGAGGATAGATCTATATTTGGGAAGGGTGTTGCCAAAGTGCCGAAATGCGCTTTGTAAGATGCCGTGAGATTCGCAAAGATTCTGATTGGTCATTTCCCCATGATCATGCTCACGCCCACAGGCCCCCACAGAATATACCCAGGATACGCCAGGAGGCCCTTGAAGCCACAGCATACCGTATTCTCCGTCGCGATATAACCTTGAACGGTTGAAAACGACGTTAAACACCAAATAAAGTAAAGTAAATACCGTATTCTGCGTGCCTTAAGGGCATGCAAATGTGTATGCATCGGGTGCATCATCATCATCTTCATCATCATCATCATCATCATCATCATCATCATCATCATCATCATCATCATCATCACCAGTTCCCTGACTGGGACAGCCGTCCAGGGGAGGGGGGGGGGGGGGGCGTGTGAGCAGTAGATGTAGAGTCCCTTCTCCAGGCTGTTCTGTGGTGGTGACCGTCGACAGAAGATCATTGTTCAAAGCTCATCTGTGTCCATTCCTTGACGTTGTCGTACCAGCTCTTTCATTGTCTCGATTTTCCGCGTCTGCGTCCTCCTTTAAGGCCAAAAAATAAATAGGTCTGTTTACGGTAACCCGACCGACCCTATTTTTTTCGCGCGACCCTAGACTTTTTTTGGCATTTGGGAAAAAAAATAAATAAATAACGTAAAAATATGTTTTTTGGAAAAAAAAATCCCGACCTACCGACCCTATTTTTTTGGCCTATGTTACCGTAAACAGACCTTTTTTTTTGGCCTAACCATTCTTTCTGCGCACTATTTACACAGATGTCGATGTAAGAGGTCCATTATCCAGGCATTCTACGCGTTTGAATTGCGTTATTTGCGATTTGATGGAGTGCCAGACAAAAAGATAAAGTTGAAATTAGGCAGACAACCAAATTGACCTCATTTTCTATGATCGTTCTTGTCAAATTTGAGACACGCACGCACGCACGCACGCACACGCACACACACACACACACACACACACACACACACACACACACACACACACACACACACACACACACACACCTACAAACAAAAACAAATAATAAAGTTTAGCAACATCTGCCGGAGGGCCATCACTTCTTTATAATTTGAAAATGAATTGGATAATACGTTGAGCTGCCAAATAATGCAATATCGACTTTCTGTGACCTTACACATTTTGCGCATACACCAGAAAAGTGGATCGATGCGGGTATCATATTGTTCCACTGATTGGTATTGTGCTAAACATTCAATTTGTTCATGGTAAAAAGTGCGCGACTCACCATATGTCATTGACATGTGAATCAAAGAGCTTGATATTCCGAGGCATTAGTTTCATTGTCGTTGTGACGGGCGAAGTGGCCCAGTGGATAAGACAGACATCAGCCTCCTAATCTGAAGGTCGTGATTTCAAATCCCGGCCGCGGCCGCCTGGTGGGGTAAGGCTGGAAATTGTTCCGATCTCCCAGGTCAACTTATTGCCTTATCCCCCTTCGTGTGTACACGCAAGTACAAGACCAAGTGCGCACGGAAAAGATCCTGTAATCCATGTCGGAGTTCGGTGGGTTATAGAAACACGAGAATACCCTGCATGCTTCCCCCGAAATCGGCGTATGGCTGCCTAAATGGCGGGGTAAAAACGGTCATACACGTAAAAATCCACTCGTGTAAAAACGTACGGAGTGAACGTGGAAGAAGATTGTCGTCGTCTTATTGAATTTAACTAGCAGCTGCATGCGTAGAGCGCGCATCTGTTGCCACGTGTATCATTCCCCATTACAAATCTTCTATTTCAATGGCTTTACATTAGTAACAGCTCGTACAAAAGTGGCTTATTAGAATTATGCGTGTGAAAAAAATGAGTTTTGTTTATGTCATCAACGGAGCAAAGGAAGCTTAGTAATAGGATAATTACCTTATACCTCCGAAATGTCAAGCACAAACACACACACACACACACACACACACACACACACACACACACACACACACACACACACACACACACAAACAAACACACACAGTAACACACACATACACACGCACGCATGTATGTAAACACACACACTAACACACACACGCACACACACACGCACGCACACACACACACACACACGTGCGTACGCACGCATTCTCGCACGCACAAACACGCACACACACACACAAAACGATCTTCGCCTTTATCGCTGTACTGTGTCGGGCATGCTGCGTTTTCACATTGTTCATTCTTTCCAACCAGCTTGGCCATTATGTCCGCCTGAGTGCGGCTTCAATTACGGGGTGTTTTGTTCCTTTTGTCTCCCCACACACAAAGTTAAGGCCTAAAAAAAAAAATAGGTGTGGTTACGGTAACCCGACCTACCCTATTTTTAGGGGCCGACCCTATAACTTTTTATTACATTTGTCAAAAAAACAAAAACACACACAAGTAAACGAGTGCAGAAAACGCAATGAAAGCGAAAGCGCCCGAGTCGCACACTTATTTCCCTGTCAAGTAGGTTTAATTTGTACACATTAGAAAAAAAAGTTTAAAAAAAAGAAAAGTGATTGCCTACCTTCCTACCCTATTTTTTTGGCTATGTTACCGTAACCACACCTATTTTTTTTTTGGCCTAATGGGATCACACCACACAATATTAAACTCACAGCTTATCACTCACATCACACGTTTTAAATTAGAAATAAAAAGGGGCCTTCACTCGACATCTTGATCACGTGGTGATGACGTGTTTCTATCATCGTTGTTGCAGATGGCGACAAGACAAGAGTGAGAAAAAGACAGAGCCTCACTGTTTTTTTTAAACAACGTGTACACGTGTGGATCATGATCATGACACTATGGAAGTCACGCTCGACGAAGAAGGTTTGATTCCAATCCGTTTCTGAGCCCTTCTCGCTCTATCCATCCACTGGCCGAATCGAACAGGACAAGGCGATTATTTCGGAAACTCTCTGGGATTGATTTCCGAGTCGGGTGAGTGTAAACGCTTTTGGTGTATGTTACAGGGCGGGGATGTAGCTCAGTCGGTAGCGCGCTGGATTTGTATCCAGTTGGCCGCTGTCAGCGTGAGTTCGTCCCCACGTTCGGCGAGAGATTTATTTCTCAGAGTCAACTTTGTGTGCAGACTCTCCTCGGTGTCCGAACACCCCCGTGTGTACACGCAAGCACAAGATCAAGTGCGCACGAAAAAGATCCTGTAATCCATGTCAGAGTTCGGTGGGTTATAGAAACACGAAAATACCCAGCATGCTTCCTCCGAAAACGGCGTATGGCTGCCTAAATGGCGGGGTAAAAAACGGTCATACACGTAAAATTCCACTCGTGCAAAAAACACGAGTGTACGTGGGAGTTTCAGCCCACGAACGCAGAAGAAGAAGAAGAAGGTGTATGTTATTACTATATAACGGACCCCTTAATATAAATATTAATACTATATAACGAATCACTCAATATAAATTGTAATACTTTGTGACCGGTAGATCTGTGAAAGTTTTCCATATCAGTGTCCCTAATTGAAAGAATTGTTGTTGTTTTCAAGAATTAAAACACATAAGAAAGGTTAGTTAATTGAACGTTATATAGACAGAACAAAACATTCACGAGTACGTCGACCTAATAGTCTTTGTAATGGACAGACATACACATAATTAAGAGACAAGTTAGTACAGGGACAAACTTGAGAGTAGGCGTTGAATCCGATCTCTCCATCAAGATGTCCTCCTCTCACGGTCACTTTTTTTCCTCCTCTTCTTCTTCTTCTTCTTCTTCTTCTTCTTCTTCTTCTTCTTCTTCTTCATCTTCATCTTCTTCTTCTTCTGCCTTTATGGGCTGAAACTCACCCTTATCCCCCCCTCTGCTTCTTTCTCTCTGTAAAGGTGTAGGGCTAGTTATTTTTCGTTATTCCCCCCTCTGCTTCTTTACCTCTGTAAACTTGTAGAGCTAGTTATTTTTCGATAATGACCCAGCAACCAAACAAATAACGAGCCAGCAACAGCCTGAATCCTCGATAGTGCATTTAAATTAACAACTACAGGCCTGAACACATGAATCTCCATATAAAATCCATGAGTTCGGTTGTTTTCTGAATCTAGATCTGCCGTGCACAAACCGTTCATCACAAGCAAATTCCCAAGGCAAGTAACTCATACTCTAGCGACAAGAGTAGTTCCCCTTCTTTTAACGCAGTTTCTTCGACAACACTGACTGCAATCCGACGGTCAGTTTTTAACAATATTTCATTTTATAAACAGATCACACGCAACCAAATGCACACATCTCATCAATTTAAACAAAATAAAGCGGTTTCATACACTATTTTCCCCAGAAAACTGAACTTCATACAGTAATTAACGTTGGAACACGGGTGCAAATGTTCGTCTGCTAGTCCCATTTGACGAAAGAACATTATCTTAAGCGATACTAAAACATAACAAGTCGCGTAAGGCGAAAATACAATATTTAGTCAAGTAGCTGTCGAACTCACAGAATGAAACTGAACGCAACGCAACGCAGCAAGACCGTATACTGGTAGCATCGTCACTCCACCGCCCGTGGCAAAGGCAGTGCCCGTGGAATCGACAAGAAGAGCGGGATATTCGTTGCGCTGAGAAGGATAGCACGCTTTTCTGTACCTCTCTTCGTTTTAACTTTCTGAGCGTGTTTTTAATCCAAACATATCATATCTATATATTTTTGGAATCAGGAACCGACAAGGAATAAGATGAAAGTGTTTTTAAATTAATTTCGAAAAAAAAATTTTGATAATAATTTTTATATATTTAATTTTCAGAGCTTGTTTTTAATCCGAATATAACATATTTATATGTTTTTGGAATCAGCAAATGATGGAGAATAAGATAAACGTAAATTTGGATCGTTTTATAAATTTTTTACAATTTTCAGATTTTTAATGACCTAAGTCATCAATTAATTTTTAAGCCACCAAGCTGAAATGCAATACCGAACCCCGGGCTTCGTCGAAGATTACTTGACCAAAATTTCAACCAATTTGGTTGAAAAATGAGGGCGTGACAGTGCCGCCTCAACTTTCACGAAAAGCCGGATATGACGTCATCAAAGACATTTATCCAAAAAATGAAAAAAACGTTCGGGGATTTCATACCCAGGAACTCTCATGTCAAATTTCATAAAGATCGGTCCAGTAGTTTAATCGCTCTACACACACACACACACACACACACACGCACACACATACACCATACCCTCGTTTCGATTCCCCCTCGATGTTAAAATATTTAGTCAAAACTTGACTAAATATAAAAAGAACACACAATATCTGCCTTTACCGCCACAGCAGAATAACAGCATATCATAATATCTGTGTACTTGATTTTAGTCCAAAACAGGGAAACTGACAAGAAGTGTAAACAGAATGGAATGATTTGCACGGAACTATACAACCGCGCATTAGTCGATCGCCTGCGCAGGTTGACTGGTTGAGTGATTCGGATTCGATCAAACTTTCGCACAAAAACTCCTGTTTTCTTTGAATAACTGAAGAAAGGAGGAATAAAGAGGTTACACACCTCGTCTCAGTGATTATTAAAAATAATGGTCTCAGTTCGCGGTCATGAAAAAGCTCGCTGAAGCTCGCATTTTTCATGATCCGCTAACTTCGACCATTATTTTTAATAATCACTGAGACTCGGCATGTAACCTCTACTTATTGCCCCCTCTGCTTCTTTACCTCTGTAAACTTGTAGAGCTAGTTATTTTTCGATAATGACCCAGCAACCAAACAAATAACGAGCCAGCAACAGCCTGAATCCTCGATAGTGCAATGGGTTGAGAAGCTGTTCTGTTTTGGTACTACTTTTGCGACTGAAAAGTTCCGAACGCTCTATACGTACGAAATATACATCTCTGGAGCAAACAATACACACATACCGCATTTAAATTAACAACTACAGGCCTGAACACATGAATCTCCATATAAAATCCATGAGTTAGGTTGTTTTCTGAATCTAGATCTGCCGTGCACACACCGTTCATCACAAGCAAATTCCCAAGGCAAGTAACTCATACTCTTGCCGACAAGAGTAGTTCCCCTTCTTTTAACGCAGTTTCTTCGACAACACTGATTGCAATCCGACGGTCAGTTTTCAACAATATTTCATTTTATAAACAGATCACACGCAACCAAATGCACACATCTCATCAATTTAAACAACATAAAGCGGTTTCATACACTATTTTCCCCAGAAAATTGAACTTCATACAGTAATTAACGTTGGAACACGGGTGCAAAAGTTCGTCTGCTAGTCCCATTTGACGAAAGAACATTATCCTAAACTATACTAAAACATAAACAGAACACACACTATCTGCCTTTACCGCCACAGCAGAATAACAGCATATCTGTGTACTTGATTTTAGTCTAAAACAGGGAAACTGACAAGAAGTGTTAACAGAATGGAATGATTTGCACGGAACTATACAACCGCGCATTAATCGATCGCCTGCGCAGGTTGACTGGTTGAGTGATTCGGATTCGATCAAACTTTCGCACAAAAACTCCTGTTTTCTTTGAATAACTGAAGAAAGGAGGAATAAAGAGGTTACACACCTCGTCTCAGTGATTATTAAAAATAATGGTCTCAGTTCGCGGTCATGAAAAAGCTCGCTGAAGCTCGCATTTTTCATGATCCGCCAACTTCGACCATTATTTTTAATAATCACTGAGACTCGGCATGTAACCTCTACGTAACTTACCCAACAACCAAAATCACTTACCCAACAACGGGCCTGAATCCTCGATAGCTCACAGGTTTGATGAGTTAGACTTTGAGGGAACTACTTTAGCGATTGAAAAGTTCCGAACGCTCCAATGTACGAAATATACATCTCTAGACCAAACAATACAAACATACTGCATTTAAACTGGCAACTACAGGCTTGAACACATTAATCTCCATATAAAATCTATGAGTTTGGTTTGTTTTCTAAATCCAAATCTAACGATCAGTGCAGAGAAACTCGCTTTAGATCTCGTATGAGTGCAAGCAAACTCCCAAGGCAAGTAACTCTCGTACGACAAGAGTAGTTCCCCTTCCAAATATTCTGAACTGAGTTGCTTCCGAGGACAAGAGACTGCAATCCGACGGTTAGTTTTCGACAATATTTCATTCTATAAACAGATCACACGCAACCAAATGCACACATCGCATCAATTTAAAGAACATACAGCGGTTTCATACACTATTTTGCCCCAGAAAACGGAACTTCATACAGTTTTTAACGTTGGAACACTGGTGCAAAAGTTCGTCTGCTTGTCCCATTCGAAGAAAGAACATTTCCTAAGCGATACCAAAACACGAACAGAACACACACTCTGCCTTTACCGGCACAGCAGAATAACAACATAACTGTGTACTTGATTTTAGTTCAAAACAGGGAAACTGACAAGAAGTGTTAACAGAATTGATTGATTTTCCCTGAACTATACAACCGCGCATTATTCAATCGCCAGCGCAGGTAGACTGGTTGAGTGATTTGGATTCGATCAAACTTTCGCACAAAAATTCCTCTTTTCTTTGAATAACTGAAGAAAGGAGGAATAAAGAGGTTACATACCTCGTCTCAATGATTATTAAAAATAATGGTCTCAGTTCGCGGTCATGAAAAAGCTCGCTGAAGCTCGCATTTTTCATGATCCGCTAACTTCGACCATTATTTTTGATAATCACTGAGACTCGGCATGTAACCTCTACGTACACTCGTGTTTTTTTCACGAGTGGGTTTTCACATACATGTATGACCGTTTTTACCCCGCCATTTAGGCAGCCATACGCTGCTTTCGGAGGAAGCATGCTGGGTATTTTCGTAGTTCTATAACTAGCGGCCGAACTTATGAAAAGGATTACTGGATCTTTTCCGTGCGTACTTGGTCTTGTGCTTGCGTGTATACACGAAGGGGGACAAGGCACTAGCAGGTCTGCATGTAAGTTGACCTGGGAGATCGGAAAAATCTCCACCCTTAGCACACCAGGCGCGAACGCGCGACCTTCCGCTTTGGACGTCGTCTTATCCACTGAACCATGGCGCCCGTCGTTTCTTTCAACATTCATTCATTACGATGCAGACGTGGAATTCAATGTTTCTTTTTGTCTACTACAAAACGTTAAAGTCTGAAGTGTGTTTTGATTTGCTTGCTCGATTTTGGGAACAAATACAACTGTTGCAAGTTACCAGATTGTGACGTCGTGTCCAGATTGTGACGTCGTGTCCAGATTGTGACGCCGTGTCCAGATTGTGACGTCGTGTCATAATTTTTATATTTTTAATTTTCAGAGCTTGTTTTTAATCCAAATATAACATATTTATATGTTTTTGGAATCAGAAAATGATGAAGAATAAGATTAGCGTAAATTTGGATCGTTTTATAAAAAAAAGTTATCACAATTTTCAGATTTTTAATGACCAAAGTCATTAATTAATTTTTAAGCCACCAAGCTGAAATTCAATACCAAAGTCCGGCCTTCGTCGAAGATTGCTTTGCTACAATTTCAATCAATTTGATTGAAAAATGAGGGTGTGACAGTGCCGCCTCAACTTTTACAAAACGCCGAATATGACGTCATCAAAGGTATTTATCGAAAAAAGGAAAAAACGTCCGGGGATATCATTCCCAGGAACTCTCATGTCAAATTTCATAAAGAACGGTCCAGCAGTGAAGTCTGAATCGCTCTACACACACACACAGACAGACACACACACACACACACAGTCAAAACTTGACTAAATGTAAAAAACATAGTGGGGAGGTAAAGCAATGTTAATGCAATGTTCTGGTGACACAAAAAGTAATAGACTGTCTGTCGCTTTTGCGAAATGGGCAAATTTTAGAAGCCTTTCCGCATTTTCGGCAAAACGCTGCCGATTTCACGTAATGGGCAGCGCCGGTTTTGCCGATTACGCAAAATGGGGGAAAATGTTGCCGATTCCGCGAATTCGGCAATTCCGTGAATTCGGCACGACATATATGCTTCTGCGTTGATTACGAAACATTTAAACATTGTAAGAACCAAAACAAATGGTTATATATGCAATTAAACCATCCATCCATCCATCTCTCTCTCTCTCTCTTCGAACAACCTACTGTATAAACGGCCACCTAGGTTCACATCTTGCACCACTTATTCAGGTTATTTCCTTTCTTGTTTAAAATTTTTATTTTTATTTATTCTTTTATTTATTTATGTATTCAATTATTTATTTATTCATTTACTTATTTACTTATTATTCATTCATTCATTTGTTCTTCTTCTTCTTGGCGTTCGCAGAGGTTACACAATCAGTCCAGCACTGGTGATAAATGTTGTCGTTTTCTCCAACTCCTGTCGACTGCCGTATAGTTTGGTCTGCAAGGGAGTTGGTGACGGCCACACTTCTTTTCGTTCCTCATCTAGTAAGGGACATCGCTGTAAGATGTGTTCCGCTGTTTGGTCCTCTTGACCGCAGGCACAGGTTGGTGATGGCGCCAGCTTGAACTTTCGGTTCATGTGAGCATTGAGCCTGTTGTGGCCAGTACGCAGCCTGATGAGGTTGACTTGCTGCTCTCTGGACATTGTGTGGTAGTCATCTCTGTTTGTCCTTGGCCTCATCAATGCCTTGATGATTGTCTTCTGCTCACTAAAGCTGACACTGTTTTCAGGTTGGTCTTCCACGGCTCCTTCTTTTGCCAGCTCATCTGCCCTTTCATTTCCTGGTATCCCACAGTGTGCTGGTATCCACTGGAGGACAACTCTTCTGGTTTGTCTGACCATCTGTAATGCTTTGGCCAGCTGTGGGAGTTTGTCGTTCTCTAGGGCCTGAAGGACTGAAAGGGCGTCCGAGAGGAAGACAACTTGGTAGCAAGGGTCTGCGGAGTCCTGAACGAAGGAGGCGGCCTGCATGAGAGCTTCTGCTTCTGCTTTATAGTTTGTGCAGTGTTTGCCAGTGGCAACGCTGGATGTAGCTGTATGTCCCCCAGGGAACTGGATCAGAATGCCTGCACCTCCATTGAGCACGGCGTTAGTTGCTGATCCATCGGTGTATACATGGATCCACGCCTCTTTTGGGTACTGTTCGTCGATCAGGGCTAAGGTGAGTGCCTGTCGAGCTGTGTCATTCTGATCTTCTCCTGAGGTAACATGTGGAACACTGGTGCAGATCTGGATGCCTGGTTTCTCTGTTGCCTTGGGGGTTTCCTCTTCTTCTTGAGTCAGAGGTAGAGTGTTCTGTGGAAGGACTTCCCTGTACTGTCGAGAAAGTCTCTTGCTCTCGTGTACAAAACTGCTCCGCTTAAGCCGGTTCTTGGTGAGGTTGCTCAGTCTGTGCTTCATGGGGTGGTCGGGTAGGCACTTGAGCTTCTCGGCCTGTACCATAGTCTTGGCTTCTCTTCTCTGACAGAGGGGTTGGATGGTGGTAAGCTTCTCCATTTCCTTGATGGGCGTGGATTTCATTGCACCGGTGATGAGTCGGAGGGCCTGGTTTTGCACACGGTCAAGGGTCTGCAGGTTTGTCTTGGCTGAGGTTGACCACGCTGTGGAGCCGTACTCGAGGTGGGGTCTGATTGTTCCCTGGTATACTGTCTTCAGTATCTTCTCGTTCGCTCCCCAGGTGGTACCTGCCAGCTTCCTGAGTATGGCTAGCTTGCGCCGGGCCTTCGTCTCTGCCTGTGCAATGTGTGCTTTCCAGGTCTGCCGTCTATCAAAGGTGACACCAAGGTACGTTGCTTCTTCATCCTCTCTCAGAGGAGTTCCACCAAGCCTAATGGTTCCGGCTTTCTGCTTTGGCGACAGTGTGAATAGGGTGGTGGAGGATTTCTCCTTGTTGATGGAGACGCACCAATCTTCTGCCCATGCGTTCAGCCTATCTGCCGCTTGCTGCATTCTGTAGGTGGCAGTACTTGCGTGCTCCTCCTTGCACCAGATCACAAGGTCGTCTGCGTAGAGAGCAGCTTTGATCCCCTTGGGCATCTCAGACACCAGATCGTCGATGAAGAGAAGGAAGAGTGTTGGGGAGAGGACTCCGCCCTGAGGGACGCCATGACGAAGGAGGAACTTCTTGCTTTTGGTCTGGTCGACGTTAACTCTTGCCCTGCGGTTATAGAGGTAAGAGCGAATCCACTGGTACATGTTGCTGGACACGCCTTTCCTCAGCAGTTTTACAAGGAGTCCATCTTTCCAGACCTTGTCAAAGGCCTTCTGAAGATCTATCCAGGTGACGAAGACCAGCTTCTGTTCCTGAAAGGCATCTTCAACTTCTTGCGCCAGGTAAGTGACCTGATCTTCAGTGCTGCGGAACTGTCGGAATCCAGCTTGTTCAGGGGCGAGGAGGTTCCTGGATTCCAGGTACCATCTGAGGCGCTCGTTCACAATTCTCTCCAGGGTCTTCACAACACAGCTGGTGAGGCTGATTGGGCGATAGCTGGTGGCCTTCTTTGGATCCTTCCCTTTTTTTAAGATGGGGATCATGATCGCTTCTCGCCAGAGTTGTGGTAGCGATCCTTCTTGCCAGCTGCTGTTGAAGACCTCGAGTAGCTTGTTCTCTGCTGCACTACCAAGGTGGGTTAGCATCTCGTTGGTGATGCCGTCTGGGCCAGGGGACTTCTTCGCCTTTGTCTTTTTCAGAGCTGAGTGCAGCTCGTGGAGTGTGAGTGGTTGACTCATGGCGTCCACTGTCGACTGTCTGGCAGGTCTCTCTCTTTTCTCTCTTCTTGCTTCTCTCTGTTTCTCGGGGCTAACATGGAGGTTGCTCTCAGCTGCATAGCTTTCAGCAAATTGGTTGGCAGCATGCTTTCCAGTTAGCACCTTCCCGTTCTCTTCTAATGTGATCTTTCCTCTGCTGGTGTTCTCATCATTCAACTGCTTGGTGAGCCTCCAGAGCTTTCTGCCATCTTTCTCAAGGTTCAGAGAGCTTGTCTTCTCTTGCCAGCTTCTCCGTCTTGCCTGTAGCTTCTTTTTGAGAAATTTGGCTTTGGCTTCCTGGAGGCGGATGTTGTTGTTTTGTGACGGGTTGACTTCTGCTTCCCTTCTGGCGTCTGCCAGATCATCATCCAGTTCCTGCAATTCATTACTCCAGTAGGGCTTATAGTCTCTCCTGGCACCCCTGGAAATGGACTCACGCGCTGCTCTGAGGATGCTCATGTTGAAGTCCTTCGCCACCATGTTGATGTCTCGACCCTCGACTCTGATGTCTTTGGTGAGTTCGCTGGTGCGGTGTCTAAAGAGGAACCAGTTCGCTCTTTTGTAGTTCCACCGTGGGAAGGAAGCTTCAGTGCAGGACTCCATGCCCAGGGTCAAAAAGACTGGCCGATGGTCACTTCCACCTAGCTGTTCTCCGACCTCTCTGCTGGTTAGCTGGTGCATGTCTTCCGTGCAGAAGGCTAGGTCAGGAGTTGATGTAGTGTGCCATCTTCTGGAATAGAATGTAGGGCAGTCAAAGGGACTGTTCAAAAGGATGAGACCTTTGTCGTCCTGCCAGTTCTCCACCTCTTCTCCTCTCCGATCCAGGTGGTCATATCCCCAACTCTGTGAATGACTGTTGAAGTCACCCACCACGATGAAGTTGGAGGCCTTTGCGGGGATCGTGTCAAGGGCGAGGTGTCTATCATTGGGGCAGTAGAAGTTGACAAGATGGAATTCTGATGTCTTCGTCTGGATTCGAATCACCTGATATTCGGAGTCCTCCATGTGCGTTTCTATCAAACAGGCATTGATGTTGTTCCTGATGAGGGTCAGGATTCCTCCTTTGCTTCGGTCTGTTCTGTCGGACCTAAGGCATTGGTAGCCTCTCACTTTGAAGGACTTTTGGGGTGTCAGGTGCGTCTCCTGAATACAGCAGATGTTGATGTTCTTCTCATGCAGGATATGCTCCAACTCTGTCTTCTTGTTCAGGATACTTTCTGCGTTCCAGTGCATGACCTGAAAAGGTCGCTGCTGACTGGGTTTCTTCCTGGTTGTGGTGGTGCCAGTCACTTTCCTCCCGCGTCCCCTGGCGTGACAAGACGGACGGGAGGGACCTCCAGTAGTTGGGGCTGGGTCCCTTTGAGGCATGGGACCCGACGCTGCTCCACCCTGGGGGGTCCTCAATGGGCGAGCGCCATTTCCATCTGTGCTGGTTGATTGTGTCATCATTTGCGTAAGTGCGTGTACCCGTGGTTTGTTAGAATGCGCCGTGCGGCCCGGGTCCTCCGTCTTCAGCATTCGGGGTTTTCTGTCGGGGTTACCTCACCCTTAGCTCATGGCCCGTACGTCCTACCCTGAGAGCACAGGGGGGAGGATTTTCCGGGATCCCACCTGGAGCCAGTTTGGTCCGCGGCCGCAAGCGGCTGATCTCCATATCTGAAGACCGTTCCCCTATCCGCCACCCGGGGACGCGCTGGGTTGGGGGTGGTCGCCCCACTGAAAATCCCACACTGGGTTAAGAAAGATCAGCCTGTCCCAGATTCATTTGTTCATTCATTCATTCATTCATTCATTCGTTCGTTCGTTCGTTCATTCATTCATTCATTCATGCATTCATTCATCCATTCTTTTGATTTGTAAATCATTTATTCATTTAATTATTTATTCATATGTTTTTGTTTTGTTATTTGGACTCAGGCGCAGCGATGAACAAGCGACCCGCACCACCATGGGACCCCTTCCAGCCAGGCCTTCAGGTGAAACGTCCGAGACACAACAACCCCCCTTCACCTCCTCCAATGGGGGGAGACAACAAGCTCAGCGGGTAGGACAATTCAATTGTTTGCACAGTCTATGAACTGCGGCTTGGACTTCAATCCTTTTTGTCTTTTTATTGTCTGTTTGTTTCTTGTCTCTTAAACGCCACCTCCACAGCTAGGGACACTTTCGTGCATGTGTGTGTGCGTGCATGTTGGATGTTGGTTGGCTGGTGTGTGTGTGTATGTGTGTGTGTGTATGTGTGTGTGTGTATGTGTGTGTGTATGTGTGTGTGTGTGTGTGTATGTGTGTGTGTATGTGTGCGTGTGTGTATGTGTGCGTGTGTGTGTGCATGCGAGTGCATGTGTCTGTGTGAGTGTATGTGTGTGTGTGTCGGTGTCTGTGTGAGCGTCTGTGTGTGTGTGTGTGTGTGCGCTTGTGTGAGTGTGTGTGTGTGTGTGTGTGCGCTTGTGTGAGTGTGTGTGTGTGCATGCGATTTGGAAGGATGCTCTTGATCTTGATACGCGCTCGTGTGTTATTTATTCATGAACTTGTATATAATGCTGGTGTGTTTTTGTACGCACTTAATCTGAGGATCTTTTATTGGTTTTAAGTTTAACTAAGATAGAGAGAGAGGGCGAGAGAGAGAGAGAGTGTGTATGTGCGTGTGTGTGTGTGTGTGTGTGTGTGTATGCCGTGAGAGACTGCTTAGGATTTTTATATGTGTTTTAGTGCAATCCTTAATTCTTAGTAAATGTGATGTAGGCCTATTTTATATGTCTGTGATCGCCTGACACTGCATGGCAATTTTCCTTGTTTTTATAAGGACAGTAACATTTTGAGTCTTGAGTCTTGAACCCAGGGGGCCATGCATGCAATACCGATTAATCTTATTCTCTGTACCCGGCCTACTCTTTTAAAAAAAAATCCTATTTACATTAAAGACGTATCACAGTAAAAGGTAAAAGGTTCCATAAAATTCAGATTCTTTCACAGTTCTATCTTGTTGAAAATCTTGATCTCTGTCAAAAAAATTAAGAAAATGTTGTCCGGGTAAATGTCCCGGAGGTTAGCGGGGGTGGTTAGTAGCAAGATCTAGAGCAGCACTTTTCAGGACGTGTACGGGAACGTGTACGGGTAACGTCATCAAATCTAGTTTTTACGTCACTCGTTTTGCCAAGATCTGCAGTCTTGGTGGGAGCAAAACAACGTATGCAGTTGGAACATTGGAGAAAAAAAGTGAGTCACGGGTGACGCAATATCTACACGTACACGCACAGGTCTTTGCTACACGTTCGATCTTCTAGAACACTGTGATACAGTTGTTCACCGACTCGGAGGACAGTAGGTCAGTTGGACGTGGATTGAAAATATCTATAGGCCAACATTTCCTGGCTACCAGGGAACAATCGGCCAAACAGTGTTATATTTGTGGACTGAAATAGATAATTTGCCTGAACGGGTTTTAAGCTAGCTCTTTGAAACTGTACACAGTCGCAGGGTTTGATTACCTGTAGACGTGACCTATTAGCCTGGTTGATAATACCTGGCTCTAATTCTAAGGTCAAGGTGGGGCGGGTTGAGTCCGGGTCAATATATGCGAAATTATCATTTTCTCTCAGCACGCATGGGGTAAGATCTACAGGCGATTTGTCTTTGATTTAAGTGTGTTTGTAAAATGAAGGGGAGTCGTAAGAGTATTTGGTCTTCTTGTTCTGAACAGAAGCCTGAAATGTGAACTAAATGAAATCTCACAGCAGCGGGATTTTGGTTTGCTTTGCAATTTGAAAGTAAACTTTCCGGTATTTTTATTCTTGTTATTTGTACTGAGAAAATGTGAACAGGACAGGTTGGAAGATTCAGGCCATCCCTGAAATCTCTATCCTTTCAAAATAAAACTCTGCATTCTGACTCAACAGATGCTTTGACCTTGCACTGAAAGTGTACATATGTAACCGACGTCAGTGGGTTCTCCTTTCAAGGAATGCTATGTCACTTCGCTCAAAGCCTCCCCCTCTTAGTTATTCCACAGGCATCTACGACCTCAAAACTAATTTCCATTGTGATCTCCCCAACTCTGTTTTCTGCAGATGCGTCAATCTGTCTCAAAAACTTTAAGTCGGCGGGTTCTACATTCAAGGTATGCTGTGTCACTTCGCCCAAAGCCTTGTCCTCTTGTTTGACCCTCATTCTGGATTTAATTCCACAGCTATCTAGTTTATTCTCAACAGTAGATTCTTCACTCTGTATTCCACAGATGCTTCGACCTGTCAATGAAATTGTAAGTCGGCGGGTTCTATATTCAAGGTATGGTGTGTCACTTCGCCCAAAGCCTTGTCCCCTTGTTTAACTCTCGTTCTGTATTTAATTCCACAGGTATCTATTCTCTACATCAATTTTTGTTGAGATCTTAAATCTCTATTCCACAGATGCTTCGACCTGTCACTGAAGGTGTACGTCAGCGGGTTCTACATTCAAGGCATGATGTGTCAATTCGCTCAAAGCCTTGCGCCCACTCTGCGTCAAAAAGGCCCCAGGTTGATTCAGGAGCTCGAGGAAGGGTGTTCAAGGTTCGTCAGCACTTTCATGTTCCGTGAGTGGGAGAATGGAAAGATTCCGCTTCTCAAGCCGTCCGTCATCCCCCCAGAAGAGGCACCAGCTTCTCAACAGGCCTTTCCGACTCAGCGTTCAGGAAATTCAGGGAATCAGGCTGGTACGAATCGCAAGCGGTCCCTTGTTCCTTCAGTGTTGCAGGAAGAGGCAGCAGCTTCTGAACAAGAGCATCAGACTCAGCGTTCAGGAAATTCAGGGAATCAAGATACCAATAATCCCAAGAGGTCCGTTTTACCCCCGGTTCAACAGAAAGAGGCACCAGTATCTGAACAGGTTAATCCAAACCCTCAGACCCTGCGTTCAGGGAATTCAGTGACACAGGGTGAAGAGCATCTCAAGTCGGCCTCTCTTCCCCCGGTTCAACAGGAAGAGGCACCGGTTCCTGAACGGCTTAATCCCAACCCTCAGACTCAGCATTCTGGTGAGCAGAAGGAATCTGAAAATCGTGGACAGCTTCGTCGTTCGTCAGAAAGAGAAGGAGAAGACTCCCATGTTGCTGGACAAAGCGACTGCCCAAACGATACACAACCCAACCGCTCCCCGTGTGCGTATACTGAAACTCATGCCCTGCTCAATCGTGTGGCAAAAACACAGGACGCTCCCGTTGCCAAGCTCAACGATCGTGAAAATGACGAAGGACCTAACCCTTCAGCAGATGCAGTCGATCAGAATATTTCAGGTACGAAGTGCCAAAGTCACGGACAATCTAACCGCTCTTCCGCAGATGCAGGAACACAGACTGTGCCAAGCCTGGAGTGCCAAGAAACTCGAAACCCTACCTCCACCAATGACTCGGGAAACGCAGAGGAGCAGAACGCTGAAGACTGCCAGGACGAGTCTGACTGCGTTACAATCAACATAAAACTGATCGATTATAAACCTCAAGATGATGTTAAAGAGGAGGCACGCCATGGTGACTGTGCGTTGACTCATTGTCAACGCTGTGGAAGTGACGTCACTGATTCAGAGAGCACGAAGAGTACACCGTGTTGCGCAAAACAAGCCAAACAGACCGTGGAAAAATTCACACAGACAATCAAAAACGCCAAAGGTTACTGCGAAGGCTGTAGAAAACTGGAAAAAGAAACCGATCACAGTGAGAGTGGACACCCAAACGTGGATTTATGCCCACAGTTTAAGAGCGAAAACGAAACACCAGCCGTCACGCGCCAACGGGGTGAGAACATTGAAAAGGACGGGTCCCGAAATCAGGAAGTTATGAGCATTCAGCAGAGCCCAGAGTCAGAAGAAAAGACCAAGGAAGACGTTCCTCCTAAAGTGGACAAGCCCTCAGTTGGTCAGCAAAGCTCACAGTCTGTCGAAAAAACAAAGGAGAGAGGTCCTTCGCAGAATGAGAAATCCTCGACACCAACGTTGCGCTCAGAAGGCGACTCCGAGACTGGTGCACCAGCACACACCATAGACCAGACAACACAAGCTGAACCTCATACCTTGCAGGTTGAAATGTCTGGAAGAAACCCACCATTACGAACCGGTAATGATGGAGAGAAAACCGAAGAAGGATGTGAAAAACAACAAGCGAGTTTTATTCAAAAACCTGAAGCACAGTTCAGTAGGACAAGCTCACAGACTGCAAATCCGCCGATGACGTCAAATGCACCGTTTCGGGAAAGTCAAATACAGAAGGGGAATCTGGAGCTGCCAACGAACACCCCTATGCAGGCTCAAAGTTACGGGATACCTTACTCTCATCCGAACAGAAATTCCGAGCAAGCTGGCAATCAGCAGACTCATCAGTATGACAATGCTAAGTCACTGAACACCGGAAATCCCCAAGCCTCGCTAGCGACTACAGAAACCTTTTCCAGGCTTGTTACGGGATTAGCGCAGGCGTTTATTTCTGGGGCTCAATCAGGAGTTGGAGCGCCATGGCTTTTTGGAAACCCTCAGCAACTTTTGGGCACCAGCCCAAGGATGCCTTTCGCAGGAAATGTTGCGCAGATGATTGCTGGGAGGTTTTGCGGGAATCAGTCTCAAACAACCCGTGGGCGGGGACAAGGATCAGTACCCCAACGACGCATTTGTGGAAATGGTCCAGCAGTGACTGCAAGAAACACAGCGCAATCTGAGCATGCTCAGTCCTGCGGATATCCTTCGCAGCCATGGAGATGCCATGGATCAAGGCCCACACAGTTTGCGCAGGTCAGTGGAAACTTCGTCCAAAGAGGAAACCTAATGTCGACAGCTGAAGAACAAGCACATATGATGTCAATGCAAAAGTGCCAGGCAGTGACGCCCGGCACTAATGTTATTGACGCAAACACTGCCTTTGCTTCTTTTCAAACGTCAGGTCTGCAGATGAGAGCAGGACTTGATGGAAATGGCGTGTACCAGAGTACACCTTCATGTCCAAGCATGTGGCACGCCGATGTCGAGAGTCCCCTTAACGCACACAGAGCAGGTCAGCCCTCTGTCTCTTCTGGACAGTTGGACTATGCATCGTCAATCACACAGACACCCGCTGAACGGCCACCAGTACAGTCCCTGCAATCCGACATCACTTCTCAGTCGCTTCAAACAAATCCTGATCAACTGAAACAAACGCCTGCGAAACAAGAACGAACTAGTGGGCAGCCACATACGACTTCTGATCAGTTGCGAACCACCGTTCGACAGATACAGAAAACAGTCGAAAAGCTGTGTCAAAAGCAAGCAAAATCCCAGAGCAAAACGAAGCTGAGCAGGAAAGACCGAGGGGAAAGTGTCGTTTCTGAATCAGATTCTGCCAGCAGTGCAGAGCCTGAAGTGTCGACAAAGGTCTCTTCGTCTGTTGCGAAACCAGTTGCCTGTTTTGCTGTGTCTCAGGCGAAGAAATGGATCCCGATTAAGCTGAAGGGCAACACGAATGATTGCGAGAAGGATCAACCGAACGACCGTCAGCCAATCCAGGACTCTGCTGGCGTTACAGTAGGCAGCGCCTCTACAAGCTGCCCCAGTGCCGAAACCGACGTGAGAATCTCAGCTCACGACTTAAACTTGTCTCATAAAACGTCTAGTATATCTTGCAAACAGTCAAACACAGCAGATAACCCTTTCCAAAAGACCGACGCCATGACCGTTGCTGGAACAGTTCAGAAATCCCCAACTCCGATGGCGAGAGAGCTACAGACCAAAGACACGCAGAAAGATACACTGAAGATTCTGGACAAGACGACCAAGGCTACCACCATGACTACAACCGCTCAAGAGCCCCCGTTCGGGATGACAAAAGAACTGCTAACCTTGGGACATTGTTCGAATCAAGCCTACCTGAACTCTATCCCTGTAGAATGCATTCCGCTTCCATTACCGAAGAAGGCGGACAAGAGAGAGCAGCAGACCGAAACGGAACATAAAAGCCCTGCTGTGATAAATCGCAGGACCATGACCGTTAGCCCCAGGCTGGTAAACAGGCGAGTGATGACAGATAGGCCAGCTATGATGGATTCAGGAACCGTGACGGAGCCGGTTATTCAGAAGGTGAGACGTGTCTGTTAGACTCGTCTTTGTTGCGGTGTGTGTTTGTGTGTGTGTGTGTGTGTGTGTATGTGTGAGTGTGTGTGTGTGTGTGTGTGTGTGTGTGTGTAAACGAGAGAGAATCTGTTCTTCTGTCTGTATCAGTCCGAATGATGTCCAACTCAACAAATAAGTGCTATACTTGCAGTAGGGATTCTGGTCTGGACCGTCTTTTTAAAGGAATGCTAGAGAAAATAAAATACTAAACTGAATTTGAAGTTTATGGACAGAAGTGTTTTTTTACATTTCTTGTGGCTGTCCTCTTTGTTGTAACTATGAACTGCGGCTGTGACTTAAATACTTTTTGTCTGTTACTTGTCTGATCTAAGGCGGTGTCCACGCTAACGGAGAGAATTCCAATGAGGGACTCTTCAACCCTGACACGCTCTTTGAGGTCAATCATCACCAGGTCTGCGCAGACTGAGGCGGTGATTCTAGCAGAGGTATTAATTAGTATCGTGTGTGTGTGTGTGTGTGTGTGTGTGTGTGTGTGTGTGTGTGTGTGTAGATTCGTGTGTGTGTGTGTGTTCGTTCACGCACGCGTGCCCGTGTGTTTTTCTTTCTCTACATTATTGCGTGTGTGTGCGTTTGTAAGCGTGAACACGTGTGTTATGCTGCCTACTCAGTCGTGCAGGTATGTTTATCCACACGTGAATTTATGTGCGCTCTCTCGTGTTTGATAAATATTTCATTTTTTCCGCTTGACCTGGTCCGACGATTCCAAAGACAGCTGTTTCACCGCAATTTCTCTGCCCTTACAAAAAATAAAAATAAAATAGAATAACACTCTTGTACTTTGTCTGTTCAAGGCGGCGACTTCAACGTTAGAAGCGCCCCATTACGTCACAGCAGATCGCGCGACGATGACAGAGAGAACTGAAGACAACCAAGAAGTAAAAACTACAACACCTGCTGCTCGCAAAACGCAAAACGTCGCTACACAACTATCCGAGCCACCCCTGCTGAACGAGATTGAGACTCTGTCCAAACCGGACGCGGAACTAGTCACTTCACTACCACCGGATATGACGAATAGTCACGGTCACGTGACAACAGCCATGCCGGAACTTTTCATTTTGCCGCCGGTAAAAAGAACTGTTTTGACCTGCGTTCCTTCAGGAAGCGAGAGCAGTGCTAACACTGGAGGATATACTTCATTGACTTCGAATTCCGCGGAGGGAGAAGAAGGAACCGTCAGAATCACAGTCCGGGTCAGGGTTGGGAAGAACTTACTGGCCAAACCTTCAATGTAATGTGGTTTTTTGAGAATTCAAAAGTGGTCGGAACACAGCGTTGCCGATAGTCGTGAACTGCCTTGAACTTATAGCAAAATTGTATGCAGTACGTTGAACCCATATCGACATCGTCGTGGAATTTTGGCGTAACTCGTTTCAAATAGCTTATCAGAAAGACAAAACTAATTATTTTTTTATTATGAAATAGTGATTATATGTTCTTCCTGGTTTGGATAGAAAGATAAAAGAAAGTTTAATCGTGCATTGTCAATCGTGTTTAAGATTTTTGTCCATGGAGAATGTTCGGTAGCTCAGTTGGTAGAGCACTGGACTTGTGATCGAAAGGTCGCAGGTTCGAATTCGGGCCGGGACGGACACGGGTCAACTTTATGTGCAGACCCAGAGACGGAAGCCATGTCCCACCCCCGTGTCATCACAATGGCACGTAAAAGACCTTGGTCATTCTGCCATAAGTGCAGGTGGCTGAATACACCTAAACACGCAGACACCTGGGTAGCGCGACTCCGTTGCTGCTAGCTTTCCACTGGGAGGAAGCGACCCGAATTTCCCAGCGATGGGACAATAAAGTAATGAAAATGAAAATGAAAAATGAAAATTTACTTAGTCTAAAGCTAAAATAACAAATAAAAATCGCCAATCATTGAGTTACGCCAAAATTCCACGATGACATCGATACTAAGCTGTAAACCGCAACACGGTGGCCTAGTGGTAAGGCGTCCGCTCCGTGAGCGGGAGGTCGTGGGTTCGAACCCCGGCCGGGTCATACCTAAGACTTTAAAATTGGCAATTTAGTGGCTGTTCCGCCTGGCGTCTGGCATTAAGGGGTTAGTGCTAGGACTGGTTGGTCCGGTGTCAGAATAATGTGACTGGGTGAGACATGAAGCCTGTGCTGCGACTTCTGTCTTGTGTGTGGCGCACGTTAAATGTCAAAGCAGCACCGCCCTGATATCACCCTTCGTGGTGGATTGGGCGTTAAGCAAACAAACAAACAAAGCTGTAAATGTTGAAGGCAGCTGGCAGCACGCGACCTGATTTAGGCTTGTGTGCTACAGCTTTATCTTGGATGTTGCTGAACTGAACAGCCCTTTGTCTAGAACACTGAATTTTCAGTTTATACAAGAAGGATAATAACTATGCTAATATTAAAACTTATTCAAAATGTTGTGCGTTTTTAGAGCGAATACTGAATGTGTAAACACTTTGGTTATTAGTCTTCTAGGTGTATATGTGTTTCCATATGTATATTAACTGTACATGTTTAAAATGATGCGGATGCTAATGCTGATGTTGAGAGCTAGTACTGAATGTGTTCACCTTTTGATAAGTAGTCTTCTGGGTCACATCAGCTTACGTGTATCCACACGAATGTGGACATGCCATGTCAATATTTTTGTCTAATGCCATACATCTCAAAGAAGATGCCTGTATGTGTACATATAAATGGATTTTGACAGTTTATTTTCAATTGCAAAAAACTACAATAAAACACCACCAACAACAACAACGCCAACAACATCATCATTAACAACAACAACATCACATCTTCCTATGCACAATCCATTTCGAAATACATTTTCTCAACATTGCGCTGTTCACCGATACTTGTTTGAAAGATTTCTGCGTATTGATGCAAGAAGACAGTACCAGTTGTGTCCCTTCTCTCGCGCGCCGAGCAACAAAACCTGTCTCCTCTCGTGTAACATGCGTGTGGACTGGATTTGTGATCCTGGGGTCGCGGGTTCGAATCCGAGCCGGGCTATGCTATGCTAACGTGGTTTTTCTGTCTCCAGAACTAGTGTCTATTTGGGGCATGACGTGGTTATATGCGAGGACCGTGACGGACACGGGTCAGCTTTATGTGCAGACTCAGAGACGCCTCCATGTCCCACACGGTGACACGTAAAAGACCTCGGTCATTCTGCCATAAGTGCAGATGGCTGATACCACCTCAACACGCATGTGTATCTCATCTAAAGTCAGGATAAAACCCGGGAACATGCCTCTAATAGCTTTGCCGTGAGGGAGTAAAACTTGAATTTCCCTGTGGATAAAGTTTCGTGTATTAGTCATCGCCGTAAGTCAGTGTTTATTGCCACTCGGATTAAACTTGCTTTGTCACTGTGCCGCCATTGTGTTTGTGAGAACAGCAGTTTTGAGTTATCTGTACGAGTAGTTTGTTTTGGGGTGGACTGGAGTTCGGTTGGTCTGTGTATTCACACGAACACGCACACACACACACACATAAACACACACGCACGTGCGCACACATGTACACACACACGCACACACACACACACACGCATGCATCCATACATGCAACACACACACGCGTACACATAAACATACACAAACCTGTGCAAGCACACACACACCCACACACAGACACCCACACTGACTTACACACATAACAGGGCCGGACTAGAGGGGGGGGGGGGGGTGTTACAGGGGTTGCGCAACCCCCCCCCCCCCTGGCTTAAGCATGTACCTCCCAAACGCATTTTTTTGTGGGGGAGGGAGGGGGCTGGGGGTTGCATCTGGATCAATTCTTCTTCATTGCCTATACAGCTTGCTGTCGAATTTACCTTTTTCGTTCAAAGAGAGGCTTCCTTTTCCTCAAGAAACATCAAAAAACGTCAAAGCCCCCTGGACCCCCACCAAGGGGCTTTGCCCTCTGGACCCCCATCTGTAACACCCCCCCCCCCCCCCTAGTACTTACCTAGTCCGGCGGGCCCTGCATAAACAAACGCATGAACACACACACTTCCCGTCCTTTCTCCCCACAAAATATTATCATCAAAATACGTAGAGGTTACATGCCGAGTCTCAGTGATTATTAAAAATAATGGTCGAAGTTAGCGGATCATGAAAAATGCGAGCTTTAGCGAGCTTTTTCATGACCGCGAACTGAGACCATTATTTTTTATAATCACTGAGACGAGGTGTGTAACCTCTTTATTCCTCCTTTCTTCAGTTATTCAAAGAAAAGAGGAGTTTTTTGCGAAAGTTTGATCGAATCCTATTCTCTCAACCAGTCAACCTGCGCAGGCGATCGATTAATGCGCGGTTGTATAGTTCCGTGCAAATCATTCAATTCTGTTAACACTTCTTGTCAGTTTTCCTATTTTGGGCTAAAATCAAGTACACAGATATGCTGTTATTCTGCTGTGGCGGCAAAGGCAGATATTGTGTGTTCTGTATATGTTTTGGTATCGCTTAGGATAATGTTTTTTCGTCAAATGGGACTAGCAGACGAACTTTTGCACCCGTGTTCCAACGTTAAAAACTGTATGAAGTTCAGTTTTCTGGGGAAAATAGTGTATGAAACCCCTTTATGTTGTTTAAATTGATGAGATGTGTGCATTTGGTTGCGTGTGATCTGTTTATTAAATGAAATATTGTTGAAAACTGACCGTCGGATTGCAGTCTGTTGTCGAAGGAACTGAGTGAAAAGAAGGGGAACTACTCTTGTCGCTAGACAAAGTATGAGTTACTTGCCTTGGGAAATTGCTTGTGATGAACGGTTTGAGCACGGCAGATCTAGATTCAGAAAACAACCGAACTCATGGATTTTATATGGAGATTCATGTGTTCAGGCCTGTAGTTGTTAATTTAAATGCGGTATGTTTGTATTGTTTGCTCCAGAGATGTATACTTCGTACATTAGAGCGTTCGGAACTTTTCAGTCGCAAAAAGTAGTACCGAAACAGAACAACCTCTCAACCCATTGCACTATCGAGGATTCAGGCTGTTGCTGGGTCGTTATTTGTTTGGTTGCTGGGTCATTATCGAAAAATAACTACCCCTACAAGTTTACAGAGGTAAAGAAGCAGAGGGGGGAATAAAGGACTTTACACATTGCAAATGCACCAGGTAAATGTTGGAAGTCCGGCGAGAGTGAGCATGCAATGACATTGTTCAAGCAAAGCACAAATGTAACAAGAAAATTAGTTGATTAAAATCAACATGGCCGAAGCAATGTTTTCATAAAAGAAGCGGTATTGTACGGGCACATGTTGAATTTGGGTTACATGTGTTGCGGAGTATTTGAAAATCCGTAGGCATAAAACATGCAAAGAAGAGTGATAGGTCCCTGTTGTGAATATAATCAAGTGGATAAATTGATTACTTATGTTTCATGAGAACGGCAAACAACGACACATGTTCACCGCCCTCAGCTAATTGAAGAAAGAGGGCGGCCATCAATAAATAGTAGAGCATAGTGCAATTTCATGTTGGCATCTTCTCCACTGAAAGCTATAACCCAAAGACTGAAGACCAAAGTGCTTTACCCCACTTCTGACCCGAATCACCCCCCTCCTGCTAGGTACACGTGCACTCAAGTTAACCTCTGCTTTGACCTGTGTGCCAGGAGTCGGATGGGAGAGCGAGAGCGAGAGCGAGAGAGACACACACAATTTCACATAAACAGAGACAGACATTGAAAGACAGAAGCGGAGAGACTCAGAGGGAGACACAGACAAAGACATACATACACTGATACAGAGAGAGAGAGAGAGACAGAGAGAGAGAAAAAAAACCTGTAACTGATCTCGTGAGAACGGTAACAAAACGAGACATGTCAGATCTCCGAACCCATTGCAATAGATGACCGCTCCTGCGGCCATCAATAAATGTAGGCTACATGTATCATTTATTCACACAAACACACTCACACACACACACACACTTGTTGATTTGTTTGATGGTGGTGGTGGTGATTGTGTGTGTGTTCACGTGTGTTTGTATATGCGTGCGCGCGTATTTGTGTATGTGTGTGTAAATGTGTTTACGTGCGCGCGCATGTGTGTGTATGTGTTTGAGTTTTTTTTCGCAATAAAAAAATTACTTTGAAGGGACCATATTACGAACTCAACCGGCATAGCGGTCGAATATCTTAGTCCCTATATCAAGTACGCTGACACTCAAACTTCACCAAGAGCAAAGACGTAGGGGAGAGGACCCTATATTTGTTGTTTCCCTAATAAACCTCAGAATTCGATCATACAGACAAAACAGAAAATAAAAATAACTCGACTATCTTGACAGGGACGGCTAGCTACAACAGACGAATTCGGAAGATAACTCTGTCTGGTTTGTATGGGTTGTGAAAGAGTGAATACCCTTGCTTTTTACTCGGGCAAACATTGGAGGGGCCAATCACTAGCGAGGGGTGTGTCGGACACACGTCGACAGGACGTGGCACGTGAGAAGTTATTTAACTGGCAGAGGAAAAGCAAGGGCGTTCACTCTTACACAACCCATACAAACCCGACGGAGTTATTTCCGAAAATCGTCCATTTTGTCCGTACACGCCCATAGTCTGTTTCCCGCATACATGTCAATATGAAAAGAAGAACAGCCTGTCATTTGAAGAGCGTAATGGAACGGGCCTGAAATGTATATGTGTCACACACGTACATGCACACACAACCACAAATGTTCAATCAATCAATCAATCAATATGAGGCTTATATCGCGCGTATTCCGTGGGTACAGTTCCAAGCGCAGGGATTTATTTTTTTATTTTTTTATTTTTTTATTATTTTTTTATGCAATTTATATTGCGCACATATTCAAGGCGCAGGGATTTATTCATTTATGCCGTGTGGGATGGAATTTTTTTTTTACACAAAACATCACGCATTCACATCGGCCAGCCGCAGATCACAGCCATTTCGGCGCATATCCTACTTTTCACGGCCTATTATTCCAAATAACACGGGTATTTTGGTGGACATTTTTATCTATGCCTATACAATTTTGCCAGGAAAGACCCTTTTGTCAATCGTGGGATCTTTAACGTGCACACCTCAATGTAGTGTACACGAAGGGACCTCGGTTTTTCGTCTCATCCGAAAGACTAGCACTTGAACCCACCACCTAGGTTAGGAAAGGGGGAGAAAATTGCTAACGCCCTGACCCAGGGTCGAACTCGCTTCCGAGCGCAAGTGCGTTACCACTCGGCCACCCAGTCCACAAGAGACTTTAAGAGTCCACAGCACTATCTGACCAATATGATACAATTTTTAAAAAAACATTCTCTATCGCGAACATACATTCATAAAGAAACAGGCTCGATATAGGGACCTCTCCCTTACACCACCACACAGTTTGTTCACACGGGCTGTCAGTCGATCGTATCTCTCAAGGCCGAGACCCAGAGAAATGCAAACACATGCATACGATGTAAGCTTTCCATTCGACCTTCTAACCAGGGCAATTTTTCTTTGAGACTGAGAAAGGTCATTGCAACGCTTCAGGTTCACCTTTGACCGACTCGACTCTGCTTCGAACGAATGTATTAAGAGATTATAAAACCTTCGGGTCGCTGAGCGTGTTATGTCGTCCGCTAGCTTGAGTCTTGGGAGTCTACTGGTGTGTCGTCGTAGTTTTTAACCCACGACCCGCGTGAGGCGCTTTTGTCATACTTGACGAAAGGGAGAAAACAAGACGGTGTCACTGTGTTCGTGTGCATTCACTTGTGTTGGCTTGGCCCAGCTGAGGACGGAATTTTCGAACCATCAAATATGGGTGAGTCGAGCGTCGTCGTAAAGAATTGTCTATGTTGTGGTTGTGGTATGTCTTTTACTTGTCCGTGTTTCACTGGCATGCTTTTGTCCATATTTGATTTACTTACTTTTGCCAACATTTTGCTTGCTTGGTGTGTGTGTTTTCAAGAGTCAGTATAATATTTGCTCTCTTCATGCACGTGGATGTAACACGCTCGCATGATAAGTATAAGTCTTGCCGATGGGCTAGCAGAGGACATTTTTAATTATGAAAAAATGAAAGCGGATGCACTGCATTCCTCGGTCAAGGTTCTGTCCTATAAGTGTGACAGTTTTAAGAAGCTCGAGAGTTCAAACGAAGACATGTATATTAAATTGTAACATTAAGCGTGGGGCTTGTTTCCGGGTATCAATGTGAGTTTTCCATTTTTATATTTAGTCAAGTTTTGACTAAATATTTTAACATCGAGGGGGAATCGAAACGAGGGTCGTGGTGTATGTGCGTGTGTGTGTGTGTGTGTCTGTGTGTGTGTGTGTGTGTGTAGAGCGATTTAGACTAAACTACTGGACCGATCTTTATGAAATTTGACATGAGAGTTCCTGGGTATGAAATCCCCGAACGTTTTTTTCATTTTTTTGATAAATGTCTTTGATGACGTCATATCCGGCTTTTCGTGAAAGTTGAGGCGGCACTGTCACGCCCTCATTTTTCAACCAAATTGGTTGAAATTTTGGTCAAGTAATCTTCGACGAAGCCCGGACTTCGGTATTGCATTTCAGCTTGGTGGCTTAAAAATTAATTAATGACTTTGGTCATTAAAAATCGGAAAATTGTAAAAAAAAATAAAAATTTATAAAACGATCCAAATTTACGTTTATCTTATTCTCCATCATTTGCTGATTCCAAAAACATATAAATATGTTATATTCGGATTACAAACAAGCTCTGAAAATTAAGTATTTAAAAATTATTATCAAAATTAAATTTTCCAAATCAATTTAAAAACACTTTCATCTTATTCCTTGTCGGTTCCTGATTCCAAAAACATATAGATATGATATGTTTGGATTAAAAACACGCTCAGAAAGTTAAAACAAAGAGAGGTACAGAAAAGCGTGCTATCCTTCTTAGCGCAACTACTACCCCGCTCTTCTTGTCAATTTCACTGCCTTTGCCATGAGCGGTGGACTGACGATGCTACGAGTATACGGTCTTGCTGAAAAATGGCATTGCGTTCAGTTTCATTCTGTGAGTTCGACAGCTACTTGACTAAATATTGTATTTTCGCCTTACGCGACTTGTGATTTTTGTGAAAGCTAAAAAAAAACCCAGAAGATACAGGTAGTACTAATCGACCTAAACAGCTCTTCTTTTTGAGAGCTACAAAAAAAAGTTGCCTAGATTTTTGTTTTAATATTTAAAAACGTTTTTCACTGCCTGCCTTTCGGCCGGAACAAAGGAGCACGATCACGCCCATTTGCAAACACGCACACACACACACACACACACACACACTCACGCACGCACACACACACACACACACACACACACTCACGCACGCACGCACGCACGCTCACACACGCACACTCAAACACACACACACACGCACGCACTTTGGTGCCCTACTATCTGATATAGTTATTTTTCAGTGTGTGTATGTGTGTGTGTGTGTGTGAGTGTAATTGCATGCGTGATGCGTGTGTGTGTGTGTGAGTGTGATTGCATGCGTGATGTGTATGGGTGTGCGTCACAGTGAGTGGGGCAAACATTTGTTAACATATGCACAGGGACATTTCCGCTAAACGAATTCTTCCGAAATTGTGTGTGTTTGTTCATTTCACTCATGATCAGCGTTAAGCAGTAATCATAGTGTCACGATCTGTTGAGTATAGATAGCAGATGTCAATCACGGAAGATTTCAGTCGACGCTTGATCAAAACATATCCCCTCGTTGCCCCGCATTATCCTTCTAGTGCATTGTCCCAAAATGATACAGCAGGTTCTCTTGTGTGAGGGTCTCCAACTCAGACTACTCACCGAGCCGTGCAGATGGCTGATTACACACAAGCATGAGGCGCACACGTGGGTAGCACGACTCTGTTGTTGCTAGCTTACCACACCGACCCAGATCGGTGCAGGCTTTCTGCTAAAATGAAAGCATCTTTCAACACACATTTTATTACACCCCCGGTATAGGGGTGTGTATAGGTTTCGGTCGATGTGTTTGTTTGTGTGTTTGTTTGTGTTCGCATATAGATCTCAAGAATGAACGGACCGATCGTCACCAAACTTGGTGAACAGGTTCTATACATTCCTGAGACGGTCCTTACAAAAATTGGGACCAGTCAAACACACGGTTAGGGAGTTATTGGTGGATTAAGATTCTACAAGAACTTTATAGAGGGACATATTAATGGTCAAAGGGAAATAACCACACTTGTTAGCAGTGCCTGCTCAGTTGGTGGCAGTGAGAATGGTAAGGACGGGGGTGTTTTTCCTACCTCGGAGGAATTTTTTGTTTTATTTTATTTTTATATCATTATTTTGTGTTGTTGTTGTTGTTCGTGTTTCGTAAGTGACGTACTCCTTTTTCGATGTGCTAAAAAAAACTCAGCCCATAAGGCTGTGCTTTTGTGCTTTGATTTTCATTTCGTGTCCGAGTGAAAGGATGCTCTAACTTTTTGTCCTGGGCGATCTCTGATGGTTGAACATGATTGTGGACGCAGGAAGGAAAATTAATGCCTTTAGAACTCACACTGGCTAAAACCTGCTCGTGACATCCACCCCCCCCCCCCCCTTCACACACACACAGTCAATGACACAGCAGATTGAGGCATTGCAGTCAACAAGCTCTAGGACAACAACAAAAACACAGAAACGAAACACAAACACACACACACACGCAAACACACACACACACACACACGCGCGCGCACACAAATACATTATATATATATACACACACGTACGTACGCATGCATGCACTCACACACGTGACACACACACAAGCCAGACAGGAGCTGATTTATAACGACCCGTTTCACAATTAGTCCAGCCAATCATCATCAAAAATAGCGACAACAGACAGAAAGACAGACAGACAACCCATTGATCACAAATCCCTCCCACTATCAGTCATGTCATTGACAAAAAGCGTTAAACTGACACGCCGCAAAAATCGACCATCACGGTGTCAATCTTGGTATATCTAACTTGCACTTCCACACGGATAGAATGTCTACTTCATTAAAAGTAGGACCACAGCACGAGTATTAAAGCTGTAACATGACGCAAGGTTAGTGGCACATGAACCTGTAATCACATGAAAGTAGTAAAATATAGTCAGTCGACCAACTGACCAAATTGTGTGTGTGTGTATGTGTGTGTGAGAGAGAAAGAGAGATGATGTTTGTGTGTGTGTGTGTATGAGAGAGAGAGAGAGAGATAGAGGGGGAGGGAGAGAGATAAATAGGTGTCTGTGTGTGCTTCCATAGCATGCCAAATGACAGGCGTGAACGCCGAGCGAGGGGAAATGTCAACTGACAAGTGGTATTATTTTCAACCTTTGTGTACTGCGCACATGGGGTCGTGGACGTCTATTTACCGAGCTGTGACTTCGTTTTGCGGACAAGTTAATATGAACGAATAAACATGCAGGCATAGACGGACACACACGCAAGTACGCGCGCATGCACGCAAATACCTGTTCACACACCTCACGCTCGCGCACACACACATTCGCTTGCTCTGTGTGTGTGTGTGTCTGCCTGCCTGTCGGTCGGTCGGTCGGTCGGTCTGTTTGTCTGTCTGCCTGTGCTTTGCATTGAAGTGTGCATTTATAACCGTTCCGTTCCCTCTTCTGCTAAAACTTTTCAGGTGTAACATAATAGGCTTAGGCAGGAGAGTTGATGGAGGGTGTGTATGTGGGTGTGTGAGGGGGGAGGGGAGGATTATGATTGCAACAGGAGCGGGAAGGCCTGGTACCGGGATAAGAATAGCAGTTAAACATCTATTATCCAAGTCTACCACCGAATGTTTACATATTGTCCAAGTATTTGAACGGGGTGGGACCTGTGGGTAGCTCTGGGTGGGTTGGGGGTGGGGGGGCTTTGGGTTCGGCGACTTGTTGTTGTTGCTTTCCCTTTGACCATTTCATGAACTTGATAAGAGGTCTGAGCTTGTCTCTCTCTGCTTGGCTGACCTAAGGTTTGGCCAGTCCTGTTTGAGTCTTTAAAGGCACAGTAAGCCTCCCGTAAACCATCACTGAGCTCCACGAGCCTCTACATACAGTGCAAGCATACTTCCATTTGAACGCTCACCGAACGGGAATATCCTGGCTGCTTTCTGTCGAGAGTGAGACATTTTCAAAGAATTTATTTTCGTGGACTATCCGAACGGACTATCAGGCGCCTCGTTTTTTCGCTGGACCTAACTTTTAAAATCTAAATAATAAATTGACAGCTTGTTACACAAACATTCTTAAATCACAAAAGAAATCTTTTTTTCATCAAGACAAGATCAGTACAATTCGAAGTTTTGAAAGTTTGAAAAAAGAAAAGCCCGGAAACGTGTCACGCAAAACGTCTTTCTCGTAGCAGACGACGGTTCTGCATAGCTCCAGTTCCTCTGAACGGGCAACCGCCACCGCTCTAGTTCTGTATCTGTAGGTTACGTCGCTAGCATCCAGATTGGAGGGCCCCAAAGGGTTTAAAATCGTGATCGTGATTGGCGTTTTTTGACCTTTCTGTGACCGTGATTGCCGAAATTTCAATTTCTGTGATCGTGATGGGACTTTGCCCGTGATCCGTGATGACAAAAAAATCAAGTCTCGTGATCGTGATCGTCATTTGTCTTCGTGATCGTGATGGGCATTATTTCAAAGCATTTTATTTTCAACGTACATTTTTCACAGCTGTATCACTCTATGATCCTCTATTCGTCAAGGTGTTTGTGATCGTGAAAACAAAAATCAAGGTAACTGTGATCGTGAAAGCTAAAATTTTCCTTCCCGTGATCGTGATGATACCCCCCCTTTGGGGCCCTCAGATTGCTGGCTTTGGCGCGACGGGTGGGTGTGCGCAGCGACGTCGCTTAGTTCGTGTAAATCGCAGCCGTGTGTTGCGTTTTAGATTTAGAAGTACACAATAACGTGCTATTGCAGATAAGCTTACAGCGAGTCGCATTGAAATCACAAACTGACGACTAAATTGTGAAAATAAGGAAACTGGATCACACGGGTTCACGATGGATCAGGGGTAAGATAAACCACGCAAAAATAAATTCTTTGAAAATTGCTCGCTCTTTACAGAGGGCACCTAGGATGTTCTCAAGCGGTGAGTGTTTAAATAAAAGGGTGTTTGTACTGTGTGTAAAAGCCTGACAGTGTCTGTGATGGTTTACGGGAGGCTGACTGTGCCTTTAAATTCTCAACAATCAATTAAATATCTTCCTTACCATCTGAACGATCGTCTTGTCCACCTCAGAACTGTCCAGGTTTCTACATACTTACATTTGGACACATGGAGAGAAAAACAAACACGTTAGTCTGAAACTGTGGCCGTTTTATGTGTATGTAGAGTGAACTTTCTTTGCTAAAATAATTTCGAAGATTTGCAGATTGGTATAGGGGTCACTTATGAATTTAATTTACAGAACAAAATTCCCAATCTGTCCTGGCTAAGGAGATTGGCATAAGTCCCAATTGAAGGATGCTCGGTATCCCAGTCAAAAACCTTGATGTTTTGATCGTAATTCATCAGATGGTGTGCACGAAAAAGGGAAGTACTTTTAATTTATTTCTCCGTGATATTTTAATATCATCACCATCATCATCAACATCATCATCATCGTCGTCGTCGTCGTCGTCACCATCTCCTTATTTTATTCAAAACTTTATCCTCACTATCTTTATCGTACTCCTCATCATATTCCCAGACAAGACAGAATCTGTCACAAATGTTCATCAGGTGACCTTGGGGACGAGTTCCATTATATTTTTGTATGTCCTTTTTTTACCAATTATAGAAAACAGTTGTTACGGTGCTATTATTATGCCCGCCCCAATTCAGTTAAATTCAGAGAGCTTTTTTCCACTACAAAAAAGAGTTTATTGCTAAAACTCGCAAAGTTCATGACACTTGTCATGGACTGTTTGAGAAGCGAGTAAAATTTAATTTTCTTTTAGCTTTATACTCCGTTATCTGTGTTGTGTTGTTTGTAATAGTATTTTTGTCCTTATGTTAACCCACCCATCACCCCCCCCCCCTCTCCCTTCCCCCCATTTCCCATAGTAAAGAAATGTATGTAATCACTTTGCACTTGTAGTGTTTTATTATTATTATTATTATTATTATTATTATTATTATTATTATTATTATTATTATTATTTATTATTATTATTGTTGAATTGTTTCTTGTATTGTTTTTGCTCTCCCTCACCCCTCAACTCCCTTTTCTGTACATAGTCTGATTTCTTTTTGTTTTAGTTCCTTTTATTTGGTGTTGAATGAAATGTGTTTTTATTGTGTTTTTTAATTTTCCATGTACCCTCACGGGGTTTTATCGGAATAAAACTTGACTTGACTTGACTTGACTTGTCACAATCACCCCCCCCCCCCCCTTCCCTCGTCCTTCTTCCTCTTTATTCAAGAGTACCTTCAGCAGTTATGGAAATGTGTGTGTGTGTAATAGCTTACGTCATGCAACAAACATTGTGTGTGCCATTGAAGGTAAAGTCGTTAAACGTGCAAACAAACGCTGGGATTCTCGTTCTAAGTCAATTCTGGCCAGGGTTTTTTGTTACATGCGATATGACCATACCTCCACTTGAACATTTACCAACAATCAACACAGCCTGGGTGATTTGTGTGCACACAAAAACAAAACAAAAAGTGTGTTAATGATTTAATCTGTTTAACGGACACTAGTGAGAGGCTATGGAAGGGGGTCCTGATATGGCCTATATGGTCCGCTGGACCCAAAAAGCAACAACTAACTAACTAGGCTATGGAATTGATGTACAATTCTCACTCTGCACAAGAGCAGTCAGGATGTTGAGTTTTGGAATGTACCCAAGTGGACAGATGGCTTTACTCCATGTAAAAGCCTGGGCATATCTCAGATGGTCTGCCGAACAGCTTTCACGAAAGGACAGTGCCTTTAACAAAGAAAAGCAGTACGCGATATCGTAATCTTTCATCAGCTGTCTAGATTTTGCCCTTGGAATTCTCCTCGAGTCAAGCAACGTCGCTATGTTCCACATCAGTTTAACTAAGGCCTACATAGAGATCTGTGGTGACATACAGCGCAGATAGACAGACAGATAGACAGACAGACAGATAGACATACAGCGCAGATAGACAGACAGGCATTTGTGTAACATGCTGATGACATGGCATCACTTTCTGCATCACAGAATAATGCATGTAATACTCGCGCCTGTGTGTGTGTGTGTGTGTTGTGTGTGTGTGTGTGTGTGTGTGTGTGTACGTGCCTGCGTTTGTGCGTGTGTGTGTGAGTGTGTGTGTGTGTGTGTGTGTGTGTGCGTTTGTGCGTTTGTGCGTGCGTGTGTTTGTGAGAGTGAGTGAGTGTGCGTGCCTGCGTGTGTGTGTGTGTGCTTGCGTGTGTGTGCCCAATAAGTGTTTAATTCATTCTTCCTTTTTATAGGTAAGCACTTTTGTGAAATACTCCTCTTATTCAACCAAGGGTGATCTTTATCCAAAGTTGTTTGTCGTCTTGCCGGTGGCTTGATTGCACTGATTGACCTCCGAAGTTCCTGGGGTGGGTTGCATGAGAGAACTCAAATTCCAAGCTCAAACGGTTCGACTTTACTCTAAAGCTTGCTCTGTTAAGAATCCGCAAAGCACGAAACGAAGTCGGGGTGCATGAGCCGTCTTTAGGGCCGACTCAACAGAGAAAGAGGGCAAGTCGACAACGTCGACCTACTTAGAGCGTTAGTGGGAGATTCCATGACGTCACGGGAAATGTGGTCAGCAACAGCCAATGCAAACTGCAGTCTAGTAGGTTCGCGGGAAAAGGGCGCATCAGAGACCGTCTGTTACACAAAAATGTACTCTGCGGCATCTGGGCGCATTCAAGCATGCACAGGAAGCGCGCGCTCATACCAACACAGGAGATGCCGTGTGTAGTACAAAGTAGAGCGTACGGCGTTATAGTACTATTTTGTGCATTGTGCATGTTGGATCGAGTAGAAGAAAAATAAAGATTGTCTTCTTGATCTTGAATCGCTCTCTACTGAAAAGGTCAACATCGACCAAAAATTAAAAAAGTAAATACAAAGAGAAGATAAAAAATACAGTAATTACAAAAAAACACGAATTATATCAAAATAAAAAATGAAGTAAAAACAAAATAGAAGGAAAAGAAACCAAAGTCATATAATGTGAGATTAAAATTTTTTTTTTTTAAAAAGATTAAATAAATAAAATTTTAAAAATCAAATTATAAAACACTTATAACTATTAGAGACAGCATTAGGTAACAAAAGATGATTTCTAAGAAATAAAAAAAAGACAACAAATATAAAAGGTTTTAAAAAATCATCTTGCAAGCGGCAACTGGCTGGTTAAGTCTGTTATCTCTGCCAAGCTCAGCGTTAAGCCTGGGGGGGAGCAGGCTCAAAGTTAAGCAAAAAACGCTGTGCTCAACGAACGTAAGACCGCTCATGCACCCCGGTTTTCGCGCTTTTGGCGTAAAGTCAACCATCTCAACTTTGAGCACATTTCCGCCCAGCTTAAGTCGTCTCATGCAACCCACCCCAGACCTCAAAACGAAATCGTTGTGTCCTTTTGAGCTGACCAACATGGGGTCAGTGCGTTCAAGTCACTTGCAATACGGCTGATATCTTACACTGTCTTGTAACTAAAATCGCCCGTTCAGGAGGAGTATTTCTGAGGAAATATAACATGCGGAAAGGCTATGAGATTACCACATGTCGTTCGTCAGTTAAATTTTGGTTTGTCTTTTCCACATTACACACATTTATTTGGTTTTTAATGGACAACGGTGCTCTTAAAACAAGCAATTGATGTGCGTGTTTTCAAACTATTTTAATCTTGTTCATGAAGCACTTTATCTCTAAACGAAATGGACAGGTTGCACATATGTATAGGTTCAGTACAGTTCGATAGTGCTCATGAAAATGAGAAGGACGGACAAGGAGCAGTGATCACCCGTCACGTTGACTTTTGGTACATTTAAGCTTCCATGTTTGCAGAAACGCGAATGTTTTACCTGGGCAAACTGTTATCATCCGAACTGTCCCTAACTTCTTCCAAACACCACATTCGCAGGTCGTGTAACCTTGAGCTTTTCGGTTCACCTTGACCCCACGTTTCGCCCCTGTATAAAACCGCTTTAGGAGTTTTGGTGGATTAAAGCCAAGCTGTTCGTTATTTTCTCCACTTATCCAAAAATAGGGGGAATCAGGAAACAATCGATCTGAGTTGACAGTTATTTATAAATGTTGTATTGTAGTAAGATGATTTGCTTCTGTCGCCTTTTCCTCATCCTCTCGATTCCACAGAAGAGTAGTTTACAATGCCAAGAAACGATTATTTGTCATTGAAATGGAACACACTCAGTATGCTCTGAAGGCCGTTGTCACGTTTCACTCAGTATATCACATAAGGTGATTATGAAACGGTTAGTTACTTCTAACTAACTAACCACACCACGATCCACTCTCGCAGTCATACAATTAAATAGAAACAACAAAAGTATAAGTTTCAGACGCCTGTTTATGTAATAACTCGCCACCTCCCTCGAGACTTCACCCAAAATATATTCTTTTACGTTCAAAACGTAAAAATACCAAGAGGTCACTGACAAAATGCCAGTTAGAATATAGAAAATTATAGTAACACGCTGATCCCGTGTAAAGTTAAGAAATGTATAGCTGATCTGCCAAAAGTGCTAATTTATGCAGGTGTCACAAACCCACGCTGTCACCACTCGAGTATAATCATAAATATCACAGATGACTAGGTGGTAATAAGGGTGCATAAGACACGGTGCACTTAGCTTTGTTGTGCCACTGAGTGGGCGGCCCGTAATTAGTTCATAGTCTCCACAACTGCTCGTAGAATGTAGTGCCGTCTGGCGTGGCTACGAAGCAGGGAAAAGTGGAGACATCAGGCGCCTCACTCAGTCGCTGGTTAGCCGGTTAGCTGGTTACATCACACGATCCGGTTACAGCGTCCGCAGACAACAGCGTCCCGCAGATAGGCAGCAAAAACAGCCAGCAACAGTTGTGGGTAGAAATGAAGAAAGGCTGCAACAAAAAGCCTCGGTGCACTAGACATGTCATGCTACCCCTCACACCCCACCTTTAAACATGTCACCCTGACATATTTCATCGAGCACGTGGGCCTGCACAAACGGACTTTTACAACAACAAATCAGCTATTTTCCTTCCTTCTCTCCATATCTGCAAAAACCATATACAGATATTTTAGCGTCACAAAGAGCAAATTATGCGCTAACCTGGAAAGAACAACAGAGAGTATTTCATTCCACAAACACAGACTCGTCAACAGCGTTAAATAATGATTTATTACCTCAAAATTCTATGTAGGTAGCACTCTCATGGAAGCAAAAACCGCTTCCTCCTTTGAATGGCACCTGTTCGTCAACAGCGATATCCCATTCAACCTCTTGCTGAGTCCTTTATGCGGTGAAATTACCTTCCCGCACAGCGAAGAGAAATTGACGACCCGTTACGTCAGACCGCATGTGAACGGAGAGAAAGTGGTCTCAAACTGAAGTTTCCTGAAGCCCTCCTGAACATATGCAGAGCGGCGCGTTGAATATCAATACAGAACTCAAAGCGATGAAGTCCATCAAACTAGCAGGAAATATAAGACACCGACCGTTCTCCCCAGCGCTGAGTTTTCGAGTGTCCAGTTAACATGTCTCAGACAGACAACCTTGACGAAATCACGTGACTAACCCTGTCACATACCCCAGTTCAGTTATCGACAATTCTGCCTCGACAGCAGAAATCACCCCCGTGAAATCCGTGCAACACAAAATACCCGTGTTCGTTTTGCGCTGTCAGCAAAACCCACAACCGTTGACAGAAAGCACAGGCGTTTTCTATCGCAATGGTGACCAAGAGAAGGCACCCCACCGAGTGACACTTTCTTGATCCATGTCACTAGATCGTGACAGCCGTCCTTTCTCGAGCCTGACGTCGACTTCGCGATTTTTTTGTAACCGAAAACTCTGAGTGCCGAAGTTTCGTGCGGCGAGCTTCGAGAAGTCGACTTCGCCCAATTTAATGCAAGGCAGAAACGTTGGTGAACCGAATGTTAATGACAGTGAAACATACACAGACACACACAAACACGAACACACTCTCGCGCCCACTCACACACACACACACACACACATACACACACACAGACAGACAGACAGAGAGAGAGACAGAGAGAGAGAGAGAGAGACAGATTCGTGAGGCGCTTGAGAACATTTCAGGCCACTGCGCGCAACGGCTTACACATGTGAGGTCACTCTAGGCCATTCACTGTCTGGGGGTCATGTCAATTACATGTGTGTGACTGACCCTTATCGGTTGAAAGAGGACCGCTAGCATGTTTGCCGGACAAAACTGAATGTATTAAATAATCTTGAAGGTACACGCCCAACACCAATACGATTCAAGCAAATCTAGAGGTAATTGTCAGTCGTCACTTGGTATGCCTACACTTCTTGCAGACTTTGTACGCTCGCTTTCTCGCAGACTATAGTCACCGAGTTACAAGGAGCAAAGGTCACACAACCAAATATCAAAAATATGAAAGCCTGAGGCAAGTAAAATATTTTTTGTTGATTTTTTCTTTGCGCTATCAAAATGTACTTCTCCAATATCCAATCCTCATGGCACCACCCTGTACACACCTGTCCATGTCGTTGTAGATTTGTAGATCGACCATCGCGCAACTCCCAATAGGTCCGCCTGGGCGTTGATGCAGGATACACAGAATCAGTAGGTCTACCACTGAAGTAAGGACCTGAGACATGATGCAGGCATTCTTCTTCAAGTTCTGCGTTCGTGGGCTGCAACTTCCCCGTCCACTCGTTGTTGTTGTTGTTTTGCACGTGTGGGCTTTGACGAGTATAGCCGGTCAGTTTTTCCCCTGCCATACAGGCAGTCATACACCGTTTTCGGGGATGCATGCCGGTGTCACGAACCGAAACCTCTGCTGAGCAATCCTTCTCATTGCGGTCAATGCGCATGCGCCAATCTTAGACTTAAAAAATGCGACCCTTTGACCGAACGAACCATGGGTTAGGGTTAGGGTTAGGGTTAGGTTGTTCACGACCTGATTAATCTCCCCATGTTAACGCATGCACATTGACCGCAATGAGAAGGATTGTTCAGGCAGAGTTTTCAGTTCGTGACATCGGGTACTTTGTGTTTCTATAATCCACAGAACTCTGAAATGTACCACAGGGTCTTTTTGTTATGCCGCGTACTTGTTGTTTTGCATGTGTGTTCACACGAAGAGGAGTGGGAGGGCACCAGCAGGTCTGCACATAATTGAGGGCCCCAAAGGGGGGGGGGGGGGGGTATCATCACGATCACGAGAAGGGACATTTTAGCTTTCACGATCACAGTTATTTTTAATTTTTGTTTTCACGATCACAAACACCTTGACGAATAGAGAATCATAGATTGATACAGCTGTGAAAAATGTACGTTGAAAATAAAATGCTTTGCAATAATCAATCAATCAATCAATCAATGAGCCCATGACGATCACGAAAACAAATCACGATCACGAGACTTGTTTTTGTTGTCATCACGGATCACGGGCAAAGTCCCATCACGATCACAGAAATGGAAATTTCGGCAATCACGGTCACATAAAGGTCAAAAAACGCCAATCACGATCACGATTTTAAACCCTTTGGGGCCCTCATAATTGGATCTGGAAGATGGAAAAACAAGTCTGAATCCTTAGCACAACAAGCGCACCTGGCTTTCAAATCCAATCTCTTCTTCCAAATGTTTCGAGCCGATCTCCGAATTCTGATTTTTGTTTAAAGTGCACAAAAGTCAGACCATTTGACCTACAAATTAAACTTGTATGCACTTTCTAAACAATGTTCCAATATCAGGGGCGGACGAGGGGGGGGGCACAGGGGGCACGTGCCCCCCCCCCCCCCCCCGAAAAAAAAAGAAGAAAAAAAAATATTTTTCTATGACCATTTAATTCTAAGTTCAAATGGCACCAGATGGCACCATTTTGCTTCTTTGGGAAAAAAAAATTTCCGGGGGGGCATGCCCCCGGACCCCCTAGCAAATTCGGGAGCTTCGCGCCCATCACATTCACTTTCGATTCAAAGTGCCCCCCCCCCCCCCCCTTACACAGCAACTGATCCGCCCCTGAATATTATTAAATCGAACCCCGGACTTTCGAATTGGAAGGCCGACGTCCGAACCGCTACACAACTGCGCCCGTCATGCAAGCACTCATTTTTCTGTCATTTTCTCCATTTTCAGCACATCGTCTGGAGGCTCTGACCCCAGCATTGACGTCATGCTGCAAAGGACCCGGATACGCCACACCGCTGGACGCCATGCGAAATGGGCCAAGGGAGAAAATCGTCTATCTACCCTGCATTGTCCCCCCTGGCTTTCGCGAGAATCGTCACAACTACCTGGCCACTGTGGATGTCGACCCCCAGTCCCCCAGCTACGGAAAGGTGGGCATTGAGTAAAAATTGATTTTTTTGGTTAATCTGTTGATTTTGCAGTGACGTTTGGTAAAGAGAGTACAAAAAAATCCAACAAAAATAAAAATAAAAAGAGGGGGGGGGGGGGGGGGGGGGGAGGGGGCGTAGTTTTGTTCCACTTGTCAGTCCCCCAGCTATGGAAATGTGGGCATCGAGTAATAATTGAATTTCTTCGTTAATCTGATGAGATTGGTCTGTTCCGAATGAAGTTGAGTTTAGTAAAAGGTGAAAAGAGGTGGGGGGGGATTGTTAGTTTTGTTGCAAGGTGGGGGAAAGGCGTAACTATAGTAGGCTGTAGCTGGTTCTATTCGCGTTTTGTAGGAAGAGAGAAGGAGAGAGACAGGAGAAAACATCTGTATTTATAAATGAGTACAAATACATGCTTTTCTTAAACATCCAGCCTTCGCCCTAAAGAGAGGGATAGCGAGAGAGAGAGAGAGAAAGAGAGAGTGACAGAGACATAGACAGAGACAGACAGACAGACAAAAAGACAGAGACAGACTAACATACAGAGAAAGACAGACAGACGGAGAAGATAACCACCACTTCTTCATGTTCAAAAACAACCAAATCGTATATCATGTCAGTAATTTAATTATAAGTGTGCATCTAATGACAAAACGTGAACACTTTACCTGAACACAAAACATTTTGAAGAGGAGAACAAAATCGCAAGTCTGTCACAGTAACGTACACTCTCACACTCTCACTCCACGTGACAGGTCATCCACAGACTGTATATCCCCTACGCCAGCGACGAGCTGCACCACTCGGGGTGGAACGCGTGCTCCAGTTGCCATGGCGACGCCAGCAAGGCACGTGACAAGCTCATCCTGCCCTGTCTGGACGGTGACCGCATCTACATCGTGGATATGGGCAAAGACCCCAGAGAACCCCGGATGCACAAGGTGGGCGTGACACTGAAACATCTAAAGTGCAGTTCACATGGCAGACTTTTCAACCAACTTTTCCCCAGTGCTATCTGATTATTTTTTTAAACTTCATTTATGAAAATAAAAAAATAAAAAAATAAATCCTGTCATGTTAACACATTTGTGATTAATATCAATTAGTTAGGCCTAAAAAAAATAGGTGTGGTTACGGTAACCCGACCTACCCTATTTTTAGGGGCCGATCCTATAACTTTTTATTACATTTGTCAAAAAAAAACAAAAACAAAAAAAACCGAGTGCAAAAAACGCAATGAAAGCGAAAGCGCCCGAGTCGCACACTTATTTCCCTGTCAAGTAGGTTTAATTTGTACACATTAGAAAAAAAGGTTTAAAAAAAAAGTGATTACCTACCTACCCTATTTTTTTGGCTATGTAACCACACCTATTTTTTTTTGGCTATGTTACCGCAACCACACCTATCCTTATCAATCCAGGTTGACCTATTTCTGGTTATTAATCGCGAAGTGTTTTGTCCCATTATTACATTTCTTTTTGTGTGTATTTTTGTTGTAATTCTTTTCTCTCAAATTCATGTAACCCTACGGGTTTTAAGAAATACATATTGCCTTGCGTTACCTTGCCCAACTTTAGTCGGTTGGAAATCGCTTCCAAGTTGTCGATGAGGCCAAGTCGGCAAAAAATCTGCCATGATAACGGCCCTGACAAGTTAGGTTCGATTTATTTAGGCCAGATTTAAGCGGCGACTCGAAAACTCAATTGAGTGCTGTTCGACTCGGCCGTGACTTTTCCCCAACTTATGTCGGTTTGAAATCGCTCCCGAGTTGTCGAGGACAAAAAATCTGCCATGTTAACGTCCCTGACGATTTAGGTTGGATTTAATTATGTCAGATTTAAGCGGCGACTCAAGGTTTCAAGGTTTTATTTCGGCTTTAGGCCCATAAGGCATTTAAGCAAACAAAAGTACACAATTTACAATTAAGTCACACGCACAATTCTTCTTCTTCTTCGTTCATGGGCTTAGGCTCCCACGTACACTCGTGTTTCTGCACGAGTGGAATTTTACGTGTATGACCGTTTTTACCCCGCCATTTAGGCAGCCATACGCCGCTTTCGGAGGAAGAAACACGCACAATGAGAGTGCACGCAGGCACAGCAAACAGTGTATTTAATTAAACACCAAAAGAAAAACATAACACACTAACAAAAAGAAACCACATCTTCATCAACTAGAGCTCTACCTCACAAAATTAAGAGAAAAAACAAACTAAGCAACAACAAAAACAGACAAAACCAACAGAGTAAGAACCACAACAAAACACAACGAAACACGTAAATCATCTAACTAAACTAACTCATAATAACACTAACAAACTTAGCCAACTTAACCAAGATATTTTTTTTTTACATTCATTAAAGCTTTATATTTAATAACATTTGCATGATGCTGAAAATAATGTCCAATATACTTTTTTCGTTCCTTCACGATACTATCATATTGACAATGAAACAAAAAGTGAAATTCATCTCCTATCTTACCACTTCCACACAGCTTACATATTCTTTCATCCCTCGGGATGTTCAAAAAACGTTCCTGGTGAATAGGTAACTTATGATTACTTAACCTAAATTTTAAGAATTTTTCTCTCAGGGACCCAGTCAAACACATCAAATATTTTTCTAAGCAAAACTCATTCTTATACAAACAATAATTATAACAAACGCTATTGTTGGCAGATTCACTTTTCCAGCATTGCAAATATTGGTCTCGCAGTCTTTGTTTTACAAGGTTCTTGAAGACATTTACTGTAAACTCGAACACTTAGTTGAACGCTGCTCCACTCGGCCGTGACTTTTCCCCAACTGTTGTTTTATGTTTATACGTATCCATAGAGCAGTGGTAATCCTAGTATCAGAGAACACTACAGAGGCCCACAAGTACCACGTGTAGCCAAGACGTGTACGTGTAAATGTTGACGTCGAAGAGGTTTAGGCTAGCGCATTATCAGGTGTTTACGCAAGTACACCCATAACGTCGAAGAGGTTTAGGCTAGTGCATTATCAGGAGATTACGCAAGTACACCCATAACATCGAAGAGGTTTAGGCTAGTGCATTATCAGGAGATTACGCAAGTACACCCAGAGAGGATGCTAGAAAAGTGCACCGTTCTCTATCTACCCTTGTGTATTGTGTGTTCAGATTGTGGAGACGACAGACGTACAGAGAGTGTCGGGGTTAGGGTCACCTCACACCAGTCACTGCCTGGCGTCCGGCGAGATCCTCATCAGTTGTGTGGGGGACGCTGATGGAAACGGAGGCAAAAGTAAGTGCTGCTTTGCATGTCTCATTTCTGTTATCCTAAGCCTGTTCACTTCATGTTCTTGAAAAAT
>NC_090257.1:37192895-37317895 GCF_037325665.1 Littorina saxatilis
ACAGACAAACACGGAGAGAGAGATAGACAGACAGAGACAGGCAGACAGACCGATGAAGAAAGAAGGAGAGAGAGGCAGAAAGATACACCCATAGACAGACACAAAAAACACATACACAAAAAACACAGACAGACAGACCGACACACGCACGCACACACACACACGCATGCACGCACGCACGCACGCACACACACACACACACACACACACACACACAGAGTATGAATATTTGATTAACTAGACATCTAACAAAATTAATTATTCACAATTCCCTCCATCACACAGAGCCAGCCAGACCCCATCTTCCTGAAGAGCGGCAAGAGGCTGGAGGGGGGACCCCAGATGATCCAGCTGTCACTGGACGGCAAACGCCTGTACGTCACCAACTCCCTCTACTCCTCCTGGGATGTCCAGTTCTACCCCGAAATGGCCAGGTAAAGCCATTTATTTAATTAGTTATTAGGTATGACTTGGATGTCCAGTTCTACCCCCGAAATGGCCAGGTAAAGCCATTTATTTAATTAGTTATTAGGTATGACTTGGATGTCCAGTTCTACCCCCGAAATGGCCAGGTAAAGCCATTTATTTAATTAGTTATTAGGTATGACTTGGATGTCCAGTTCTACCCCCGAAATGGCCAGGTAAAGCCATTTATTTTATTAGTTATTAGGTATGACTGGGATGTCAGTGAGTTCTACCCCCAAAATGGCCAGGTAAAGCCATTTATTTAATTAGTTATTAGGTATGACCGGGATGTCCAGTTCTACCCCTGAAATGGCCAGGTAAAGCCATTTATTTAATTAGTTATTAGGTATGACTTGGATGTCCAGTTCTACCCCCGAAATGGCCAGGTAAAGCCATTTATTTAATTAGTTATTAGGTATGACTGGGATGTCCAGTTCTACCCCTGAAATGGCCAGGTAAAGCCATTTATTTAATTAGTTCAAGTTAAATATGACTGTGGTACACTGGACCACGCCTTTCAGGACATCCCAATTTAAGACTTCCTCCCTTTTAAGACCTTGTTTTTTCACATTTTTTTCATTAAACCTCAGCACATTTATTATTATTATTAATTTTTATTAAGACTCCTTTCCTTATATTTAAAAAAAAAAAAAATGGGGATGTTCATATGTCGCAAATCCAAACAATATAGTCCCAAGCCCCGCACAAAAACATACATAAATACATCATTCTGTACACAATTCCAAATCACACAATAATAATACACATCGAAATATACGAGATTTTTCAAGGTCTTAAAAGGGTGGTTCCACTGCATTCACATTCATCAGTAGCAATGTCAAAAGAAAGGAATCTATCACATTGAGTCGTAATATATTTATCTAAGAATTCCCCGAGTTCGGGGCAGCTACTTTACCCTACTGTTTCCTGTTTAATTTTGTTGTTCTTTTTTTCTAAGTACTTATTTTTGGGCGTCCTTCTGATGTCCATCAACTTTTTTTAATAGCTTGTGAACTCTTCGAGCTTTTATTATAATCTTTGGGGCGGGGATATAGCTCAGTTGGTAGCGCGCTGGATTTGTATTCAGTTGGCCGCTGTCAGCGTGAGTTCGATCCCAGGTTCGGCGGAAATTTATTTCAGAGTCAACTTTGTGTGCAGACTCTCTTCGGTGTCCGAACTCCCCCCCGTGTACACTACATTGGGTGTGCACGTTAAAGATCCCACGATTGACAAAAGGGTCTTTCCTGGCAAAATTGCTTAGGCACAGTTAATAATTGTCTACCTATACCCGTGTGACTTGGAATAATAGGCCGTGAAAGGTAAATATGCGCCGAAATGGCTGCAATTACTGGCCGTATAAAATTTCATCTCACACGGCATCACTGCAGAGCGCCTAGAACTGTACCCACGGAATATGCGCGATATAAGCCTCATTGATTGATTGATTGATTGATTGATTGATTGATTGGTAAGACTCATCAATTGGCTGCCTCTGAGGACGTTCAATGTGAATGCCATCTTCCATTCCACAGACAGGGCAGCGTGATGCTCCAGATTGACGTGGACAACGTGAAGGGAGGCCTGACACTCAACAAGAACTTCCTCACCGACTTCGGTGACGAGCCCAACGGTCCAGTGCTTGCCCACGAGATCAGATACCCCGGTGGGGACTGCACCTCAGATATCTGGATCTAAAGCTCATCCTTGACTGGGCGAAGTGGACTTTGCGAAACTGGCACCAAGGAGCTTTGGCACTGAGTTTTTTTGTAAAAAAGACATCAAAATCTTCGTGAAGTCAACTTCAGGCTCCATTAAGGACGGTATTAACTGTGGACAGCTGTGGGGGGATATTTTTCCTGAAGGATGATATTTTGACAGGAGTTTGGATTAATTATAATCGATTCTGAAGTTTCATTGAGTTATTTGCTTTCTTGACTTGCAAACCATAACTGTAAGCCTTGAAAGTGGCTGGGTTTAGGTTAGCAAGTACGCAAGTAACTCAAAAGACTGACAAACCAATTTATTAATTATACAGCTTTGAAATAAAATCACGTAATTAGTTTAAAAATACAGATTGGTATCTGAGCTTTTGAGTTTTGGGGTCCTCACATTGCCTGTTTTTTTTTTTTGATTGAACAAAGATTATGAATTCCAGCATTTCAATGCACTTAGATTTAAGTTTCGGGTTTGATATAAGCACAACGCGGAGGTTTTGTGTTTGCATGAAACGCATTGTGAATATGCATGGTTATCAGCTGGATCTTTTCCAAATTCTTTGATGATTCTTATAAATCCCTCGCAGTTTAAAATAATATTTCAAAGTTGCATTATTATAAACATATATTTTATGCCAGTTAATGTTTGTGGCACTTTTATTGAAAAGTTAAGATTTGACTGATTTTAGGATTTTTTTCCCGCATTGTTGTTGACAGAATATAATCATGCATGTCAAAACTTGTGGCAGTTTAAAGCTGATGACCCAGATTAAAACTAATTTATGAGTTCTATTTGGTATTTAGCTTTAAAGTGTCAACATTAGCTTAAAGTATCTGTATGTCACCTATAATTTGGATTCAAAACACTGCAATTTTTGTTATTGTTGTTAAAAATGCAATGGATTTGGTGCAATGGAGAAGAACCCACCCAGTCTTTGTGGAGGTAACTTTGTTTTACTCTTGAACGCACAAAACTTTTTTTCTTTCCATGTATGTTGAACCCTCAATTCTCTTCTGTAAGTGTTCATGTTGTATGTGAGAGTTTAAGAGAGAGGCGGTGCTTTGGTCTGTACGAGTACCTAAACTTTGACAAAAACATTTTTTGTAAAGACAAGCTCTGAAGCTCATACTGCCTAATAATGTGCTATGGTTTCATTCAGTAACATTTAACCATTTTGATGTCCACTTTCAAACTAATCTACCAAGATCATTTTCCTTTTCAATTGCATTTTTTTCAGCTTATTATCTGCACTGAAAGTGTTGATGCATGAAACAATCAACTTAATGAATTAACGCATTTATCTTTGTCCTTTACGCAGACTTAACATTGCAGTATGATTAGAAAAATAAATATAGACATAAAAAAACTGTATTGTACATGTTATTTTGTTGAATTGAAGAGAACATGTCTTCATCCCGCTTCTGTTACATCTCTCTCTCTCTCTCTTTCTCACTCTCTGTCTGACCATTACACACTCACACACACACTCACACACACACACACACACACACACACACACTCACACACACACACACACAAACACACACACACACACTCACACTCACTCACACACACACACACACACACTCACACACACATGAACCCACATTTACAACACCTATAACAGAACTTTTTCCATGATCACTTTATTTTTGACTTCCAACAAATTTGAGCATGGGCTGTGTCATTATGTAGGCATATCAACCCTAAATTCACAGAGTCATTATGTCATTCTGTGGTATTATTTCTGATCAAATACAGTCTTGACTTTCACAGTGCACACAAAAACAGCTTAATTAACATCAACAAGACTAGTATAGTACTGTTTTCATGTCAAAACAAGTGTTTCATCAGATGTTTTTCCTTGAGAGGTAAATCACACTTTAAATGATCAGCAAAACATGGATGAAGTTAGTGTACACATAACAATTAACACTAATATTTCCAAATCAAGTGTTTCAATCATCACATGTTCTTCCTTTAAAGCAAATCACACATTTCCGATTAAAAGGAAGTCTGTGAACTAAAGTTGGTGTACACATAACAATTAACACTAACAGTAATATTTCCAAATCAAGTGTTTCAATCATCACATGTTCTTCCTTTAAAGCAAATCACACATTTCCGATTAAAAGGAAATCTGTGAACTAAAGTTGGTGTACACATAAAAATTAACACTAACAGTAATATTTCCAAATCAAGTGTTTCAATCATCACATGTTCTTCCTTTAAAGCAAATCACACATTTCCGAGTAAAAGGAAGTCTGTGAACTAAAGTTGGTGTACACATAACAATTAACACTAACAGTAATATTTCCAAATCAAGTGTTTCAATCATCACATGTTCTTCCTTTAAAGCAAATCACACATTTCCGATTAAAAGGAAATCTGTGAACTAAAGTTGGTGTACACATAAAAATTAACACTAACAGTAATATTTCCAAATCAAGTGTTTCAATCATCACATGTTCTTCCTTTAAAGCAAATCACACATTTCCGAGTAAAAGGAAGTCTGTGAACTAAAGTTGGTGTACACATAAAAATTAACACTAACAGTAATATTTCCAAATCAAGTGTTTCAATCATCACATGTTCTTCCTTTAAAGCAAATCACACATTTCCGATTAAAAGGAAATCTGTGAACTAAAGTTAGTGTACACATAACAATTAACACTAATATTTCCAAATCAAGTGTTTCAATCATCACATGTTCTTCCTTTAAAGCAAATCACACATTTCCGATTAAAAGGAAGTCTGTGAACTAAAGTTGGTGTACAAATAAAAATGACTATGCATCATAAATAAGAAATTGCACGTTTTCCCAAATATGGTTCTGAACATTTGATGAGAATAAAATCATAACTGTCATCAAAATAATACTTCCTGCAGCAGCAAATTCATTTAACTTAAAAAAATATGTACCAAAGAAACTTTGGCAAAAACAATACAAGGGCAGGAGGTAGTGTGGGTAATACCACAGCTATGTATGGTTGCAAACCCACAGCAACCTCAATGTAATCTCACGAACAAACCAAATAAACAAACAAAATAAATAAACACAAAACCAATAAATAACGCATTAAAAAACGCATAACCAAAAAAAGGAATAATCACACAATAAATCAATAAATCATTAAAAAATAAAGGATAGAAAAAAGAAAAAAACTCAGCATATTGCACATATGCCAGCTAAAAATGCAGATGACATTGAAATACTGGAATGAACACATGTGGTAATATTAAACTGCAGTATGAGATGATTTTCAACAGAGAATATAACACAGCATGCTGATACAGTCATGTCCACCTTGTAAGTTGGTAATCGTCATTACATTTTCAACAATTCACTTTGATTCAGTTAACGTAACACCCAGTTGACTTGAAATAAATGACTAGAATCAAGTAAATGGGTTTAAAATCATACACCTGGCTACTAATAACAACACGAAAACAGTGGTACCTGCAACCATAGGCCCCTCTAATAAAAGAACATCTTTCTTTCTTTACTTTATTTGGTGTTTAACGTCGTTTTCAACCGTTCAAGGTTATATCGCGACAGGGAAAGGGATGGGATAGAGCCACTTGTTAATTGTTTCTTGTTCACAAAAGCACTAATAAACAAATTGCTCCAGGGGCTGCAACGTAGTACAATATATGACTTTACTGGGAGAATGCAAGTTTCCAGTACAAAGGACTTAACATTTCTTACATACTGCTTGACTAAAATCTTTACAAACATTGACTATATTCTATACAAGAAACACTTAACAAGGGTAAAAGGAGAAATAGAATCTGTTAGTCGCCTCTTACGACATGCTGGGGAGCATCGGGTAAATTCTTCCCCCTAACCCGCGGGGGGAAAAGAACATCAACCACGAGAAGACACCTTTTGTTGGTCCTTCACCAAAATATCTCTCGTGAGATGCGATATTCTGACATTTTTTTGTAGGTTCAAAGGGTGTTCTTTCGTGGCAGCTACCACTGTACAACTAAACGATGCTGTATTATCCTTTCAGTGCAATTATCAGAAGAAACAATTTCAGGCACTGCTAATAAACAACATTTTGGCAAGACCTTCAGTTCAAACCCCTGTTGACCAAAGGACAACAGAATGATCCCCTTTTTGTTTGTTTTCTAGTCGATCAACAACACATATAAATGCATATTCGGTCTACATCAAAATCACTTGTTTGGTGCACTTGTTGTACAACACATACACTAACACACATCACTGAGCATTCAGGGTACATGCACACATGAGCACACACATAATTGAGTGTTCACACACACTCAAACGCATCCACTCCCACATGCACGCACACAGACACATCATCTCTGTCTCTCTCTCTTTGCCTTTCTCTCGTTTTCACTGTTTCCATACTCAGGGAGAAGCCTCATCACTGGTACCAAATTACAAGTAAATGGTTTTACACACACACACACACACACACACACACACACACACACACACACACCTCTGTTTTCACAAGCAGGGAGAAGTGTCATGACTGGAGCCATTACATTTAAACTATTCTTTGCACCCACACACATACACGCGACTCTCTTTCTCTCTGTCTGTCTCTGTTCTCAAAATCAGGGAGAAGAGTCATCACTGGAGCCGTTGGAAGTAAACTGTTCTTTCCACCAGCTCCCAATGTCAGTGGAAACATTTTTACCAACGAGGGCCGAGTCTGTCGGAAAAGAGGGTAGCGTGGGACTTGTGTCGTCAGAAAATTCAGACACCAGGGGTAAAGGTTTGCCTCCTGCAACAGACAAGACGCATTTCAACATAACTTGTAATTATGCAGGGCTATTTGGCGTATTTCTAAATACTCCTGGTAAAATTTTTCAACAAAGATAAGACTGTGGCCACATTAGTTGAAAGCATGAACTCAAAGTACTTCTGTGTAAAAGTCAGATTTACATTCCATTCTAAGCTTTCTGGCGAGTCACTTGTTTCAAGAAAAGTGACTGTCTCTGAAATATTTGATTTTCAATTCAATAGCTAACATGTTGCCTGATGTAGAAATACACGCAAGAGAGATGGGTTCTTTGCTACAGTGAAACCTGTCTAAAACAACCACACAAGGACCTATCAAAACTAGTCGCTATGGAAAGGTGAATGAAAGAGAAATAATGTCATTGGGGATTCTACGGGGTGGTCGTTTTGGGCAGGTGGTCGTTATGGAGAAGTGGTGGTGGTAAGGGAAGGTTTGACTGTACTTAGTCAATATCTTAACACTGCCTGTTCTACAGTGGAACCCCCCTTCTAAGACACCCAATTTAAGACTCCTCCTATCCAAGACACCCAATTTAAGACTCCTCCTATCCAAGACACCCAATTTAAGACTCCTCCTATCCAAGACACCCAATTTAAGACTCCTCCTATCCAAGACACCCAATTTAAGACTCCTCCTATCTAAGACACCCAATTTAAGACTCCTCCTATCCAAGACACCTAATTTAAGACTCCTCCTATCCAAGACACCCAATTTAAGACTCCTCCTATCTAAGACACCCAATTTAAGACTCCTCCTATCAAAGACATCCAATTTAAGACTCCTCCTATCTAAGAAACCCAATTTAAGACTCCTCCTATCTAAGACACCCAATTTAAGACTCCTCCTATCTAAGACATCCAATTTAAGACTCCTCCTATCTAAGACACCCAATTTAAGACTCCTCCTATCAAAGACACCCAATTTAGGACTCCTATCCAAGACACCCAATTTAAGACTCCTCCTATCCAAGACACCCAATTTAAGACTCCTCCTATCCAAGACACCCAATTTAAGACTCCTCCTTCTAAGACACCCAATTTAAGACTCCTCCTATCCAAGACCCTCCTTTCTCAGATGTTCTGTTCATAACCTCTGTATACTTAGCTCCATTTGAAGACTCCTCCTATCTAAGACCCTCCTTTCTCAGATGTGCTCTTCATAACCTCTGTATACTTAGCTCCATTTGAAGACTCCTCCTATCTAAGACCCTACTTTCTCAGATGTGCTCTTCATAACCTCTGTATACTTAGCTCCATTTGAAGATTCCTCCTATCTAAGACCCTCCTTTCTCAGATGTTCTGTTCATAACCTCTGTATACTTAGCTCCATTTGAAGACTCCTCCTATCTAAGACCCTCCTTTCTCAGATGTTCTGTTCATTACCTCTGTATACTTAGCTCCATTTGAAGACTCCTCCTATCTAAGACCCTCCTTTCTCAGATGTTCTCTTCATAACCTCTGTATACTTAGCTCCATTTGAAGACTCCTCCTATCTAAGACCCTCCTTTCTCAGATGTTCTGTTCATAACCTCTGTATACTTAGCTCCATTTGAAGACTCCTCCTATCTAAGACCCTCCTTTCTCAGATGTTCTGTTCATAACCTCTGTATACTTAGCTCCATTTGAAGACTCCTCCTATCCAAGACCCTCCTTTCTCAGATGTTCTGTTCATAACCTCTGTATACTTAGCTCCATTTGAAGACTCCTCCTATCTAAGACCCTCCTTTCTCAGATGTGCTCTTCATAACCTCTGTATACTTAGCTCCATTTGAAGACTCCTCCTATCTAAGACCCTCCTTTCTCAGATGTGCTCTTCATAACCTCTGTATACTTAGCTCCATTTGAAGACTCCTCCTATCTAAGACCCTCCTTTCTCAGATGTGCTCTTCATAACCTCTGTATACTTAGCTCCATTTGAAGACTCCTCCTATCTAAGACCCTCCTTTCTCAGATGTGCTCTTCATAACCTCTGTATACTTAGCTCCATTTGAAGACTCCTCCTATCTAAGACCCTACTTTCTCAGATGTGCTCTTCATAACCTCTGTATACTTAGCTCCATTTGAAGACTCCTCCTATCTAAGACCCTCCTTTCTCAGATGTGCTCTTCATAACCTCTGTATACTTAGCTCCATTTGAAGACTCCTCCTATCTAAGACCCTCCTTTCTCAGATGTTCTGTTCATAACCTCTGTATACTCAGCTCCATTTGAAGACTCCTCCTATCTAAGACCCTCCTTTCTCAGAAGTTCTTTCTTTATTTGGTGTTTAACGTCGTTTTCAACCACGAAGGTTATATCGCGACGGGGAAAGGGGGGGGGGGGGGAGGGGAGATGGGATAGAGCCACTTGTTAATTGTTTCTTGTTCACAAAAGCACTAATCAAAAAATTGCTCCAGGGGCTTGCAACGTAGTACAATATAATGACCTTACTTTCTCAGATGTGCTCTTCATAACCTCTGTATACTTAGCTCCATTTGAAGACTCCTCGCTTTTAAGACCTGATTTTCTTAGATTTTTGAAGGTCGTAAAAAGGGGGGGTGGGGGGGGTTTTCTGCTGTACCAGCACATGCAGAAAAGGAGTTTACAAAATTGCAGTCTTCAATATTACCTGTTAATATTCTTTCGATTCATTTGCTTGGCTTCCTGACGAGTGGACGTAAACTGATAGAACTATCAAGATAAGTTTTGTGTGAATATTTCTTTGTCTGTTCACTTAAAAGACCGTTGGGTCGAAATATCTGTGAATGTATTGTTTTGTCAATAGCAAATGTTCCAACAACCTACCTTTCTTGTTTTTTGATTTTCAATATTACCTGTGTTAATTTTGCTTCTCTTGCGCAGACTGGCTCTCTCTTTGTCCCCCCTGGTCGCCCCGTCACTCAGTGTTGGAGTCAGGAATTTGCGAGCAGACGCACCCTACAAAATTAATACAAAAGTCATTTGTCACAGAATATACGGGCAAACATGTAAGGTTTAATGATGTATGTACACACACCCAGACTCATACATGTGCATGCTGAGCAGTCGAGCAAACGAATAAGTTCTTCAGCTGTAAAAGTGACACCCACGGTGTCAAAAAACACTTTCTTTTTAGGATGAATTAAGTCCCTAATTGTTCTTCTCTCTTCTTCTTCGTTTATGGGCGGAAACTCCCACGTTCACTCACGTTTTTGCATGAGTGGGTTTTTACGTGTATGACCGTTTTTACCTCGCCATTGAGGCAGCATATATCGATTTCGGGGGAAGCATGCTGGATAGTTTCGTGTTTCCATAACCCACCGAACTCTGACATGGATTACAGGATCTTTTCTGTGCGCACTTGGTCTTATGCTTGCATGTACACACGAAGGGCGATAAAGCACTAGCAGGTTTGCACATAAGTTGACCTGGGAGGTCGGAAAAATCTGCACCCTTAACCCACCAGGCGGCCGAGACCGGGATTCGAACTCACAACCTTTCGATTAAGAGGCTGACGTCTTACCACCACGCCACTCTTCTTCTTTTCCCAGCCATCTAACTCCATCCTGCTACGCAGAGCGTTAGGTCGTTGTACGACAGGGCTGCAAAGTTCCATGTGGAGACATGCCCCTTTTTTCTGGTGTGTGCGTTCGGGAATGGGAGTGGCTCCCTCTTTCAGCCATCTTACACCACTCCACTCCATCTCCCCCCTCCAAAAATAAAAGGAGAAAAAAGCCTGTTTCTATCCCTCACCTGCAGTGCGCTAGGTGGCTGTATGACAGGGTTGCGAAGTTCCACGTGTCCCTTCTTCCTAGTGCGAGTGGGAACAGGGGTGGCTCCCTCCTCCTCCTCTTTCTTCGTGTCTTGACCTGCGCTCAACTCTGTCACTGTGAACAGCGGTTCGTTGGTGGCTCGCAGGTTGGAGATAATGTTGGAATGCTCTTTCTGTGGGTGAGATAAATGTAAGAAATTTTAGTCTCAATGCAAGATGCTGGTTTGGTATCAGAGATAATGTTGGAATGCTCTTTCTGTGGGTGAGATAAATGCGAGAAATTTCAGTCTCAATGCAAGATGCTGGTTCGGTATCAGAGATAATGTTGGAATGCTCTTTCTGTGGGTGAGATAAATGTGAGAAATTTCAGTCTCAATGCAAGATGCTGGTTCGGTATCAGAAATAATGTTTGAATGCTCTTTCTGTGGGTGAGGTAAATGTAAGAAATTTTAATTAAAAAAAACCTAATCAACAAAGTGACTGCGGGTGAGATGAAAAAAATGTTGGATTTGTTTGTTAGTCCTGAAGAAGCCTCCAAAGGCCAAAATTTGATTTTGTTGTGCATGTGCTGTCCTTGTATAATGGTGAGTACAGAATTATTTTGTTTTTCAACAAAGAAATTTAAGCCTCAATGCAAGATGCTGGTTTCGGCATCAGAAATGGTGTTAAATGAATTGCTTTTGACCAAAATAATAAAAAAAATGTAACAAAAACTGAACAATTTCCAGAAATTAAATCTTAATGCGTGACAAGAGTTTGACAGCTGAAATTGCGTTATAATGTGTGTGGTAACTGACTATATAACAACACAACAACATGTAAATGTCAAAAAAAACTTATTCAAATATACTGTACTTCAAATCAGATCTGCAGATCCCTGGAAATCTAAAAGATGTCTTTGTAATTACCAACACAACAATTCTTCCACCAAAAATAAAATTCTATTTAAAACTAATGACGTCTTTTTGCATAAGAATAACAGCAACACATTTTAAAATAACTTTGCAATGACTTTGGATTAATGTATGTGAATCTCAACGCAAAATCAGTACAAAGTAAAAGAATAACATTAGATTGAAATTATGTCCTAATGTTGTTAATATATCTTGTATACTTGCCATTTACATACATGTGTATTTATTATAAATGTTGAAGGATGAATGATGATACACTGTAGACGGATGCATGTTTTTTTGATTAAAAGCCCTACAATGATGTGCTTGGCAAAAAAATAAAAAAATAAAATTAATTAAACAGAAAGACAAGATAAAAAGCCACCAATTCCCCGGACACCAACTTCTTCTGTGCATTAAAGGGTAGGTTTTTTTTAGATACATGTCGCAGTTTTCCTGCAAACCAAATGTCCTGGGTATTTTAAATGATATTGGTAGGAATGGGAAGTTACAAGACATGCATTCACTCCTGGAGACATCAATACTTTAGATAACAGAAGCACATGCACCCTTCCGAGGTAACTGTCAGCTCCATTACTAGAGTGTTGATTACCTACAAGTTCTCCCATTACTTTAGATAACAGAAGCACATGCACCCTTCCGAGGTAACTGTCAGCTCCATTACTAGAGTGTTGATTACCTATAAGTTCTATTACTTTAGATAACAGAAGCACATGCACCCTTCCGAGGTAACTGTCAGCTCCATTACTAGAGTGTTGATTACCTATAAGTTCTCCCATTACTTTTGATAACAGAACCACATGCATCCTCCTAAGGTGCTCCATACTAGAGTGTTGATTACCTACGTGCTTAAATGTTCGATAACAGAACCACATGCACCCTTCTGAGGTAAGAGCTCCATACTAGAGTGCTGATTACCAAAGTTCTCACATTACTTTGGATAGAAGAACTACATGCATTCGTCTGTGGTAAAATCTCTATACTAGAACGTGAATAAACTGAGTTTTTCCTTAATTGTGCATGTGCCTTTCATGTAGCGACAGATTACTTCCACATGCACTATTGTGCTGAAAAGACGGTAGGAAATATTAGTGTCTTTCTTATTGGCCGCGGAAGAGTTGTAGTCATTGAAAGTAAGGCACGCTGAGCTACATGTCGATGCTGTCATGGAATTTTGCAGTAACTTGCTGCAGTGCTGCAGTCACCATGCAATATATTTACGTTAAAATTAGTCATGTTTTAAAATTATCGGTAAATTCAATAGCAATTAAATTTGACTTGGAGCCCGCATTAATTAATAAAATTTTTTTATAATAATAAGCTAGGTGTGCAGGAGTTTTAATCACAGAGAATAAAATGCAACACAAATGTTGAGGTCAATTGTGACCCTCCACCACGGAATGAGTCGGATGTCAACTCGCGGGGTTCTGTGCTAGTCTTAATATACGTCCAGGGGTGTCAGGTATCAGTGTGAGGATCACCTTAGTCACAGGCGTGTAACTCGAAAAGTTTTCGCTCTTTTCTAAAACGGTTTTCACAACTGGATAGAGCATGAAAAACTCTGAAAGAAAATGTAAAATATAAAAATCATGCAAAGGTGACATGCGACTCATTCCGTGGTGGAGGGTCACAATTATACTTCTGGCTATACTCCGTTTTTACTACAGACTCATGAAACATGCATGTGTTGGTAAATTGCCCTACTCTCTCTCTCTCTCATGCTTACACTAACTAGTATTATAAGTACTGCTATGATATAAAGCATAACGAACAGAGGTATACAGTGGTACCTTTGATGAAAGTACCCCTTTGGAACATGCCAAAAACGTCCCTACATTGCAGGTGGCCTGTCAAGACAGGTATATTTTGATATAGGTGTACTTTATTGCAAGGTAGTCCTCTCATTGAAGGGGCCTTACATCACAGGTACCACTGTAGCACAAAGCAAGATAAGAAACTGAAATGTAAAACCAAAAGTCAAAATGGTGGAAACAAGGCAGTTAAAGCTTGGTGGCAGAGTCTAGATCTTCGTCAGAAATACATGTAGGTTGGGTTGTAATTTGCAGAGCACAAGCAGTTGTCTGTTAGCATTACTGGTCTGCTTTAACTTAGTTTTACCTGCGTCTGGGCCTACAGAAAAACAAACAAAGAAACCAAGGTAACTTAGAGAAAAAAGCAAACATTTGAATCATCAAAACCAAACAAGTAACAAAGAAAATCAGTACAGGAGCAAAAACACTTGCACAAAACGGAATGAAAAATCCAACCAATTTGTCATGAACACACGCAATCAACAGAAATCAAGTCTTGTCTTATGTTTTGCATCTCCTATAATTTGACAGACTTCAATTGTAAGTACGAGTCGCACACTGAACACTTTTTTCACTCTTATAACATTTGCCATAAATTCAGAAAGATGCATGCACTTAAAGAAAAACACATGCACACATATGCCTGATAGTTGTTATGCACCTTTTTACACCAATTCCAGAAACACCCACATGAACCCACCCAGCAAATAGAAACACACCCTTGCACTCATACATTTCTTTCTCTCACAGAATTCACTGTTCTGGCAATATTGCAAGAAATCAGTTTCTGTTTAGCTTTGATCGTTCATCAGCCCTCCTGATCACTTTAGAGTGTACTTAGAAAAAGGAGAAAGGGACATTGTGAAGTAATCTTGGTAAATATGCCCTTACTCTCTGTAAAGCCGGGTCCTGTCCTGAGAAGAGGGATGTCGCTTGCTTTGTGTTGGCAGTCCGTTAAACCTCCCTACTCTTTCATACCCCTTATCAAGCAGAGTTCACCGTTGCTCGTGTCATTAAAAACAAAGCAACAGAGAGAGACGGATGACTTACAGCGCGGATGCGTTTGAGACACTTGTCCAGCCAGTTGCGGATGGTCAGTTTGGCCACCTCCTCCTCCACCGTGTACTCCAGCTCCTCCCGGGCCAGCAGCTCCTCCAGTTGCAGGGACTTGCGGATGTCCACTGACCGGTACGACAGCATGCTGCAGTGTACAACACGAGTCATGGATCACCACATGAATGGTTGGTTGGATATTCTTTTTTATTGTCATCGTCGTAGCCATCATCATCCTCCACAATATCATCATTCATCAATGGTTACACACACTCACCTCAAGACGTCATGGAAGGTGACCTCCCCAGTGGGGTGGAGCTTTTCAATCTCGTAGCACATGTGTTTGAAGAGCAGGCGGTCCTTCTCCAGATCCACCTCCAGACGTCCTTTCAGCAGACGCAGCAGAAACTTCACCCTGTGGGCTGGTATTACGCCCTGCAACACGTTATCACAGTGGACTATCAGCAACAGACTAGCATGTAGTGTTAAACTCCTAGGACCATCACTAGAGTAGCATTTGTGCAGTAGGACATTTTGGCTGAATTAACTTTGCAGATTGACTGGGATGTCACTCACAGAAATGAATTCAATCCAAAACTCCCTCTCTGTTCAGGAAGCAGCGAGGCTGTTGATTCTTGGAATGTTTCCGAGTGGAAGGATGCTCTCAATCCATGCGAAAGCTGGGCCGAGGAGCACGAGAAAGTTACCAACCGGGTGGGAGCCAGCCGCGGGGTTGGTTTTGGTTGAAACTGAGATTTGTTGTGATTTCAACGAATCAGACCCCGAGGTTTTTTCTCACCCGTTTGGGTGGCACCCACTTTCGCTTTGTGCACCTCATGCAGCCCAGGGCACATCTGTGAGGGTTGACCTGATCGTTCACACAGGAAGGAATGTATTTATAGGACAGTGTATGTCTCCAGGTGGAGTTAGTTTTCCTGACCTTTCTGTTGATGTCCACCAGGTTCCATGTGTTCTGGAACTGCCTGATGTCGTTGTAACTCAGCAGAGCGTCCTCTTCGTTGGAGTAGAACAGCGAGAAGTTTTCCATAATGATAGCTGTCAACAACAACATCCTACCATTAGCAACAGCACTTTATTTCATACTACTACTAGCCCTATTTAAGTTGAGCGATTCTTTCTACATGTGACATTCAGCTAAAGCATAGTCTACCTTCAACTTGTCAACTGTCACAGCACAGGTAAACTGATCACAGCTTCCGCTGTCACACACACACACACACACACACACACACACACACACACACACACACACACACACGCACACACACACACACACAGATAACAATGTAGGCCTACTAACCGACCAACAGGTTGAGCACAATGTAGGTGATGATGACGTAGAAGGAACAGAAGTAGACGATGGAGGCGTGGTAGTTGCCGCAGTCTGTCTCCCAGAAGTTGCCGCCCATGGTGCAGAATGGAGGTCTCACCTGCACAACACACCGACATGCTGCATACACTGGTAACTCCGTTGTCATTCCTCTCTCACAGAGTTATTATATCCAAAAAAAGTTCGCTCACAAGTCTAGCCTAAAAAATAAAAACTCTCAAACACCCAATAAAACACGACATGACATAGAAACAAGTCGCGTAAGGCGAAAATACAACATTTAGTCAAGTAGCTGTCGAACTCACAGAATGAAACTGAACGCAACGCAACGCAGCAAGACCGTATACTCGTAGCATCGTCACTCCACCGCCCGTGGCAAAGGCAGTGCCCGTGGAATTGACAAGAAGAGCGGGGTATTCGTTGCGCTGAGAAGGATAGCACGCTTTTCTGTACCTCTCTATCATATCTATATGTTTTTGGAATCAACAAGGAATAAGATGAAAGTGTTTTTAAATTGATTTCGAAAAAAAAATTTTGATAATAATTTTTATATATTTAATTTTCAGAGCTTGTTTTTAATCCGAATATAACATATCTATATGTTTTTGGAATCAGCAAATGATGGAGAATAAGATAAACGTAAATTTGGATCGTTTTATAAATTTTTATTTTTTTTTACAATTTTCAGATTTTTAATGACCAAAGTCATTAATTAATTTTTAAGCCACCAAGCTGAAATGCAATACCAAAGTCCGGGCTTCGTCGAAGATTACTTGACCAAAATTTCAACCAATTTGGTTGAAAAATGAGGGCGTGACAGTGCCGCCTCAACTTTCACGAAAAGCCGGATATGACGTCATCAAAGACATTTATCAAAAAAATGAAAAAAACGTTCGGGGATTTCATACCCAGGAACTCTCATGTCAAATTTCATAAAGATCGGTCCAGTAGTTTAGTCTGAATCGCTCTACACACACACACACACACACACACACACACACACACGCACATACACCACGACCCTCGTCTCGATTCCCCCCTCTACGTTAAAACATTTAGTCAAAACTTGACTAAATGTAAAAACACCATCAGCCATCTCAGCCTCATCTTGCAGGTCGAAAAATACAACATGCTTGAATTATTTACGTTATACCAGGCCCAAGGGGGTGGAGATTGTATTGTCTTACAATTCCTGCATAACGTTTTGATGATTCTGAAGTCCTTAGTGAAAGCATAAACTTTTTTCAAGGAATTCTGAAATCCAAAATTGAAATATGAAATCTTCCCATCATAAAATGATGTTCTACAACACTTACATTCTGCCCTACCACCATACTCCCAAATTGATTTAGCTAGATATCATCCTTCAGGGCACAGGAATGAAATCAATGTATTATAAAGAAGGACATGTTATTTCACCTGCATCTTGCAGCATAAACTTAATGGATGTCAGTACCAACAATTTGAAAACAGACAAATTTACCAAAATAAAGTGTAACTACTCACCATACAGTCATGCATGATCTTGTTCCAATCCTCTCCAGTTACGATGCGGAACAGCAACATGATAGCGTCTGGAGCCGTCTCAAAGTTGGCATGCCTGGGAAAGAAAGCACATGACAAATAGAGACATTCTCAGCACTATGACAACAGACTTTCAATGGACACTAAGAAATCAGCCACAATCTTCTTGCCCACACATCAGTCACAGATTGGCTGTCAGAGCTGTCAATTTCTACAGATATCTCCTCAAGCATGCAGAGGGTTATAAATGTAAAAGACATGACTTACATCAGCTGACATTTTTATTCTATGTTCTTTTGTGAATGTAAGTTTATGCAGTTTATGTTGTCTGATCCATTTTGTCATCAAAATCTCACGCATTATTGTGCTAACATAATATTAGGCCTCATAGTCTCTTCTGATATTCTTCTTCCTCGTCGTACACAGAAACATTAACTCCTGAAAGCTTGACAGTATATAGCTGTATGCAAGATCCTCCACTAAGCTGTAGATCTTCTCCCATAACCGAGTGTCTTCAGTGGTCTCTTCAGATATAAGAAACAGACGAGATTATTAAGAGAGAAGAGATTGTCTCAGTCTTGCTTGTGTCTTCCGAATGAGCTTGTGGACAATTTGTCAGATAAGTTTACTTTGTGTATTATAAGTGTCTGTCTGTCCACTTCACAGACCGCAGGCTCAGTGACTGCATTGTATTGTTTTGTCACAATTACACTTCCCTATAACATACCTTGCTGTTTTTAAACATTCTTTTTGAATGTTAAACCTTTTGACAAAAGAAAGAAAGCTTCGTTAGAGCTGTCTAACCTGCCCAGGTTGTAGCCGTACTTGACGGAGCCGAAAAGAATGGTGCCTGTGTAGGCGTAGAAAAGCATGAGCAGAAACATGCCCATGATGATGAAAAAACTCTTCGTTACTGACATCACCACCGTCTGCATCAACATCTTCAGTGTCGCCTGCACACAAATATACGTACAGTCAGCTTAATTGATGGATCCAAAAGTTGACAGATACATAAATCAAATGGTTGAACAATTAAAGGATCAGTAAACCCAGATCCGGGAGTTGATTATATACATTGTTTCCTCAAACATCATCAGGTCCATCAACCTTTGAAACCATTTACGCTTGGATCTATTGATCATTGGATCTTTCAAACCTATAGAACCAACAGTCCTTAGATCCATCATAATACATAGCTACATTGCATACCAACTGGTCTATGGGTCACTGGCTCCAAGGGTTGAGAGAAACCTACACTGAGCCTTTTGAATCCAATGGCTCTTGGAACAGTTGGGAAAGTGGAGTAACTTCCCTTGCAAATATCTTGATGGAAGAAATCAAAAGAAACGTATCCAGAGGGTGTCAAAGCAGAGGTTTCAGTGTATTTTTTAAGAAGTGGAATTTCCATTCAACTCTTCAGTTCAAAACTTGTTTTCTGGCTAATGGTTGTTGACAAACATTACTCACATGTTTTCCAGTGATGGTGAAGAATCGAAGAACGATGACAAAGTACCCCAGAGAGTTGATGGTGTCATGCATCTGAAACATCATCAACACCTCTTATAATAATAATAATAATAATAAATGAGCATTTATATAGCGCAACATCATAACTTTACAATTATGCTCTTTGCGCTTGACACATTTAAAATTAAAACACAGTTATACAAGCATTTACATCTACATTCATAGTCAGCAACGCTTAATTAAAAGCATACACCATCAAACATACATTACAAAAAATTCTTCCACTAACTAAGTAATAAAAACATGAATACAAGAAGAGCAAACGCTCGATCGAGTCACTTTCGCAGTTCTGAATATTATATGAGGCATCAGATGGACAGGAAGAAATTGCTATTCACAACACAATGAGTCACGTTCACATAAAATTTGAGCCAACGTTAAGTTGTGTGTTGCCGAACAGAAAAGGCTAGTTATCTCCCTTGTTTTTCTGATAACGTTCGTAAAAGGCTACAGATGTAAATACTTTGATGTAAAGAATAATCCTACAAAGTTTCAATCACATCCGATGAACTTTGTCAAAGATATAAAATGTCTAATTTTTCCTTTGACGCTGACCTGTGACCTTGAAAAAGGTCAAAGGTCAACGAAACCATCGTTAAAGTGTAGAGGTCATTGGAGGTCACGACTAAACAAAATATGAGCCCGATCGCTTTGATAGTTTCCGAGAAAAGTCCAACGTTAAGGTGGTGTCTACGGACGGCCGGCCGGCCGGCCGGCCGGACAGACTAACACTGACCGATTACATAGAGTCACTTTTTCTCAAGTGACTCAAAAATAGGTAGTGAAAACAAGGAAATACCAGCTGAATACCCTTAATCAAACAGAACATGTTATCAACAATACTGAAAACAGCCCTAGATGTTTATATACATTATCACATTATCACTAAAACAACAAATACACTACATGTAGCCTACTGATGGACCGCCCTTGGGACCAGCCAACAGTGTCCTTACAGTGCAGGTGGCCTGTCATGACAGGTTTATGTTGGTCAAAATGATCTACAAAGGGACACAAAAGGCATCCTTTATTGGGAGCTGAACAGTCCTCTCAGGGGAGTGGCCTCACTTTGCAGGTACAGTGGAACCCCTCTGACAACCTTCTTTTTTCAGATGTTCTGTTCATAACCTCTGTAAATGTACCTCCGCTTTAAGGCTCCCTCCTTTTTCTCACATTTGTTTAGGTCATCTTTCTTTCTTTCTTTCTTTGGTGTTTAACGTCGTTTTCAACCATTCAAGGTTATATCGCGACGGGGAAAGGGGGGAGATGGGATAGAGCCACTTGTTAATTGTTTCTTGTTCACAAAAGCACTAATCAACAAGAAGGGCAAAGCCCATACGACTCACATGCTTGACCTTGACCTTTCATGACATCATACACTAAGAACTGCTTTACACATTTTTCCTACCAAAATACATGTGACCTTGACCCAAGGTCAAGGTCATCCAAGGTCATGCAACACAAAGCTGTTAATTCAAGACATAGGAAGTACAATGGTGCTTCTACCATGAGATATGGTCACTTTTAGTGGTTCACTACCTTATTTTGGTCACATTTCATAAGGGTCAAAGTGACCTTGACCTTGATCATATGTGACCAAATGTGTCTCATGATGAAAGCATAACATGTGCCCCACATAATTTTTAAGTTTGAAACAGTTATCTTCCATAGTTCAGGGTCAAGGTCACTTCAAAATATGTATACAATCCAACTTTGAAGAGCTCCTGTGACCTTGACCTTGAAGCAAGGTAAACCAAACTGGTATCAAAAGATGGGGCTTACTTTGCCCTATATATCATATATAGGTGAGGTATTCAATCTCAAAAACTTCAGAGAAAATGTGAAAAATGTGAAAAATAGCTGTTTTTTAGACAACATTTATGGCCCCTGCGACCTTGACCTTGAAGCAAGGTCAAGATGCTATGTATGTTTTTTGGGGCCTTGTCATCATACACCATCTTGCCAAATTTGGTACTGATAGACTGAATAGTGTCCAAGAAATATCCAACGTTAAAGTTTTCCGGACGGCCGGCCGACTCGGGTGAGTACATAGACTCACTTTTGCTTCGCATGTGAGTCAAAAATTTGCTCCAGGGGCTTGCAACGTAGTACAATATATGACCTTACTGGGAGAATGCAAGCTTCCAGTACAAAGGACTTAACATTTCTTACATACTGCTTGACTAAAATCTTTACAAACATTGACTATATTCTATACAAGAAACACTTAACAAGGGTAAAAGGAGAAACAGAATCCGTTAGTCGCCTCTTACGACATGCTGGGGAGCATCGGGTAAATTCTTCCCCCTAACCCGCGGGGGGAAACAGTCCTCTCAGGGGAGTGGCCTCACTTTGCAGGTACAGTGGAACCCCTCTGACAACCTTTTTTCAGATGTTCTGTTCATAACCTCTGTAAATGTACCTCCGCTTTAAGGCTCCCTCCTTTTTCTCACATTTGTTTAGGTCACACAAAATTCATTTTTCAACAAGTGCCGTGCAATGCAAACCATGGTTACTTGTTTATTTGTTTACGTGCTATAAGATTAAGCCAAAAAATCTCTCAGTTATCGGTAAACATAGCAACAAGGAAAAAGCATTGAACCACTTTTTGAACTTCAAGAAAAATATCCATACCCCAATTATCTTATTCAAATTTGAATAAATTTGAGCCACTGACCGTTGCATCATTTTTGGTGTCCAAACTGTAGTTGAGGATGATCCATATGACCCCCAGGAAAGTGACCAGCATGTCAAAGCGATTGCGACGACTGGTCCAGTAACCCATCGGGGACAGTGCTACCATCTTCATTATCACCTGGAGACAAACAAATTTTAAAAAAATTCAAAACTAAAATATAAATGACTTCAGTTACATACACAACAAGAAATTCCTCCGAGGTAGGAAAAACACCCCCGTCAGAGAACTCAGAACTTTATTACATGCGGAGAGAGAGAGAGAGAGAGAGAGAGAGAGAGAGAGAGAGAGAGAGAGAGAGAGAGAGAGAGAGAGAGAGAGAGAGAGAGAGAGACAGACACAGAGAGACAGAGAGACAGAGAAACAGAGAGACAGAGAGACAGTCAGAAGTCAGAAGCCAGAAGCCAGAAGTCAGAAGTCAGAAGTCTGAAGTCTGAAGTCAGAAGTCAGAAGTCAGAAGTCATAAGTCATAAGTCAGAATGTTTATTCGCGTAAAGGGTACGTCGAGGTTGGTGGCAGTGAGAATGGTTATTTCCCTTTGACCATTAATATGTCACTCTTAATCTTAATCCACCAATAACTCCCTAACCGTGTGTTTGACTGGTCCCAATTTTTGTAAGGACCGTCTCAGGAATGTATAGAACCTGTTCACCAAGTTTGGTGACGATCGGTCTGTTCATTCTTGAGATCTATATGCGAACACAAACAAACAAACAAACAAACAAACAAACACATCGAGTGAAACCTATACACACCCCTATACCGGGGGTGTAATTACAACAGCTGCTTTCTCTACAGAATTTCTTGCAACATACAAAGAAGAAGAAAAGCAACTGTAACAAGAGGCGAAGCCTTCAAGGCTCACGTAAGAAATCGACAAACAGTAACACAAACTCAATCACTCCGTCACACACACACACACACACACACACACACACACACACACACACACACACACACACACACACACACACACACACACACACACACACACACAGTAAGCAGGTGAAACTATGCAAGAAAGCGAGACCCTGGATCTGCCAAGAAGTCTCGGCCCGCTCACAATAACAATGACCGAGACTTTCAGTAATTCCTTTGCGTGACGTCTAACCCTCTTACGTCATAATGTGACGTCTTCAAATAGTTTCTATCACACACGTCGAACACTTTTGACCGAGACTGACGTAATCCATAGACTCGGAAATGTTAAAGTTTCTACCACAGACATACACACATACATACGCACGCACAGACAGACAAAGTTTATCATCGCATAGGCTACACTTACGTGAGCCAAAAACCATTATTACAACTGCAGTGTCTTTCTTCACAAAAATCCCACAACACCTCTTATGTACTTTAAAAGTTTTTATCACATGACAGCTTTAACAAAATGTTACCTAAAAACACCAACATAAGGACTGGAAGCATGGGAGGTATGAACAATCAATGTGAAATAATGTATGAGTCACCAATCTCATAAGAGACTTAAACAGACTTTTACTACTGGCAAACAAGCATTTAGTGATGTGTATTTTCAAAATTAAACAGACTTTCACTGGCAAACAAGCGTTAAGTGATGTGCATTTTATGCTAACCTCCACCAAGAAGAGCAGAGTGAAGGAAGTGGAGAAGCCAGCCAGTATGGTTGTCTTGTCCCCTGAATCTTTCCACTGTAACACAGCATGAACAATACAGAATACTGTCATCAGGAATTGTTAACTAATCATGTTTGTCCTACAGAAAACAAAAAATTAATAAAAATACAGGAGGGTGTCTTAAAATAGATTAATTTTCACATATCATGAACTGAAAATCTGAGAAAGCATGGTCTAAGAATGGGGAAAGACTTAGAGGGGGATCCCGGGCGGGGACGTAGCTCAGTCGGTAGCGCGCTGGATTTCTATCCAGTTGGCCGCTGTCAGCGTGAGTTCGTCCCCACGTTCGGCGAGAAATTTATTTCTCAGAGTCAACTTTGTGTGCAGACTTTCCTCGGTGTCCGAACACCCCCCGTGTGTACACGCAAGCACAAGACCAAGTGCGCACGAAAAAGATCCTGTAATCCATGTCAGAGTTCGGTGGGTTATAGAAACACGAAAATACCCAGCATGCTTCCTCCGAAAGCGGCGTATGGCTGCCTAAATGGCGGGGTAAAAACGGTCATACACGTAAAAGCTGTGGGAGTTTCAGCCCATGAACGAACAAAACAAAAAAAGAGGGGGATCCAATCGTACAACCTACCACAGCAAAACAAGATTCCGTGGGAACAGTATCTTACAAGTATCTTGCCTTTTATAAAAGTGCAACAACACACTGCTGCATGATTACTCTCCGTTTTGATCATAAGATAAAACATTGTCTCTGAAGACTACAAAAATCGTCCAAAAAATTGGGTGAGGTCCTCTCAAAATAACACAACCTTGTGCTCTGAATCCTGCTTTGATTGTTTGTTTGCTTAACGCCCAGCCGACCACGAAGGGCCATATCAGGGCGGTGCTGCTTTGACATTTAACGTGCGCCACACACAAGACAGAAGTCGCAGCACAGGCTTCATGTCTCACCCAGTCACATTATTCTGACACCGGACCAACCAGTCCTAGCACTAACCCCATAATGCCAGACGCCAGGCGGAGCAGTCACTAGATTGCCAATTTTAAAGTCTTAGGTATGACCCGGCCGGGGTTCGAACCCACGACCTACCGATCACGGGGCGGACGTCTTACCACTAGGCCAACCGTGCCGGTACTACTTGAAGCTAATACAGTATATGATTATGAATCATTTTGAAAGAATCTGCAGGTTTATAAATAATGGGGTAGCAGGTGTAGTAAAAGGAACTCACTGGGACAGACAGCATGAGACAGTTTGCGATGACCAAGAAGACGATGAAGCGTTTGAAGTACAGGTGTTGTGTGATGTCGTACATCAAAGCACGGAAGGCACTCCTCTCTGCCAGAAAGAAAAATAAAGTGTCTTAGTGAAGCATAATATAAATTCAGCTTTCTTTCCTAAGGAACATTTACACACAAAAGCAAACAACAACAACAACAACAACAACAACAACAACAACAACAACAACAGCAACAACAACAGCAACAACACAAACACAAAATAAACAAACTTCTTTTTTCACAACTAGATCAAGGATACTCAAAGGCAAGTTCATAGAAAAAGGCTTGCATTCATTCATGTGAAAGATCTTACAGTACAGTGTTAACACACCCTACGTTAGTACATACTTAAATCTTCCAGCATACAAGAGTCTGCCAGCCCTCCCATGCTCACACGTAAACGTGAGGCACAACTCTTAAAACAGCACACATACACACACATTGAGCTTTTTTTCTATGTTTGTCTGTTTTACCAAGTAATTAAATACCCACCAGGCCTTGGAGGAATATGGAGAGGCTGAGCCAATTTGATTCGTCCCTTCAGATCCAGCCAACGTCTCTGATCCACTGTCAACAGGGCTGTTCCCTACAAACACAAACAGCAGATGTAATGATAAAAAAATGTCTACCAGTGTCTTTTTCTTCTTCTCGTTCGCTCCTTTTAGACTTCCACTCCTGTGGCACGCACAAATGCTGCCGTCTTCTTTAGGACCACCAGGTTGCCAAACAGCTTCTCTTGTTTGTTTTGTTTGTTTGTTTGCTTAACGCCCAGCCGACCACGAAGGGCCATATCAGGGCGGTGCTGCTTTGACATATAACGTGCGCCACACACAAGACAGAAGTCGCAGCACAGGCTTTATGTCTCACCCAGTCACATTATTCTGACACCGGACCAACCAGTCCTAGCACTAACCCCATAATGCCAGACGCCAGGCGGAGCAGCCACTAGATTGCCAATTTTAAAGTCTTAGGTATGACCCGGCCGGGGTTCGAACCCACGACCTCCCGATCACGGGGCGGACGCCTTACCACTAGGCCAACCGTGCCGGTTAACAGCTTCTCTTTCAGGGGGGTCTCATCCGGTCAAGCTGTGCGTCTATTTTCCTCCTGCAGCGGGCACAGTTTCAGATTTACTCTCTTCATTTCTCTTTTTCATAAGAAATTGTTTCTAACGCATTCTTCCAATCCCATCTCTGAATTTGTATAGTCGGTTGTTGATGCCAAAAAAGGCTATAAATACACAACAGGCGTACAAACAGGGTATAAAAGGTTCGAACCCCGGCCGGGTCATACCTAAGACTTTAAAATTGGCAATCTAGTGGCTGCTCCGCCTGGCATCTAGAGCAAAACCACCTTCTCAACACCCATCAGTCTGCATACAGGAAAAACCATAGTACCGAGACAGCACTTCTGAAGATTGTAAACGACATCCTTCTTGGCTTTGACGAAAATCAGGTCTCCATTCTAACACTACTGGACTTGTCTAGCGCATTTGATACGATAGACCACGAAATTCTGCTCCACAGGCTTCAGCACTCCTTTGGTGTTCATGATCTGGCCCTTTCCTGGGTTCGTTCGTACCTTACTAACCGGACGCAGACCGTTTGTGTCAACGGCATCAAATCTCAACCTTCAGCTCTCCAGTACGGTGTCCCGCAAGGGTCCGTGCTTGGCCCCATACTTTTCGTTCTATATGCCTCCCCTGTGTCCGATGTTATCAGTCGCCATGCGTTGTCGCACGAGAGTTTCGCTGATGATACACAGCTTCATCAGTCTGCCCCTCTTGCTGAAGTTGACGTTCTGGTATCTCGGACACAGGATTGCATTGCGGACCTCAGTGATTGGATGTCTTTAAACAAACTCCAGTTAAATAGTGACAAAACCGAAGTTATGCTGGCCTGTCCCAAGAAATTTCTCAATCACCCTTCTCTTCCTGCCTCTCTCACTGTCAACGAACTACCTATCTCTTTCTCTCCGTCTGTCCGCAGCCTTGGCGTCACTCTCGATCCAACTCTCTCTTTCCAAAAACACATCTCTAACATCTGCAAGTCCGCCTATCTAGAGCTGCGCAAGATTAGTTCAGTCCGTCACTACCTCACCACTGATGCAACCAAAACGTTAGTGTGTTCTTTAGTCCTCTCAAAGATAGATTATTGCAATTCTCTTCTGGCCGGTCTCCCTAAGTACCTTTTAGATAGACTTCAGAGGATCCAAAATAACGCTGCCCGCCTGGTCTTCAAACCTTCCAAGTATGAACACGCCACACCCCTTCTTCACTCTCTACACTGGCTGCCTATCACTAAAAGGATCGAATACAAACTCTCCTCTCTTTCTTTTGCCGTCGTTTCTGGTTCTGCCCCAGAATACTTCTCAGAACTCCTCAATCTCTACACCCCCTCTCGTCAGCTTCGCTCCGCCGCCGACACTCGACTCTTCCGACTCCCCACAGTGCAAACAAAGACATGTGGCGAGAGGTCCTTCGCCTATCAAGCCCCTGTGACCTGGAATAGATTACCTCTGCCTCTCAGACACACAGATTCTCTCACTACATTCAAGACAAATCTCAAAACACACCTCTTTCAGCGCAAGTGATTTTCCCTCCAGCATCTCCCCACCCACCCCATCCCGCCCCACCTCACCCCCTACCTAGTGCCTAAAATAACGTGTATATATATTTTCTGCGCTTTGTGTCAGCACTGTTTGTGTGTGTGTAAATAGTATTGTTGACACGTTTTTATACAGTAGCCTTATGTGGTTCTTGTGCCTAGGCTGTGTATTGGATTGTCATTGTATGCCTGCATCATTAGTTGTCAGTAATTATTACATGTGCTGATTGTTCTCTTTGCCTGCGCGCGTATAGTATGTTGGTTATGATTGGTCATAGTATGCTTGTTTATGTTTGGTCGTTATCTTTGCCTGTGCGTGTATTGTATGTTTGGTCGTTTTCTTTGCCTGTGCATGTATAGTTTGTTGGTTATGTTTGGTCGGTTTCTTTGCCTGTGCGTGTATAGTATGCTTGGTCGATGTATGTATTGTAAAGCGCTAAGAGTAGACATTTTTCTAGAATAGCGCTATAAAAGTTTGCATTATTATTATTATTATTATGGGGTTAGTGCTAGGACTGGTTGGTCCGGTGTCAGAATAATGTGACTGGGTGAGACATGAAGCCTGTGCTGCGACTTCTGTCTTGTGTGTGGCGCACGTTATATGTCAAAGCAGCACCGCCCTGATATGGCCCTTCGTGGTCGGCTGGGCGTTAAGAAAACAAAACAAAAAAGACAAAACAAAGGGTATAAAAACTATGCATTACAATTTTTCAGAGCCTGTTATTCCTCCTTGGTTGTGACCTTTATTTACAAACTGCTTATAAAAACTTCTGAAATTTCAGCTTCTGGCGAAGCAACATGCACCCACGCCCTATCCACAGAATGACAGATCGTATGATTAAAAGAAGCAAGACTGCAGGTCTTCTAGTTAGGCGTGCAAGTGTGTGGGTGCTTATCTGTGTGCACAAGCACATAACTGTACCCAATGTCTGTATGTATGTGTGTGTACGTAAAACAAAACGTAATTAAAAAAAATATCTTTAACTTCTGCTGACAATTAGTCAAACAGAAAGGCTCTCAAACGACTGCATAACCTGCGTGCATGCAGAACCTTCAGTTTTTGTATCACAGCACAAATGCGTACCTTGTTTTCACTGTAGTTGGCAATCACCACGCCCACAAACAGAGTCAGACCAATCATGTAGCCGATGAAGACAAACAGGTGAATGTACACAGCCTCCGCCTGAAAGAAAACAAGGATATCATGTCACCGTCATCACAGAGCATACACTCAAGTGACACATGCTTGCATACAGGTGTTCACAGAAATAAGTATATGTCCTCATCTATATATATATACGACTTGTGTCTGTGTGTCTATCTGTCTGTGTGTCTATCTGTGTGTGTGTGTATTCGCCATGCACGGCCAAAGTTCTCGATGGATCTGCTTCACATTTGGTGTCCATATTCAGATACACCCCGGACAAAATCTGGTCGATGAGATATTTCAATACGTGCTCTCAGCGCGCAGCGCAAACCGATTTTGGTTTTTTTTCGTACCATAACTCTTCCTTATCTTCTCCATGTTTTCAGCGTTTACCTCCCTTCCTTCGTATGGCTTCGAGAAGCAGCTTCGGATATTCCCGTTCCGACATTACTATTTTTAGAAGGTCACCGTAGTGTCCAGAACGCTTTCCATGCAGCCGTAAGTTGTCCTCACTGTAAAAGTGCAAAGGTCGAATAAATTTTTAGCCACGCGAAAAATGTATTTTTTACAAGTAAAATGACTATTTCTAAGAATACTCACCTCAATTTAACTAATAGGAGTTACCTTACTTACGAGTGCTAGACTGAGAAGCGTCCTATGTTACCAGTACTAGACTGTAAACAAGGTCGCTAACTCTAGATTTCCGTCGGTATACCATTTAGGGGAGTAGTCTCCCTTTGTCGGTAGTACCTCTCTGCGCATGTGCCAATGCCCATAATCCCCAGTTTCAATTCGAAGCTATTAAGTCAATAGCGGGGTTGGTGGGAGGGTCTCTGGTTAAATTGAGGTGAGTATTCTTAGAAATAGTCATTTTACTTGTAAAAAATACATATTTCTTTCGAATACATCACCTCAATTTAACTAATAGGAGAATAGATAACAGGCTGGAGGGTTGACTTTCGATCGGTAATCTAGTGTCACCTCACCCGACTCAGCCCATTTGTCCGGAATCCCCCCTGTAAAATCGGGGGAAGAAAAGGATAGATCATCGGACTGAGAAGCAAGAAATCCTGAGTCGGGCGAGTGGCAAGTTGCATTGTTGCCACTGTGTCAACTTGCTCCAGAAAGGGACAATCGAAAGAAAGTCCCACCTGTCAATGTAGAGCTGGTTTCTACTCGATGGTCGTTACTATTCCTCTGATCACTTGTCTTTATCAATGTTGGGTTATGGTTATGACTTGCCATTATGCGCCTTGAGCGACCCAACTCCCCAGCAACGTAAAGTTCTGCAGGCGGATCAGGTGAACGACCTAAAAGATGAGGAATGGTCAGAGGGAACAATTCCTCTAATACCTTGAACTTATCACCAAGGTGCGTCTCTGCGACTGATCCTCCATTTAAGGGAGATTGACAGAGTTTCCAGAGATCCTGTAGAATTCTGGTCTGAGGCACCACTTTCCATGGCAAACAATTGTGTCAGTCGCATGAATGAATATATATATCCTCTCTGAATTTACCTCTCTAATGAGGATGGTAGGCACAGATACCAGTGTAAATTCAGGCTGACTTAGCTGTTCCTCCTGCGTGACAGGAAGTAAGCGCAAGTGCGCTCAGCAGTACGGTCACTGTCTGCACCTTTCCTGTGCTGTCTCAACGCATGTGGGGGCTATAAGCCTACCCTTAATGGTTATAGGTACCATTTGTCCTAGAATAGCCAGTGAAAGACAGCCAGCTGTATTGCCTTTACCCAAGGGGAAAACCTGCTTCTTACTTTGAAATTCCACACTTATAGCGTGAGGGGGTCCCCAGTGACCATGGGCATCTCTGAGCCCTAATTGACTGAATGACCGCTCTTGTCTTACTCAAGAGGGTGCCATGCCTGGCATGCAACTCACTGAGAGGTCCCATTTGTGATTTCAGCAGGACCGTTTTCTGGCTTGATCAGCCAGGTCCTTGATCTAGGTTTTCTGTAAACATGGTTGTAGGTGGCATCTGCTGGGTTGTCTGCCCAGCATAGGTTTTGTGGGTTCTGGGACACTCCAGATTTCTGTAGAGCTCACAAGTTCTTAGATGACTATGCAGTGATGTTCTCCGGCCTATGGCCGAAGGTGCACTATCTTGGGCTGATGCAAAGTTCTGCCCCCTGGTAGTTGAACTCACAAAGGTGTCTTATGTTGTGATCTCAGTAGTACTTCTGCCTAGATCACCCAAGTCCATATCTGGATTTTCAGTAGGCGTGGCTGCGGGCGGCAAGTGTTGCATTGTCTGACCAGCATAGCTTTGTGAGCTCTGGGGCACTTCAGCTGTTTGTGGAGCTGAGCTCTAGGGTGACTATGCAGAGTTGTTTTCAGGCCCCTGCCTGAGGCAGGAGGTGTACTCTCTTGGTCTGATGCATAGTTCTGACTTGACAAAGGTCTTAGTCAACACCCGAGTTGCCACGTTTCTCGCCCAAAAACGACGCGTAGCCGTAGACTGGGAGTGAGTGAGATAGGCTGGTGTGGTATTCCTGGCTCCAGCTAGGATCTCACTGTGTCTCTACCTCAGGCTCTTCGAGCGAGGGAGAAAAGGCTGGTGTGGTATTCCTGGCTCCAGCTAGGATCTCACTGTGTCTCTACCTCAAGCTCTTAGAGTGACACAACTTATACTCACCCAATAACCTTGTGTCACCGTAGACTGGGAGCGAGGGAGATAGCCTTGTGTGTGGTATTCCTAGCTCCTGCTAGGATCTCACTGTGTCTCTTTCCTCCAGCTCCTTTAGCTTTTGAGTCCAGGCATCTGAGAGTCTACATATGGATGGGATGGACACATTCACCCACTGTCAAAGGTATTGCCGCACTCAGTATGCCTTTCGGGGGATGAATACCTCTAGGTCTTATCTCTGTGGTCCAGGGATCTTAGAGCGCCAGTTGTAAGAGGCAAACGAAGCTTGTCCAATTCAAGGTTCGGTTGGAAGGGGTGGCTGAGCCTTCCCAAATCCAAGTGTGTCTGTGGCCGTACCCAATACCCCTAAAGGTAGAGGAAGCTCTTCTTGTTCCAGGAAAATTTGACTCAATGATGGAGGGACGTATGGTTTACCCAGTCCAAGATGTCTGGCAGCACTAATCAATCCGCATGGGCTGAGAGGTCCTCCTTGATCTATGAAATCTGGCCCATGGATCTCATAGTGCGGATGGCTGGTCAGACCTCAGACTATCTCTCAGTGTCCTTCCTGGAAAGTCCATGGAAAAACGGGCGGAGTCACCTCGGGAGACATTCCCTCTTTAGTCAAGTCTGTCCGTCTCTGAAGCATGACGTAGGTTGAGTGCTGTCCCTGTTGAAGGGTTTTGCCTTGACTTGGTTTGTTTGTTTGCTTAACGCCCAGCCGACCACGAAGCGCCATATCAGGGCGGTTCTTGACTTGGTCCAAGGATGATAACCATGAGGTTTTGTAGCCTAAGGACTGCCTGACCCTGGGGTAGGTTGTCTTCCAAAAGCTGCTGATCATCTCAGGGGCACCTGCCCAGTGATCTTAAACGGCCCATCCCTTCTCTAGGACGTCGTCTCTCCTGTTGATGCTTCTGCCAGAGTTGTTACCATTATCAGTCGAGATGTGACCTGTTACAGGTGTCGGACATCCTCTGTTGAGTGTCGACTGTACAATCTGACATTTCTATCATCATCCCCTGGCTGATGCGGGTGTCAGATGACATTCAGGAAGAAGGGGCAACTCTTACAAGTTGTTACGCTGAGTCCGTCCACAGGTCATGAAAGCATTCTGTACTTGACGATCTCAGAGCACTTCTTCCCCCGTCTCTGCGTTATCTCCAACAGCTCCCCGCCTTGTGATGTAGCCTGAACATGCTCACCCGTGTTGCCCGACACTTGTATGGCAAGATTCTTGGGCCTGTTACCCTGTTGAACAAGCTCCACTCCAAGAGTGAGTGATCTTCAGAGTCGTTTCCTCAGGCAAATGTCTTGAGACACTTTGATTCCTCTTATCTTGGTACGCAGTGTCTGTCTTGTAGCTGTGTATCCGAAGGAGACATCTAGACTTCAAGAGCTTGCAGTATGCATGGAAACTGATGTGACTACTATACCCTGTTCAGTTGTCCACCGCTGTTTGACTGGTGATCTGTATGCAGATTGCAGGTGCCATCTTGTTACTGGTAGGGCGGCTCCCAGGTGTGAAGGTTGTAGCCTCTAACCATTAGCTCTCCATTCCAGGTGATGAAGATAACTAGGAGGCTCTAGGCATTCTCCTCACACTCCCAGACTTCTGTGTAGCCGGGCACTGCTGAATATGGTCAGGCGTGAAGTGTTGGTCTAGTTCCAAGAGCGTTAAACATTAGGTCTTCCTCAGTCCGTCAGGAGGTGGTAGACAGGCAATGGGGGGCGGGAGCTGTCCTTCCGGTGCTGAAGCATCGCTACAGGCAGTTTGCAGCACTGAATACTGGTAGTCAAAATGCATGAAGCCACCATCATGATGGGGAACCCTGGCAAAGATAATGGTGGGAGGGGCCCAGTCCTGTCAACAGCCGTGTTTCGGGGTCACCTCAAGGGAGAGGTAGCAGACGAGGCTGTAGCTACCTCAGGGAGATTCTACTCATGTTACGCCCAGTGGACGTCTTGCCTGACAGCTGGAGGGTCTGTCATAAGCTGTCGCAACGATCCTGGGAGTTATCAGGGCGAAAAGGAAGCCTGTCTCTTCCTGTGCTTACTGGAGGTATTCCCCCAGAGCGCCCGACATTGTCTGTTTGGTAATGTCTACGTATATATAAATACATGTCAATATGACTTAATTCCCCCTCGTACTGATAACGGCATGGATGTGCCAAGAGTTTATCCAGTACCTTTCTCATGAGAGTAGCCGCTCTGTCTAGGAGGCATAGTTAAGTGTGTGTTGTAACAACATCCGTTTAGCAAATATGTTATATTTTCCATGATATGAAATGATAAACATTGTATCCCTTGTATGAACCTGACTAGAGCCAGTGTTATTTAAGGGCGGCCTCTTATTGTTAGGTCCTGTTGTCTACTTCTGAGAACCTAGTCGTAGGATTAGGTGACAACAGTAGAGATGTGGCCTTGTTAAAGGTCAACGGCTTAGGTTTTGCCTACGAACCAGGAATAAGTAGAGGCATGACAACATTATAGGAAGCTCCCCTGTGAGTATTATTCAGAGCCTTGCTCGATCTTGCATGTTGTGAAAACTCAGCTGAGTGTAATACTCATGTGTTAACAACCAAGTTTATTCATGCCCCTAAGGCATGGTTTCAACTGTATATTATTCATAACATGTCATTCAAGTGTAATGTACATCAATTGTGCACTGGAACAGAACATAAGTATATATGTGTGCCTGTTCTCCTGGCACTGTGGTATCAACAGATTTTAGCTGAGTGTAAATCTCAAAGTGTAAACACTTGAGTTTATCCATAAGTTAAATCTTTTACCACTCAGATAGCTGATTTAAACACTCCATGAAAATGGAATTTGTAACAACATCAACTGACTTCTTTGATACCCTTTGCCAAGAATAAAAGGATTATATCCCAATAAAGATGTCCCATCTGTGTTTGCATATGTTCTGCGCGAACTTAGAATCCGGTTTCATTCTAGAATGGACCGGGTCCAGGTTGGAATTCTAACCCTGCGCAAGTACAGTGGTGCCATTCTAGAATGAAACCCTTGAATAAAGGGGGCCGTAATGTTTGTAGGTAAGACAGAGTTGTCTTCCCTTGAATTATCTCCACCTGCACCTTCCCTTTGATAAAATGGGGCTGATTTGTCTACCCCTGAAAAAAATCCTTTGGCGATCTTGTCAAGAAAGTTGACACTCCTGAGTACGCAATAAACAAAGGCAGACCATAGCAAGGGGGACTATCAGGGCGGTATTGTTTGCAGGGCAGTTGTTTTTGTGATGAGAGCCGGTTGCGGCCGCTTGCAATGTCAGCGCTGTCTCCCTCTCGGAAATGTCCGGTTTTTTGACAATTTTGTTGACAGACAGACAGACAGACGGTCAGACCGACTAACCGACAGACAGACCAACAGAAGGACAGAGTGAGTTATAGAGCTGTTGTCACAGGTTTAAAAAAAAGTTGACATTATATCTTCACAATTCAGAAGACCAACTTCATGTATATGAATAAGATTAAAAGTTACAAGCGAGATCGGCAAAACACTGTCAGTCCGGAAATTTCCGTTCGTAGCGATCAGTGCTGAGTGTCTCTCAAAATCGTAATCACTTTCAGAACATCACAATCCCAATTCACGATGTCTTTGAGTAAAGTGTAAAAAACCCGAGAAAAAACCCAACCAAACACACAAAAAACAAAAACAAACAGAAAATCCACATTTGTGGCTTTGGCTGTGTGATAGTCTAACTGAAATGACTATTCCAACTTGGACCCAAATTCCAACCTTGCGCACGGCCGATTCTAGAATGGACCAGCAACAAGGGTTTCATTCTAGAATGGCACCCCTGTACTTGCGCAGGGTTAGAATTCCAACCTGGACCCGGTCCATTCTAGAATGAAACCGGATTCTAAGTTCGCGCAGAACATATGCACGCATACAAGTTTACAAGTTAATCAAGTTAAGTTGGCAAGGAAAGTATTCTTTATCCAATTTGAAGAAGTACCACCACGTGGTCTCTGTGAGTCCACCATGATCATCTGATAAAAATACCAAAACCATAATCTGCCAACCGCAGAAAACATCGTTTCCCAGAAACATAGGAGAGAGAATTACTTGCCTTTCTCTGAGAGTAAAGGAAGTTCCCTCCGTAATATTCCCGGAGGCGCATATCTCAATCTCAGTGTTTGGTTTTCTTTCCAAGCGGGCGAGGTTTGTTGTTGTTATTCTTCGATACAACCCGCTTTCAGTTCTATCAGCGTTCAAGCGTACTGCGGTCCGTATCTACGCTGCCCGCAAAAGTCATCGCAGTTTGTAATGACCGAAGTATTCATACGCCATATGTAACATTCGCGGGCGCTCTGTGCCTTCAGTTCAATCAGCGTTCAAGCGTACTGCGTTCCGTATCTAAGCTGCCCGCAAAAGTCATCGCAGTTTGTAATGACAGAAGTATTCATACGCCGTATGTAACCTTCGCGGGCGCTCGGTACTTTGTACACCTAAAAATTCGGATCAGAAATGCGCTTCCGGTCGGGATAACGCGCATGGTAAACATCGCTGTAGTCGATAAAAAGCTGTTAAAACGCAAAAAACTTCCGGGTAATTTCGAAGTTGAAGGTCTTGTTCGTATTCCTACATTGATGTGTAGGGTGACCTGCCGTTGCTTTCCATTGAAAGCGGCAAGGTAAGTTATCGTTCGCGGAGTTCTATTGCGCCAATGAAACCGGTCCAACCGCTGTAAATATCTGTTCGACATTCGTAACGACTGAGTAAAGAATAGTTGTCGTTCAATTGCATGTTCACTAGTTAAAAAAGACAAGTAACGGAGCCTGTTAGGCTCTGTGTGTCAACAAGGTATCATTGATGATTGAAGTACCTTCTACTTATGACCAAGTAACTTTGTTACATTTTTAAGCCGTTTCACTTTCATTTTCACGGTTCGTTACGTTGTTCAACTTGATGAATCATTGAATGTATACGGGCGTAGTAATCGCCCTTAAAAAGGAAAGCCCAAACCGTGATTGAAGGTGAATGTTGTAGTTCCTGTGAAGGAAGTCTTCTTAGACGGGAAAGGTCTAAATACACGTCTAGCTCCCCGTAGCAAGAAATTGAAACTGGGGATTATGGGCATTGGCACATGCGCAGAGAGGTACTACCGACAAAGGGAGACTACTCCCCTAAATGGTATACCGACGGAAATCTAGAGTTAGCGACCTTGTTTACAGTCTAGTACTGGTAACATAGGACGCTTCTCAGTCTAGCACTCGTAAGTAAGGTAACTCCTATTAGTTAAATTGAGGTGATGTATTCGAAAGAAATATACACTGTCATCTATCTCTATATATTTATACGATATATATATACGGCTTCTGTGTGTGTGTGTGTGTGTGTGTGTTTGTGTGTGTGTGTGTGGAAAACACCTGTGGATTCTAGAGTTCTGTTTGTGATGTGGTCTGGCTGCTTTTGCTGTGTCGGTATGTTCTGACCTTCCTCTGAGAAGCCATAACAGACTAAAAAGGGCTTAGAGATAAGCTCTAAATGTCTCATTCCTGTGTGAGTGGACTTCGCCTCCAAAGGTGATTATGGTGTTTCGGCACTCGATTACATTCGGCGTCGTCAACATGAATGGGACTCGACATGATATGATCAGGAATGGCATTATGGTCACTGAATCATTTTCGTGCTGTTCCCATTCCACGAATCTGGGAGGGACCTAAGCTTGGCGGATCCATGGTTCGGTTCATTCAAACGGGGGGCGGGTGTGACAGGGAGACTACCGCCGCCCTTCACAGCAGACTCTGCAGAGTTGTGCGCCTTAGAAGTTGTGAGATATTTATAGCTCTTTATAGCTCGCAAAGCAACACCTGTGGATTGTAGAGTTCTGTTTGTGATATCGTAAATATTCTGCATCAAATTTGGTGGGCATATTCAGGTGGACCCCGGGCACAAACTGGTGGATAAAAACCGGCGAAGCCGGGTATTCCTCTAGTACTAACATATGTATGCAAGTGCACACACACACACACACACACATTTACACACATACACACAAATGCACACACACACATAATAAATAATTATGCTCGCACGCATGCTCACACACACACGCACACACACACACTTTTCTGTGCTCTGAGACAGAAAAACAGACAGGCAGACAGAGGCACACACTTGCACAGACACAAACAGGCAAACAGAACCGACAGACAGACATATGCACACAAGCTAGTGTGCACACACACTTTCAGAGGCACATGGATGCGCAAAAGCTCACATATTCTCTTTCTCTGCAAAGGCACATAGATGCGCACGCACACACAATAAACACATCCTCGCTCTCTTGATCACACACACTTCTTAAACCTTGCTTAGGACTTCCACAAAATCCTTTTCAAAACTTCAGGACGATATCTATTCCAGGCAACATTTTCCTCACGGAAAAAACCCCCAAGAAAATAGAAAAAAACTCACAGCTCCAACTCTACTGATGATGACATCTCTGACTTCCAGCCATCCTTCCAGCGACAGCACTTCAAACAGAGCCAGCATTGCATTCTGGATGTTGTCAAAGTTGAAGTTGCGTGGGTTTGCCCTGCAATGTACCAAATCTGACATGAAAACCCCCGGTTGCGCTCTGTCACCTACAATGTTCTAAGCCCTTTTCTTCTTCTTCTGCTGCGTTTGTGGGCTGAAACTCCCATGTACACTCGTGTTTTTGCACGAATGGAATTTTACGTGTATGACAGTTTTTACCCCGCCATTTAGGCAGCCATACGCCGCTTTCGGAGGAAGCATGCTGGGTATTTTTGTGTTTCTATAACCCACCGAACTCTGACATGGATTACAGGATCTTTACCGTGCGCACTTGGTCTTGTGCTTGCATGTACACTTGAAGGGAGATAAGCCACTAGCAGGTCTGCACAGAAGTTCACCTGGGAGATCGGAAAAATCTCCACACTTAACCCACCAGGCGGCCGCGGCCGGGATTCGAACCCTCGACCTTCCGATTAAGAGGCCGACGTCTTACCACCCCGCCACAGCGCCCTTCAATGTTGTAAGCCTTTTTCATGTCATTGACTGTGCAGAAAATCACCATGTTTATTTCTTCTTCTGTGGATTTGCCCTGGCGTGGGTCAGTTCCAACATAACAAGAGGCGAAGCCATCAAGGCTCACGTAAGAAATCGACAAACAGTAACACAAACTCAATCACTCCGTCACACATACACACACACACACACACACACACACACACACACACACACACACACACACACACACACACACACACAGAAAGAGCATAGGTGAAACTGTGCAAGAAAGCGAGACACTAGATCTAGATCTGTCTGTCTGCATGTAGCCTACTTACAGGGACACGACTGCCAACAGAGTCTCGGCCCGCTCAAAATAATAATGACCGAGACTTTCAGTACTTCCTTCGCGTGACGTCTAACCCTCTTACGTCATAATGTGACGTCAATGTAATGTGACGTCTTCAAATGTTAGAGTTTCTACCACAGACATACACACGCACAAACACACACACACACACACACACACACACACACACACACGCACGCACAGACAGACAAAGTTACGCTCGCATAGGCTACACTTACGTGAGCCAAAAACACTATGCTACGTTCTGTGGTCTGTGTAATGTTTTACTGCCCATTTTCTTCTTCTTCTCATTCTGAATCATGAACTGGGTCCTTTTGGACGTTTTAAATTTAAGTTCAGATTTTAATTTCATTGACCATGGATAATTTAGTTGCCATTCTTTTCTTCTTCTGTGGATTCGCCCTTCACTGTATCATGCAGTTCTGACATGAAAACACTGGGCTACGTTCTGTCAGCTCCAATGTTCCGACCCACTTTCACTTCAAGGATCATGCACAGTCCCAATTTGTATTTCCTCTTCAGTGGATTTTCCATTCACAGTGTCTATCAGTTCTGACAAGCATATTCATTGGACAGAATAGATACCAAACAGCTTTGTAACATGGATATACTAACTAATAGCCCCTAACATGCAAATACAGTGGAACTAATCTTTTAAAACCTCCAAACATTTGAGAAAATCGGGTCTCAACAAAGGAGAGTCTTAAATTGGGATAATTTATTGAGATTATGATTTTTCTGTTTGTTTGTTTGTTTGCTTAACGCCCAGCCGACCACGAAGGACCATATCAGGGCGGTGCTGCTTTGACATATAACGTGCGCCACACACAAGACAGAAGTCGCAGCACAGGCTTCATGTCTCACCCAGTCACATTATTCTGACACCGGACCAACCAGTCCTAGCACTAACCCCATAATGCCAGACGCCAGGCGGAGCAGCCACTAGATTGCCAATTTTAAAGTCTTAGGTATGACCCGGCCGGGGTTCGAACCCACGACCTCCCGATCACAGGGCGGACGCCTTACCACTAGGCCAACCGTGCCGGTCTATTGAGATTATGAACAGAAAGTAAAAAAAAACAGGGTCTTAAAAGGGAGGGAGTGTTAAATTGGGGGGTCTTCCAAGGGTTCCACTGTACGCAAAGAAGGCGAGAAAGCTTACCACACTCTGGGGACCCAAAATCCTGGGATTTCGGAATCGTTTTTTGCCAGCGCCATTCTGGAGATGAGAACTCGACTGAAGAAGATTCCCGTGCATTCCTCCTGCAAGCAGTGAATTAGGATCATTTTGAGCTTCTGTTATTTGTTTTTAAAATCATTTTTAGCTTCTGTTATTTGTAATCTTTCTCCTTTCAGAAGGTGTGGGTAGGCATACCAGGAAGGAACAGTGGGAGAAACAGAAGACAGCAGGAGTCTTACATATCATGAATTCTGAAATATCATTCATTAATTTACTAAGATAAAAGCGGTAATAATAATACTGCGCACACCATCTTTCAATGATTGAAAATCAATTGGGGATATTTGTGGAATGTTTCAATACTGACAATACGAAACATTCATAGTACTTCGACCAAAAGGTCATTTTAGTGAAGAAAAAATCAGCCAGATAAGTTTTCGTTATTAATTGTTTGTCTGTGCACTTAAAAGACCGTTGGGTCGATATATTTGTGAATGTATTGTTTTGTCAATAACAAATGTTCCAACTACCTACCTTTCTTGTTTTTTGATTGTGAACTAACAGAAGAAAAAAACACGAAAAAAAAACCCCATTAGCTTTGGCATTCCTTGCCTATTCTCAGGAGTTTGCAGCAGCAAAATGAGTCTACCAATGAGTCGATCAACCATGACATGATGACATATAGGTTACCTTTGAAGCAATGCTGGCGTCATTGCAACGAGCAAGTTTCCCTCCCAACAGGTGAACTCCGCATATAGCAAAGGTGAACATCAACACTATCAGCAGTACTGATACCTGAAAAGAGGACGAGAAAAAAACACTTTTGTCCTGTATCTATGAACGGTATAAACAATTTACAGTGAAACCTCTCTCAAAAATTTGGACAAAATTAGGTCTTAAAACACAGGGAGTCTCAAAATAGAGGTACATTTACAGACTTTCTTCGTCTTCGTCGTTCATGGGCTTAGACTCCCACGTTCACTCATGGTTTTAGCACGAGTGGATTTGTACGTGTATGACCGTTTTTACCCCGCCATTCAGGCAGCATACGCCGATTTCGGGGGAGGCATGCTGGGTATTTTCGTGTTTCTATAACCCACCGAACTCTGACATGGATTACAGGATCTTTTCCGTGCGCACTTGGTCTTGTGCTTGCGTGTACACACGAAGGGGGTTAAGTCACTAGCAGGTCTGCACATAAGTTGACCTGGGAGATCGGAAAAATCTCCACTCTTAACCCACCAGGCGGCAGCGACCGGGATTCGAACTCCCGACCTCCCGATTAGGAGGCCGACGTCTTACCACTGCGCCACTTCGCCCGTCTCATTTACAGACTTAATGAATACCTTTTTTGGGGGTGAAAAATTGGTTTTAAAAGAGATGGCGGTTAAAAACAGAGGGTCCTTTAACAGAGGTTTCACTGTACTAGTCAAGACAAAATACTATCTGAGATATATATCATGAGAATTTGTGCACAATCATCTGCACAAAGTAATCAAAATAACACACCTTGATTTCACAGCAAAGGTCAAGCTTTACACTCAGTGGCCAAACTCACCAGCAGAATTTCCTTGAATCCTCTGACCAGCTCGAAGACGACTTTCCTCATGTGAGGCACCAGGCTGTAGATCCTGAGCGGTCTCAAACATCTCAGGATCATCAGGATCTGCTCTGGAGATGATGCCTCCACTGCTCTCGGCATGATCAGCAGGAACATCACACTCACCTGGGAAAAAATGTACGAAAGCATTTATGTTTGTCCTACCTTCAGATAATAAAGTTATCATGAATTGAATTGAATCGAAAAAAAAGTCACAAAAGAAAATTGGGAGCGAGTTATAGAGGTTGCAACAGAGCATTTGGAAGTCTTCCTTAAGCCCCGTTTAAGGTTCGTTATCACAGCGATTGATTCGAAAAAAGTTTACACTTTCAATATATGGGTCCCTTCCACAGAGCTATTTCTTGAGATATTCGAGCAATTATATCAAACTGAATTTAAACTGAATTTCATAGGATGCTATAGCTTCAACATAGTCTCAAACCAAATTTCCTTGTGTTGATGTGGGGACGATTCGGAGTCTTAATACAGCAGACTTCCACTAACTCGCAGTCTTTGGGGTCCAAAGATTTTTGATCCCGATATATCCGATTCGCGATGCAGTTTAGGGTCCAATTAAAGGGAAGAAACCGCGTTCTTTTCTGAGTCAGAGAAAAACACAGTTATTTCCCTTGTTGGTCACAAAAAGCCTGTGAGCGTCATGTTGGCGTGTGTGCGTTTGCCGTGTGAGTGCGTGTGTGTGTGTGAGCGTGCATGTGCATGCGTGTGTGTGTGTTTTTGTGCGTGCGTGCGTGTGTGTGTGTATGCGCGTGCACACGCACGCCTGGCATGTGGTTGTGCTACAATGTTCATGACTTTTGTGTATGTGTTACTGCGTTTCTCGCAAGTGTGACGCTTCTGTTGGCAACTAAGTTCTCAAAAGATTAACTGCGATGACACGTTTTCTTTTATCAGCAGATGACGATTTCTTTTCTTTTTTCTCCGACTCATTTGTCGTCACAAACAGACACAGACGTATGCTGCCACCTGTTATAACGCAAGAAGCTGAAGCACTTTATGGCGCCTGTAGAAAATCCGGGGCGTCTAGCTGAGATCGCGATTAGCGGGACTCGAGTGTTAAATCGCATGCCTGACTAGATTGCAGAAGACTGAAGCGCAGTTTAAGCACTTGATTCGCGCCTTGATTGGCGCCTGTGGCCACCCGGACTGTCTAGCAGAGATCGCAATTAGCTGGACTCGAGTGTTCAACTTGCACGCCTGACTGGCCATACTGACTGGTCAGACACTTAACCTCTATAGGCACATGGCCAATTTGACGATACCGATCGTGGCATGAAAGTTCTTGACTGAGTGGGGCACGTGCGCGTGAAAGGTTTGTTTTTCTTTTGTTCGCAGGTCTCGATCAACCCGTAATGTACACAACCTGAAAACACACACGTAGAACACTATTTGGAGAGACTGAGGGAGAGAAAGAGAGAGAGACTGAAAAGATGAAATGACAATTTACTGCATGATGTAAGGCCATCGGACCCAGAGAGAGATAGTGTGGTTATGATAGAACATTTTTTCATGATCTGTACTATTTTTTGGCCTTTACGTGACTAATTTTGTTTAAAAAAAATAAAAAAAAATTATTTTTTTTAAAAAAGGTCGGTCCTGTTTTTTTCGGGGTCCAAGAGGTCTCCGCGATATAGCCGAATTCGCGATTTAGTGGACCGCGAGTTAGTGGAAGTCTGCGGTAGTACATGCAGCGTGTGTGCATGTGTTTGTGCGCTTGCGACCTGTACTCTCAGTCTCTGCAGTTTTCATAACAAATCAGTGCTACTGAAATGACCCTTTACAGAAGGATAAGAAGCCCCCCCCCCCCCCCCCCCCCCCCAGTTACAGCCAGCTCTCTGCATGCGGTTTATGATAAGCTTCAGGACTCAATTGTTTGTTTACTTGTTTGTTGAGATAACATCTTTGTGAGATAACAATTAACTTACTCCATAGATGAAAAGGTCAAGGACACCGCTGAAGTCATTGACGACGGCCTTGGGCGTGAAAAAGAGACCGTTAGCCAGAACCTTCAGTGACATTTCGATAGTCATGCACATCACAAATGCATACTCTGCAATCTGAAACAAAAGAACAAGGTAACATTCAGATCAGTCATCAAAGATTCAGCTTGTAACTTTCCCAGAGTAACAGACATTGAAAATGTTTGCAAAGTTTAAAAAAGTTTCAGTCAATATTACATACATACACACACACAAGCTCTCTCTCTCCCACACATGTGCATGCACACATATACACACACACGAACGCCCGCTTTTTATTGGCTGGAAATTGTGCGAGCCCTGTCCCCTTGACGTTGGAGAAGATTAACTTTCTTTGAAAAATCGGGTTTTTCCATTTTTGGCTCACGTAAGTGTAGCCTATGCGATCGTAACTTTGTCTGTCTGTGCGTGTGTGTGTGTGCGTGTGTGCGTGTGTATGTCTGTGGTAGAAACTTTAACATTTCGTCATTTGAAGACGTCACATTATGGCGTAAGAGGGTTAGACGTCACGCGAAGGAATTACTGAAAGTCTCGGTCATTTTGGCTCATTATTTTGAGCGGGCCGAGACTAGTTGGAAGGCACTATGGCGGAAAAGAGAGTTATCTTTTCATGTCTTGGCGTCTCAAATCTTATTAGTCAGAAAGCGCATGCACGTAGTCTCGACCAGCGCGTGGTGTGCTTCTTTCTGAGTACTTTACGTCACAAATTGTACTTTGCGTACTTGATGATGACGTAAGTTAATTGTATGTGTTCTATTTCGTTGACTGAGCACGGCCGGGACCAGTTGGCGTGAGCGCTGGAATTTCGAGTTTCATTCGACATGTCAATGCATCGCAGTATGAAATAATACAGGTAGGAGGTTAGTCGTTATCGACCAAAGTCGATAAGTGCATTCTTCACTATGGTATTGAGTCTGATTTCGTCGTCCATCTTGAATCAAAAAGCACTCTTCTTACAAAAAAACCAAAAAACTTCGCATGTCAAAACTTGAGAAGCGATGTTGGGGTCAAAGTACCATGCCGTAGCTGCGGGTTTTTGGTATTAAGACTTTGCGAAGCTTCGTGTAGTCGACTACGGGCTCAATTAAGGACAGGCTTAAGTAGGCTAGATCTAGATCTAGTGTCTCGCTTTCTTGCACAGTGTCACCTATGCTTACTGTGTGTGTGTGTGTGTGTGTGTGTGTGTGTGTGTGTGTATGTGTGACGGAGTGATTGAGTTTGTGTTACTGTTTGTCGATTTCTTACGTGAGCCTTGAAGGCTTCGCCTCTTGTTTGTATTAATATTGTTTTGGGAGGGTCAAGAAAAGTTGCACGGTCTGGAGGAAAAAAATAGGATGAGTCGGGAATTGGAAACATTAAATTAAAAAAAAATGTTGTCCTTACCTGAAGAGTGGGTTTCTCCACCATGCGCTCCCTAGGCGTCTCCATCATCATGGAGATACAGGACAGAATGGTGATGATGATCATCACCCAGTCCAGGTACGTCACCAGGCCCACCAGCTTGCTGTAACACACACACAATCCATGTAATACATGTCCCGAGTACCTTCAATCCTCCCTGGACCTGTACAACCAGCCCTCCGACCGTCCCCTTCGTTCTGCTGCTGACCCTCTCCGCCTCCACATCCCTCGCTCGAAACTCGCATCTGCTGGTCAGCGTGCATTTCCCTCCGCGGGCCCCTCCGTCTGGAACTCCCTGCTGCTTGAGCTTCGCCAGAGCCCCTCTCTTGACGCGTTCAAGAGTAGGTTGAAGACTCAGTTCTTCCCGTAGCTGGCTGCGACTTTCATGCTCGACGTGATGTGTTGTGCCCCAAAAGACATTCTTGTGCTGTGCTCTGTGAGAGGTGTTTTCTTTGTGCTTAATATTATTTTGTTTGGACCTAGCTATTGATGTGTACATTGTTGTTAAACAGTTGTTTGTTGTATGTTTACCAGGGTTTGCTAGTGTGTGATAGGGTTCGTGTCCGTCTGAAGATGTTAGTTTCTTTGTTAGTCCTGTGTTGACAACTCTTCGACAAGCGCTTAGAACTGTACCCACGGAATACGCGCTATATAAGCTTCATATTGATTGATTGATTGATCTACAGTTAAGAAATCAACAGGGTGCTCCAGAAGTAAATTTTCAAGCGTTTCCATTACAGTGGAATCTCCCATTTAAGACCACCAAAAACCGGAGAACATCAGGTCAGAAAAAGGAGGGAGTCTTAAAATAAAGGTAAATTTACAGAGGTTATGAACAGAAAATCTTAAAAATCAAGGTCTTAAAAAGGAGGGAGTCTTAATTATACTGGGAGGGGGGGGGTCTTAACAGGGAGGTTCTATTGTATTGACACCTTCATCGACAGGCGCAGTGGTGTGGTGGTAAGACGTCGACCTCCTATTTGGGAGGTCGTGAGTTCGAATCCCGGTCGCTGCTGCCTGGTGTGTTAAGAGTGGAGATTTTTCCAATCTCCCAGGTCCACTTATGTGCAGACCTGCTAGTGACTTAACCCCCTTCGTGTGTACAGGCAAGCACAAGACCAAGTGCGCACGGAAAAGATCCTGTAATCCATGTCAGAGTTCGGTGGGTTATAGAAACACGAAAATATCCAGCATGCCTCCCCCGAAATCAGTGTATGCTGCCTGAATGGCGGGGTAAAAACGGTCATACAAGTAAAAATCCACTCGTGCTAAAATCATGAACGATTGAGTCTAAGCCCATGAACGAAGAAGAAGAAGAAGACACCTTCATCTGCAGATCTGCGAAACAAGGGAAGCAAGCACTCTAAATGCATACAACATGTGCAACTAGAGTTAGCCCGAGTTATGCAGAAGCGGAGCCCTTGTTCATTTCAATGCTTGTTATTCTCCCAGAGGCCAGGAGACTGGTTCCGTATAACTCTCACTTACTCTTGTTGCATATGCTGTGTGCATTTAGAGAGCTTACTTCCCTTTGTTTCTTTGTTGGTTATTTCCGTTCTTGTTGTTGTAACACATTGAGTACTCACTGGAACTGCTTGTACTTGGACTTGATCTCCTTGCCCGTGATGGGGTCCCGGGGGACGTACTTGTACTTGGCGTTCACGATCATGGAGCACACTTTTCTCAGCTTACTCTCGCGGCCGACCAGGAACAGCGGGGTGTCAAAGAACGGATGATTCTCACGCAGGTCAACTTCCATCTGGTTTCTGCAGAAGAAACAATCATTACAGCGTAACGGTAACTTGGTTTTCACTCAGTTGATGCCAATTGGCAGAAATATATAAAGCTTGTGAACGTCTGAAATGCTTGCACACACAACCAAGTTCATGCATGCCTCTCCCGATTCCCCCCTCCTTTCCCGCTTCCTACCCTCAAGCCACGAATATTTTTGGAAGTTTTCAACATCAGAGAAACTTATGTCAAAATCTGTAAAAGTTGATTGTTCCATTATGAGGGCTCCTCTCTTTCCATTCAGGTGTCAGTTCACAAATAGTTATGAGAAAAAACACTTTAACAAATTCCAATGGCTGTTATGCTATATGGCGAAATAAATTCTTGTTCTTGTTTGACAAATTCCAATGGTTGTTAAGCAATATGGCAAAATAAATTCTTGTTCTTGTTCTTTATGAATTTTTTTGAATTTTTTTTTATTGAAACACAGCTCCATTTGCGAATAGCACGGCGCCTCCTAACCTCTTCATCTCAGCCTGCTGTTTCTTCTGCTGCAGTGTCTTGATGTCAAAGTCGTCCATGCGTCGTGAAGACATCATGGCGGTGGACAGCATGGAGATGTCTCCATTCTCCTTCAGTGTGGGGTGTCGCTTCAGCTTGAGGCTGTTAGGCCTTGACCCCCGCATGCTTCTGAAAAATCAAATACAACTGGGATAAGGATAAGGATTAGATAAGATTGACAGAGTCCTGGGAGGTCACCCTTATGGAAGTTCGGGCTGGGGAAAGCGAGCTGCCTAATGCCCCGGTCTCACATCGAATGTCACCCGACTTTAGGTAGTCGGCTGGAAGTCGGAAGAGGTCGGAGAGTTTGTGAGAATTAGCAATTTTGTTTTTGAAAAGTCGGTTAGTTCGGAAGGCCCTTCAGACTGTTTTGAACATGTTCAAAACAGTCGGAAGAGCCTCCCGACTCAGACGAATAGAAATTTGTCGGGTGGTTGTCGTAAGCGTGTCGGTTTAGTCGTAAGGCGATTCTGATTAGTCGTAACGGTAGTCGGAAGACTCGTAAGGGTGGTCAGATTTGTCGGTGGCATAGTGTCGTTCGGATTAGTCGTAATGGTGTCTGATTTGTCGTTAGGGCAGTCTGATTTGTCGTTAGGACAGTCGTTAGCTAGTCGGTTTAGTCGTTACACTGGTCGTGAGAGTCGGCTATTCGTTCGGAAGTTTTTCAGCTAATAATCGGGCCTGTCGTAACTGCAGTCGGAATTGTCGTTACTGCAGTCGGAAGTGTCTGGACACATGTCAGATTTGTCGGCCCTAAAGTCGGGTGGTTGTCGTCTGCTTGTCGGCTACATGGTCGGATCAGTCGTAAGGACAGGTCGGGAGTGAAATTTGGAGCCGAATTTGCATCCGACACTTCCGACCTAGCCGACTTAACTATCCCCGACACTTCCGAAAAATCGTATAATTATGTGAGACCCAGGCAATACAGTATACATTTTTTTTTTTTTTCCCCTGCATGCCTGTATTCATGTTTCCAAGCCCTGAGACTTTTGATGTGAACTTCGGATAATAATAAGTAATAATAAGAAGAACATTTATATAGCGCTAAATCAAAAACTTTCGTTAAAAAGGCTTGCTCTAAGCGGATGAGGAAATAAGTATTTTGTAGGCAGTAACTGTATTTTGAGGCAAATGCAATTTTACATACTTTTTTCTCTGTCTGACATTGATTATAAATCTGTCACTCTCTTTTGGTCATAAAAAGCAAAGCAGCAGAAATGAATGCCCAACATGGGTAAATGTTCGCGAGAAAAACTCATTTGTTAGTATTCATAACGTGAAGTGAGCGATTGACCGCAGCTAAGTCACAAGCATCTTTAGATGTACAGACATGAACAGATCTGAGAGGTCCTTCTGACCCCATCAGAAGAACTCACCTTCTCTCCATGCGTACTTGGTGCTGATGTCCCAGTAGTGACATTGTTCTGCCTCCAACTGGAACAAGTTGGGCCGAGCCTCCGCTCACCAGCTTCTGTTGCTGCGACTCCCTGTAACCAAACCAAACCAATACAATACGATACAATACAATACAATACAACACTGCAGTAGATACCACTCTTCTTCTTCACCGCGCAACAACAAACAAAACGAAAGAAAAAAGAAAATCAAATGGAATTTCACGGACACGATAACGTCACTTACTGCATAATGTTGGCGATACCACTCTTCTTCTCCACCACTCCACCGCATCTTGTGGCGTGGGTGGGAGACTTGACCAGTCGCATGTGGGTGGCGTTGAGGAAGGGGGAGATGGCCTGACCGTTGTTCTGGGTGTCCACCACCAGATTCAGGCCACTGTCCAAGCCGGTGAACTGACGGATGAAACTCTCGCGCACGTCGGACACCTCAAAGTCTGATGGCATCTTGTACACCTTCACCATCTGCGGGTGATCTCTGAAAATAAAGATGAACAAATTGAGGATGAAACTCTCGCGCACGTCGGACACCTCAAAGTCTGACGGCATCTTATACACCTTCCAACATCTGCGGGTGATCTCTGGAAGGTTGAAAAATTGAGGATGAAAGTCGCTTGAACTGACGGATGAAACTCTCGCGCACGTCAGACACCTCAAAGTCTGATGGCATCTTATACACCTTCCAACATCTGCGGGTGATCTCTGGAAGGTTGAAAAATTGAGGATGAAAGTCGCTTGTTCATTTAAATGCTTTTCACTCTCTCAGGTGCCAGGAGATTGGTCCCGGGTAACTCCCACTTACTCTATTGCACGTGTCGTACGCATTTAGAGAGGAGAAGATACACAAAGAACAGCCTATCAAACATACTGTACTCACGGAAACTTGGAGAAAATACGCAGCCTCATTGGCAGCTGCTCCTGAGTCTCAGCACTCTGCTCTCTCAGTTTCAGCTGCAGACAGAAAATTTGGGCTATATAGACACTGTTTGCAGTCTCCCGGTTCTACTTCCGAGTGCTGTGGACAACCCTTTCCAGAATCCCCGTTTAACCCTTTCGCTGCCAATCAAAACTTGCGTATGTGCATACCTGACTGCCAGGGAATATTGGAGTTCGGGGTTAATAATTCACAACAAATTCTAGCTCCAAACTGGCAGTAGGTAGGTAAGTAAAACCTATGCTATTTTTTAAAGGAAATTGAACCAAGAATCTGTTTTTAGTGTCTAATCATGGAAATAATAATTAGTTTGGCTTATAATGATGTTTAAATATGAACTTTTGAAAAATCAGTCCGGCGCATCTTTCGGTGCCTGTGGATCAAACACAGGTGGCTGTTTTGCTTGCTCCAAGAAAGGATTATAATCACTGTCATCTACCTGTTTCCAACGAATCGTCCAAAAGTCTCCCCCTTCCCCTGTCAGTATCCATAATCATTTGCACCGCCTGTAGCGTCAGTCCGGCTTTGTTTTTCCCTACTAGGGCCCGGTCGACTGTCACCGTTAGCCAATTTGACGAGTCGAGATTTCTCTCCCCTACCCTGTCGCCAAGGCCGAAAATAGCCTTCAGACGCAAAACCGCATCACCATTTATGTTTATTCATGAGAATGAGGTATCCTTCCAAGCCATTGGCTGCTATTTGTGTGTCAGCAGTGATGTAGCATTTCTGGAAAATCCCGAAACGGAGAAGACGGGTAAACCCGTCCTAAGGCGCTGCGGCTGCACAAGCGCATGACGGGTATACCCATCATAAGGCAGTCAAGGGGTTAAATGTTTTCCAGTCTTTTAAGACCTTGCTGTCATAGATTTTCTCTTTATAACCTCTGTAAATTTCCTCCCATTTTAAACCCACTCCCTCCTTCCCTTTTCAGGCTGTCAGTCCTCAATCGACGTTTTTTGGAAATAACTGCATGAATATGGGTTGTGAAAGAGTGAGTACCCTTAGGACTACTTCTCTCCCTTACTTTTTCTCGGACAAACTTACGAGACGTGGTTCATGTACATGTGTATAAGACACACCCCCTTGCTAGAGACTGGCCTGTAATGTCACGTGGGAAATAATGTCACATGGGGAAATTTGCATGCGTGGGATCATACATGTGAGTGGGTTAGTGTGTGTGTGTGTGTGCATGTGTGTGTGCACATGCGTGTGTGTGTGTATGTGTGTGTGTGTGTATGTGTGTGTGTGTGTGCGTGTGTGTGTGTGTGTGACTGTGTGTATGTGTGTGTGTGTGTGTGTGTGTGTGTGTGTGTGTGTGTATGTGTGTGTGTGTGTATGTGTGTGTGTGTGTGTGTGTGTGTGTGTGTGTGTGTGTGTGTGTGTGTGTAGTGTGTGTGTGTGTGTGTGTGTGTGTGTGTGGTTGTTTGTGAAGAAAGTAACAGACAAGACCTTGCAACAAAGAACCTGTCAAGAGAGAACTGCATTTCCTTACTGACCTGTTTCAGTTTCTTGATGTCCTCATCCAACTCAAGGTTGTCCAAGATGACAGCAACAAACAAGCTGATGACAATCTGCATCACAATTACATTTAATGCAGTGAGAGAAGTCACACAAAACTTCTTTTATGTCACTATAGAGCATTGTCAGAAAGGCATATTGTACTCTTGTCTTTCACATTTATCACACACCACCTACTATGCTAAAAAAATCCCCCCCCCACCCCCACAAAAAAGGTGTCAGTAAGACTAAGTGACAGCACATGTAAAATAATACAACAATCATGTAAAAACATATTGCTGCATTAATATCCATTATTGGTGTCTGAATTCTATTTCTCTGTAACATTATACAAATACTGATTTACAGAATAAAACAGAATTAATACAGTGCAACTTAACCAAATAACAACAAAATGAAAATACATGTACACATTTTTAATGTCAAGATACTTTCTTTATGTTTTTCATCAGTCAAAACAATATGAAATATGGTGTTTTTTTGGTATGAATCATGAAATAAACAAGTTAAGGTATTACTCAATGAACCAGTTGCAAAACGTTCCATCAATAATATACAGAAAAACATGACAGCTTAAATGAAATTGAAAGCAATAAATATAACTTTAACTGAAAAAATAAAACAAAACAAAAAAATTAAATCTGTCCATTCTTTGTATACCTGCATAACCTCTGTAACACAAAAATTGTAAAAAAAATAAAATTAAAATTACAAATAATAAAATTAACATCAAGGTAACTTGAAGAGCTACTTGAAAAATTTGCTTTTTCAAATTCTTTTAAAGACATGAACATTCCCAAACATACCATAAAACTAACCAAAATGTTCAACTTTCACAATCTTAAACTAACATTAAAGAGCCAAATGCACTTGTTCCACAATCAAAACAGTCTTGACTAATGTTAAAAGTGATTAGTTCATCTGAAAAAGACAGGTATAGATCTTAGTAATGATGTAAACTGAAGTACAGTTTCATGTCAGTTACCTAATCTTTCCGACTAATAAATTTCGACACGCTTTTTTTTTATGCATAAAATATTGGTGTCAGAGAGATAGCTAATAACGCGTTTATAATATAGAATTTTGTACAAGTTCAACAGTTCAAAAATTCCAGTTTTCAGGCATGGGAATTACAAATTGTAAAAAAGGCTGAAAATGTGTAAGTAATAACAAAGTCAACGGCGCGAAGCACCTAGCCTTACCGGGGGCATGCCCCCCCCCCGGAATTTGTTTTCTCTCCAAAGAACCCAAATGGTGCAATTTGGTGTCATCTTAGCTCCAAGTTTGCCATTTAACTCAGTTTTTAGAACCATTTTTGCCTCCCCCAATTTTTTTCGGCGGAAACTTCTGCTTTTTCGGTGGAACAAAAAAACAATTCCGCGGAAATTTGCCTTTCGGCGGACAATTCCCATGCCTGAGTTGTAGATGACACAATTAGGAAAATAAACTTCTCCTAAAAAAAGCAATTTAAATAGATTTTCAAAAACAAAATGAAGAGAGAACAAAATGGTGAGAACGTCTTCAGCCGTTGAAAACAGTGAACAAAAAGAAAGCAAATGTTGAACAACATATTCTTTCATATAGTAGATAACATTGAAACTGAAGAGTACATCAAAACTGGCAAAGCTACAATAATTACAGCCATCCTAGACCTATCTTGCGAGTGTGTGCTTCTCCATATTTCTCTCAAGCCTGAACAAAAATAGTTTTTAAATTGCACTGTTCAAATTCCTTAGACCGAAAACAGACAAATATCTCTTGCAAAAAAAAAGGCAACACTGGACATCATGCAATTATATTTAAAAAATCTTGAGTTAATAATCTATTAATAGTGCAACAAAAAACTACAGATACATCCCACAAACAGTTTTAACAGAGAAAAAAACAAGAAGAGCAAACGCTCGATCGAGTCACTTTCGCAGTTCTGAATATTATATGAGGCATCAGATGGACAGGAAGAAATTGCTATTCACAACACAATGAGTCACGTTCACATAAAATTTGAGCCCGGTCACTTTTATAGTTTCCGAGAAAAGCCCAACGTTAAGTTGTGTGTTGCCGAACAGAAAAGGCTAGTTATCTCCCTTGTTTTTCTGATAACGTTCGTAAAAGGCTACAGATGTAAATACTTTGATGTAAAGAATAATCCTACAAAGTTTCAATCACATCCGATGAACTTTGTCAAAGATATAAAATGTCTAATTTTTCCTTTGACGCTGACCTGTGACCTTGAAAAAGGTCAAAGGTCAACGAAACCATCGTTAAAGTGTAGAGGTCATTGGAGGTCACGACTAAACAAAATATGAGCCCGATCGCTTTGATAGTTTCCGAGAAAAGTCCAACGTTAAGGTGGTGTCTACGGACGGCCGGCCGGATGGCCGGCCGGACGGCCGGCCGGACAGACTAACACTGACCGATTACATAGAGTCACTTTTTCTCAAGTGACTCAATAAAAATGCTGTCCTAAACTACACTGATCTGAGCGATTACACTGACAAAGACTGATTTACATGTGCAAATATAATATTTTCTAAACCTAAATTCATCTATTTTACCCTTGGAAAAAAAGGGGAATAACTCAGGGTTCATTTCATTCATTTGAAAAACAAAGAGCACGCTTTAGTTGTCTGAAATCTTAGAATCTGACCTCTGATCAGGCATTCGCATCAAACGAAAATGTTAAAGATGAACTAATCAGTGACTCTGTCTTTCCTTTCCCGCCCTCTTCATATTCAACAGACAGACAGACAGACAGACAGACAGACTAAAACAAGTATATTCTCTTCAACTTGCCCCCAATGTCAATAGCCCATAAGTTGCGCCCTCTCCCCTGTTCACACAAAAAACGTGCAAAATTGATATACACAAATAAGCACCCTGACATTGCGAAACATTTTTTTCTGAAACCTACACATTTAAAGCTGCAAAGCAAAAAATGGAAAGATATTTGTCTGTTTTCAAACTATGCTTGAAATACTGGTCAGCAAGTCAAGTCTGTTAAAAAAAGAGAGAGAAAGAAAATAATCCATCTATCCATGTTAAAAAAAACATTACAAACAAACAAACAAACAAAACCCCTAGAAATTGAAAGTCCACTCATCTTAAACTCTGAAATTCAGGAGGGTGTATACTATTTTTTTTCTCAAACAGTATGAGGCAGAGCGATGTTAAGATATCAAATAACCAAAGGGAAGTAATCGCTCTTAATGCATACGACATGTGTAATAGAGTAAGCGGTGATCATCCTTTTTTGAGGATGAAAGTCGCTTGTTCATTTCAATGGTTGTTATTCTCTCAGGTGCCAGGAGAAAAGGTTCCGTACAACTCTCGCTTACTCTATTACACATGTCGTATGCATTAAGAGCGATTACTTCCCTTTGGTTATTTGATATTTTTTTTCTATCAAAATATTAAAAAACAGCAGACCTAGCTGCCAACCCTTGTGAAACCTCAAGATTTTTTGTCTTTTTATTGTTTTGTGTAACTTTTTCAAATCCCTACAAGCAGATCTTTAAACAGCAGTTTCTACAGTGTTAATTCTCGATCAAAGATATATTTTTGTGATTTACTTTTTTGAAAAATCCAAACAGTTTACATATTAACGGTTTCCTTCTCTGCGTGTACATGTGTGAACAAATGTGCATGTGCAAGATTAGGCAAAAAAAAAAAAAAAAAAAAAAATAGGTGTGGTTACGGTAACATAGCCAAAAAAAATAGGGTAGGAAGGTAGGCAATCACTTTTTTTTTTTTTTACTTTTTTTTCTAATGTGTACAAATTAAACCTACTTGACAGGGAAATAAGTGTGCGACTCGGGCGATTTCGCTTTCATTGCGTTTTCTGCACTCGTTTTTTTTTTTTTATTTTTTTTTTTTTAGGACAAATGTAATAAAAAGTTATAGGGTCGGCCCCTAAAAATAGGGTAGGTCGGGTTACCGTAACCACACCTATTTTTTTGTTAGGCCTAAGGTGTTTACGTGAAACATGTGTTCATAGTTTTGCAGTCTGTTAACTTCAACCTAGCTAATATGCTACAGTAACACTCAATTTCAATCTTTCTCCCTGTATTGGGTTCAGTGCATCTAAACTCTTTTACCATCATACTTAACGTTAGAATATTCACACTGAGAGGAGAAAAATTTGGAGAAGCAACAACACAACGCCCAGAAAAAAATCACAGATGGCTGCCATTTGCTAAATAAGAAAAACATTTCTACAGATTGAAAAAAAATGTGCCACCATAATATTCTGGCATCTACAACTCAACTGACTAAACGAAGTCAGATAAAATGAAGCCATCCTCACAACACCAATATAAAATTGAAATATAATGTATACACCGACAGCAATGAGACCTGCAGAGAAGGGAAGCTGTCCAAATGCTTTGTCTGTGGACTTCAAGGTTAAAGTGAGAACATGCAAGGGGAGCAACTCCTGCACACTTAATCAGATGCAAATTTATGCAAAAATATGCAAATGTCTAAGAAAAAATGGTCGCTTACGCTGGGAGCCTAGTGCGGCTGTCAAAAGTGTGCATGAGTTGCTCTACTGGGATACCAAGTGTTCTAGCCCTTGGTTTCCTGATGAGGCCAAGAGAAAGTGACAGTTGCGATGGCCGCTGCATCCACAAACAAGGCAGACGGACAGCCTCTTCCCTACACCATCTCCACAGAAACAAGAGGGTCCAAAACCCCGCCCCCTTGCTCTGAAGCTCCGCCTACTACCTGTGAAGGGCGGAGCCAAGTTTCCAACTCACCAGCGTGACCACAAGGTGGTAGAAAATAAAATAGATGGCGACGCACGGGGCAATCTTCTCGCCCGTTACATACATTGTGACGTGCATTACTTCGATCCACCCCTTCTGGGTTAAGATTTGAAACATGGACATGAAAGCCTGGAAGAGTCCATGTGCAGTGCAAAAGGGGAGAGAGAAAGAAACAGAACAAAGCAATAAGTGAGCATGTCAATCATCAACAACCATTCTGACAGACGGGTGAAAGTGTGCCCAAAATACAATTAGATTTTGAAAAGTTGTCTAACACCAGTGCACTCGGCTGAATACGAAGTACTAGGTGCAAATACTGCCAAAATGAATACAAGTCCAAAATAAAATGTTTGAATGAACACACTTTCACTGTGTACAAGTGATGAAATAATCAGGAACATCAAACCACCAGTTCGCCCTCACACTCAGGGACCTGAAAAAGCAGAGAAGTTACAGAAAGGACAAAGATGAGACACAAGCACAGCAGAGCGGGCTTTTGGAATGCATCGATTTCATAGCCAATGTTAGTTCATCTACTAAAGAGATTCACGGTGCTATGGTATTACCAATCTAAGGGTGATATACAGTGTGTGGTAATCTATGTTAGTTCATCTACAAAAGAGATTGTTGCTACTGTATTATATTGACAGTCTATGGGTCATATTGAGAATATAATAACCTATGTTAGTTCATCTAGAAAAAAAGAATTAGTACTGTAATTAAGAGTATGCAGGAGAAAAAAAAATGTGTGTATGCGCAGAGCACTTCCATGCACCTTCGGGGATATAGCTCAGTTGGTAGCGCGCTGGATTTGTATTCAGTTGGCCGCTGTCAGCGTGAGTTCGATCCCAGGTTCGGCGGAAATTTATTTCACAGAGTCAACTTTGTGTGCAGACTCTCTTCGGTGTCCGAACCTCCCCCCGTGTACACTACATTGGGTGTGTACGTTAAAGATCCCACGATTGACAAAAGGGTCTTTCCTGGCAAAATTGCTTAGGCACAGTTAATAATTGTCTACAGCAGTCCCTCTCATGAACGGACACCCTTGGGCCATAGCAAAACTGTCCGTACATTGCAGGTGTCCGGTCACGGGAGGGGTGACCACACCACCCCCTCCCCCATACACTCACACAGAGACACACAAACAACAGGATTGAGTCTATGCTAATCACTTCTTGTGGCTACTAAACAATAACAATAAACTCCTAATACTTCTTTAAACGTTCTGTAAAAAGGATTTGTATGAAAAGTGTTGAAAAGAAGAGATAAAATAAATCCTCAAGGCAATGAACACACTCACCATGCACTGACATACGAAAGCAGCCACACAAACACAGCACAGAGGAGCGTGTGCAGATGCTTTGCAAGAATAAGCTTGAAAACCAGTTTGAATAAATAGCAGCAGATAGAGCTGCATGTCATAATCAAGTAATTTATTTGTTTCTTGTCTGGCTTTATTGACTGCATGCCGATCATGTGGCATGGCAGTGACTTTTCACTCTTCAGTCGGAAATACACTGTACATAACACAGCTCCCACTCTCCCTCACTAATGCCTACCCCAAGCCGTGACAACTGATGCTTGGAAATTGTGTGGAAGAGTACACCTCTCTATTTCTCTCCAATGCTCTTCCTGCTGACATGCGGTGACACCGGACACCCCACAGAGTTTAGCCAGCTAACCCCCCTTTCTCTCTCTCACTCCCTCCAGCCATGTACTGTTGGGGGCTGTGGCCAGAGAGGCCAGCTGCACTGTTCACTCAGAGCAAAACCAGTTGACTGTGTCGTAACTTTTGACAAAGCAAGACAACTGAAGGGTTCATAGATTAGGCAACCGACTCACTGGTCAAGGCTGAGGGGAAACAAGAGTATCTTGTCAATGAAAGAGGTTACACACAGACACACGATGGGTACACGTGCACTCAAGTTATCAGTGACTGTCATCACACCATTGCGGCTGTGATCTTTGTACCAAGAGCCGGACTGCTCTGTTATCGATTTTGTTGTGGTGAAAATTTGACGATGGTCTGTCCGTACATTGGAGGTATGACCTGCTGTTGGGACCGAAAATGAGTGTCCGCGTCCTCGTTTTGCAGGTGTCCGTTTAAGGGGGGGCAAATATAGAAGGAAAACACTCCGTGCCAAGCAAATGTGTCCGTACATGTCAGGTGTCCGCTCACGCCGGGGGCCGTACATTGCAGGGACTGCTGTACCTATACCCGTGTGACTTGGAATAATAGGCCGTGAAAGGTAAATATGCGCCGAAATGGCTGCAATCTACTGGCCGTATAAAATTTCATCTCACACGGCATCACTGCAGAGCGCCTAGAACTGTACCTACGGAATATGCGCGATATAAGACTCATTGATTGATTGATTGATTGAAGAAAAATCACCTGCAGTGATGACTTTATAGCACTGAGGTTATGACTTATGATTAATGAGGTTTAATGAGTGTTCAATCAATCAATCAATATGAGGCTTATATCGCGTGTATTCCGTGGGTACAGTTCTAAGCGCAGGGATTTATTTTTTAATTTTTTAATTTTTATTTTATGCAATTTATATCGCGCACATATTCAAGGCGCAGGGATTTATTTATGCCGTGTGAGATGGAATTTTTTTTACACAATGCATCACGCATTCACATCGGCCAGCAGATCGCAGCCATTTCGGCGCATATCCTACTTTTCACGGCCTATTATTCCAAGTCACACGGGTATTTTGGTGGACATTTTTATCTATGCCTATACAATTTTGCCAGGAAAGACCCTTTTGTCAATCGTGGGATCTTTAACGTGTACACCCCAATGTAGTGTATATACACGAAGGGACCTCGGTTTTTCGTCTCATCTCATTAAGTTTTAAATGATAAAACAACAGTGGAAAATACTGCAAGCAATACTTAGTCACTTAGTTTACCATGCTCCTGTACTTAGACTAGAGTTATATGGACTTAAGTTAAAAATGACTGGTTCATACAGGAAGGGCATTTTGGTTGAAAGATCTCAGAATCACTAGCAATGTATAGAGTTTAACTTCCCAATCTTGCAGCTAACCATTCTTTGATGTAAAAAGTGCAAATACTGGCTAAACAGCATCTATTCATTCATTAATACACCTCTGGAATTGACCTACGCATAAGCTAACAAACCTTTAGAATCCATAAATTTGCATATTTTCCCACTGATTATTCTACTTATAACTCAGGCTTTCATTAACAAAGTTCTTAGAAACTGAACAGTTGATGGTGGTTCTATGCAGGTCATCATACCCCCCCTGCATATTTTTCATTGACCATCAATAATGATTCTAAGAAAACGAACAGTTAACAGCGGATCTTTGCAGGTATTAACTTTCTTTCTTTACTTTATTTGGTGTTTAACGTCGTTTTCAACCACGAAGGTTAAATCGCGACGGGGAAAGGAGGGAGATGGGATAGAGCCACTTGTCAATTGTTTCTTGTTCACAAAAGCACTAATCAAAAATTTGCTCCAGGGGCTTGCAACGTAGTACAATGTATTACCTTACTGGGAGAATGCAAGTTTCCAGTACAAAGGACTTAACATTTCTTACATACTGCTTGACTATGCAGGTATTAACATGGACCATACGAAGCTAGTGAAATTGTCACACTCAAGTCAGAAAGTTGTTCATAGTAGTGCTGAGGGGCACGAAGCGAAACTAGGTCCCACCCAAACAGGAGAGAACAAACCACAGGGTCTGATTGGTTGAAATCACAACAGATCTCAATTTCAACCAATCCAACACCGCGGATTGCTCCCACCTGGTTGGTACCTTTCTCATGCACCCCGGCCCTGGTTTACAGGTCAGTCAGACAAGCCAGTTAGGGACAACTACATTAGGGAAAGAAATCAACTCTTGGCAAGTTGTCAAGAGAATTCTACGGAGACAGTCATTCATACAAAGTCAGCGCACACATTAGCCACGGTTCAGAGAACAGTAAGCGAAGACAGCGAAAGATGGAGCCACGATACATATCACTCGCAGTCTGGATGCAAGGATACACCCCGCTCACACGCACTCACCCCATTTACAATGAAATGGAAGAGATAGAAATAGACGGCCACAATAATTTGGGCACCCAATGCCACGTTATCCATTAAATCCGTGTGCACTTCCACCCAGCCCTCTTGCGTCAAAACCTGAAACATGGACATCAAGGCCTGGGGGGAGGGCAAGAGAGGGGCCAGGAAATTTTTGATCAAAAACCTCAGACGTGAGAATAAAATTTGCTGGTACAAAGTAAACATCATCATCAACGTAATGCTGTAATTAAAAGACAAATGAAAGATAACAGGAACAGGCAGGCACCCAACAAACATACATATAGTCCAGGCATGAGACCAGCAAATGTTCAAAAAGTAGGAAACTAAGCCGGGGTCCAGGGGCAACGCCCCGGTGGGGGGTTCAGGGGGGCTTCGCCCCCCTGACGGAAAATGAATTTTAGAATTATAAAGGCCATTTTGGGGCCTCTCCTGATAGCAAAAAAATAGATCATGCCTTTTTAAAAAGCTATAAAAACCACAAGAATAATATGTTTTAGCATTTTAAACAACTTACAGGGACACGACTGCCAACTAGTCTCGGCTCGCTCAAAATGACAATGACCGAGACTGTCAGTAATTCCTTCGCGTGACGTCTAACCCTCTTACGCCATAATGTGACGTCTTCAAATGTTAAAGTTTCTACCACAGACATACACACACACGCACAGACAGACAAAGTTACGATCGCATAGGCTACACTTACGTGAGCCAAAAAGCAATCAAGATAACTCATCAAAGCTGCTACAATGTCTGAACAGAGTGCACCTCCTCTCCCCCCCACCCCAAAAAAAAAGGTTCTAATCTATAAATCGGTTGTTTTGCCTTGAGTTGAGGTGTTAATTTTCCTTATTCAGGCCTACCAGCAACTGCGGGTCACCGGCTCAGCGCAGACAGGATGGAGGGAAAGAGAGAGAGAGAGAGAGAGAGAGAGAGAGAGAGAGAGAGAGAGAGAGAGAGAGATTCAGATTTATAAGAAAGCTTATCTCGGTTGCAGAAACAACGGAGGTTGTTGTCTGACGTGCTTCCAAGAGCCCTCTGTGCTTCTTGCTTTCAATGTGACGAACCAACACCTTTTTTCCACCAAGTCCGTATTTCACCACGCAGTGGCCGTTGTCGCACCACGTGCACACGGCCTGACCGGGAATGGATATTTTGGCGATACTGTCGCCAATGAGCTGGCGCCTTTCTTTCTTGTTGATAGTGACAGTCACTTCTTCTGACAGCCAGTTGGCTTTCCACTTGTTTTTCACACTTTGGTCGTCGATCGTAAGAGCTTCCACAGCCGACAAAACAATATGGAATCCAGACGCCATGATGCTACATTGTTCACCTTCGATGTTTGGAGATCGGGAGCCAATCAAAACAACCCACAAACAGCCATCGGTGAATAATTAAGCCTCGGCAATAATCGTCGGAGATCAACAGCCAATCAAACGCGACCCATGATACTGCTATGGGTTCACGCGAGTGCTGGGGTGCGAATGCACTGACTTCAGTCGCATACAGCTTCAGCTGAACGGTTCATACCACCACCTATGGGTTCACGCGAGTGCTGGGGTGCGAATGCACTGACTTCAGACGCAGACAGCTTCAGCTGAACATTTCATACCAACTCCCCCCCCCCCCCTTTTTTTCTCAACGAATTTGCATCGATCTCAAGAATGGTCTGTGAGCTAAGGAAAATATCGGAATTCCGATAAAAATCGGACCAGTCCCATGTCTGCTAGTCATACACAGAGGAAGAAGCGTTATTAATGTGTCTATGTCTATACATAAAACTATACATGTTCAAGGGAACTCCTATTAACCAAAAAAAATAAAAATAAAAGCACTCAAATGAAAAAGAAATTCTAACCAAGGAAGAAACACACACACACACACACACCCACACCCACACACACACACATCCTCTTCCATCCTGGAACAATTAATACCCAAGCAAAACAAAACTTGAGACAGTGCTCTTTGTATTACTCAGGGTACAACCGTCCCTCTGTTCGTGTCTGGAATGTGTCAGCATGAGTTTAAGCCAGGGTCAATGCATGGAAAATCATAAGACTGATTCATCATAAAATCAATTGGTCATTTACAGAATCAATGAGACTACACTGTTATGTCTGACCACTACATTACAACGTTGATGTGTCACTCAATTGCCCTACTTGAATGCATTACAATCGGTCATATCAAATATTAACGTGTCAATGTTTGATGAAAAATACCAGACCTAAGCTCTGCAAACATATCTCTATGTCTGCTACTTTACGCCAATCTAACTTTGCACATTTGCAACCCAACTACAAAATCTTAACATCTTGATGAAAATGCCAGGCCTAAAGCCTGCTTGCTCGTGTGCATCCGTCTCTCTAAGCCTGCCAGTATAGGTCTCTCTGTAACTGTGCACATTTCAAACCTAACTACAAAATCTTAACGTCTTGCATTCATATGTGTATTTATTCCTCTCTATGCCTGCCAGTGTAGGTCTCTCTGTAACTGTGCACATTTCAAATCTAACTGCACAATCTTAATGTCTTGATAATTAATGCCAGACCTTAAGGTTGCATTCATATGTGTATTCATTCCTCTCTATGCCTGCCACAGTAGGTCATTCTAACTGCGCACATTTTTTCAACCCAACTCTATAATCTTAACCCTTTCGCTGCCAATCAAAACATGCGTATGTGCATTCCTGACTGCCAGGGAATATTGGAGTTCGGGGTGTAATAATTCACAAAAAATTCTAGCTCCAAACTGGCAGTAGGTAGGTAAGTAAAACCTATGTTATTTTTAAAGGAAATTGAACGAAGAATCTGTTTTTAGTGTCTAATCATGGAAATAATAATTAGTTTGGCTTATAATGATGTTTAAATATGAACTTTTCAAAAATCAGTCCGGTGCATCTTCCGGTGCCTGTGGATCAAACACAGGTGGCTGTTTTGCTTGCTCCAAGAAAGGATTATAATCACTGTCATCTACCTGTTTCCAACGAATCGTCCGAAAGAAGATCTCACCCTTCCCCTGTCAGTATCCATAATCATTTGCACCGCCTGTAGCGTCAGTCCGGCTTTGTTTTTCCCTACTAGGGCCCGGTCGACTGTCACCGTTACCCAATTTGACGAGTCGAGATTTCTCTCCCCTACCCTGTCGCCAAGGCCGAAAATAGCCTTCAGACGCAAAACCGCGTCACCATTTACGTTTATTCATGAGAATGAGGTATCCTTCCAAGCCATTGGCTGCTATTTGTGTGTCAGCAGTGACGTAGCATTTCTGGAAAATTCCTGAACGGAGAAGACGGGTAAACACGTCGTAAGGCGCTGCGGTATACCCGTCATAAGGCAGTCAAGGGGTTAATGTCCTGATAACTGCAGATGCCAGACCTAAAGCCTGCATGCTCATTTGTGTCTGTCTCTCTATGCATGCCAGTTTGAGTTTCTCTAACTGTGCACTTTTTTCAACCCATCTGCATTATCTAAATGTCCTTGTAAATGATGCCAGACCTAAACTGTGAATGCATATATGTGTATTCCTCTCTCTATGGTGTCAAAGTAGGTCATTCTAACTGTGCCTTTTCTTTTTCAACCCAACTCCATAATCTTAATGTCCTGCTAAATGATGCCAGACCTTAACCTTGAATATATGTGTATCCATCTCTCTATGACTGCCACTGCAGATTATTCTAACTCAGTAACTGTGCATTATTCTTCAACCTTAAACTCTATAACCTTAATGTCCTGATATCTGATGCCAGATCTGAACCTTGAATGCATATATGTTTCCCTCTATCTGTGCCTGTCACAGTAGGTCTCTCTACCTGTGCAATATCTAATCTTAATGTCCTGCTAATTAAATGATGCCTGACCTATTTTGTATTTGTCCATCTCGTAGGTCATTCTAACTGTGGAATTTTTTTTCAACCTTCTTCTTCTTCTTCTGCGTTCGTGGGCTGAAACTCCTACGTACACTCGTGTTTTTTGCACGAGTGGAATTTTACGTGTATGACCGTTTTTTACCCCGCCATTTAGGCAGCCATACGCCGTTTTCGGAGGAAGCATGCTGGGTATTTTCGTGTTTCTATAACCCACCGAACTCTGACATGGATAACAGGATCTTTTTCGTGCGCACTTGGTCTTGTGCTTGCGTGTACACACGGGGGTGTTCGGACACCGAGGAGAGTCTGCACACAAAGTTGACTCTGAGAAATAAATCTCTCGCCGAACGTGGGGACGAACTCACGCTGACAGCGGCCAACTGGATACAAATCCAGCGCGCTACCGACTGAGCTACGTCCCCGCCCTTTTTTCAACCTAATGTCACTGAGTGTCGGAACACAACAATCACCTTTGGAGGCGAAACCCAGTCAAACAGGTTTGAGAAATTCAGAGCTAAATTAATATCCCTATAAAAACTGTTATGGGTACGCAAAGGTTCCCAAGAACATACAAGGAGACAGCGGCAGCCAGACCCTATCACAAACAGAACTCTATAATTCTCAGATGTCAGCAACGTAGAAGAAACGTCGAGCTATAAATAGCTCGTGCCCTTCAACGGCGGACAACTGCAGAGCCTGCTGTGAAGGGTGACGCAGTAGTCTCCAGTGTCACACAACCACATGCATAATCTTCAAGTGAAAGTGGTTCAGAACACACCTGGGGGAAGGTGGCAAACTTGTCAAACTTGGGGATGAAGCAGAAGAGTTGCAGAGAAATGCTGGAGGCGATGACCAGCAGACACATGGTGAACAGGATCAGGCTGCCCAGCTTCTTGGGAGGCCCGAAAATCTGCAGACAAATAGTTTGATTTTATCATATTTACACCCCCGGTATAGGGGTGTGTATAGGATTCGGTCGATGTGTTTGTTTGTTTGTTTGTGTGTTTGTGTGTTTGTGTTCGCATATAGATCTCAAGAATGAACGGACCGATCGTCACCAAACTTGGTGAACAGGTTCTATACATTCCTGAGACGGTCCTTACAAAAATTGGGACCAGTCAAACACACGGTTAGGGAGTTATTGGTGGATTAAGATTCTACAAGGACTTATAGAGGGACATATTAATGGTCAAAGGGAAATAACCTTCTCAGTTGGTGGCAGTGAGAATGGTAAGGACGGGGGTGTTTTTCCTACCTCGGAGGAATTTCTTGTTCTTTGTGTATTTGAAGATAATGACTATATAGATAAGTAAAAAACAAGAGGCGAAGCCTTCAAGGCTCACGTAAGAAATAGACAAACAGTAACACAAACTCAATCACTCCGTCACACATACACACCCACACACACAGTAAGCTTAGGTGACGACTGTGCAAGAAAGAGAGACACTAGATCTAGATCTGTCTGTGTCTGCATGTAGCCTACTTACAGGGACACGACTGCCAAATAGTCCCGGCCCGCTCAAAATAACACTGACCGAGACCACACACACCACGCGAGAGAGAAAGACTACAGGGAGGCATGCCGTCATGATGCATTAATTGACGTCAAACACTTTTGACCGTGACGTAATCTTATGCGAGCTTTATCCATAGTCTTGGATAACCACTCACACATAGACTCGGAAATGTTAAAGTTTCTACCACAGACATACACACACACGCACACACGCACAGACAGACAAAGTTACGATTGCATAGGCTACACTTACGTGAGCCAACAAAACAAAACAAAACAACAACAACAACAACAATTACGCCGTCTTCTAATGTAAACAAATACTGAACTGATCTCACCTCAATTATTTACTGAAGGTCATCTGAACTTTCCTATAAAAGACTTTGCATCGTTTCTTTGTGCAATCATTACCATTACAATGACTTTAATTATCATTTGAAAAAACTCAAACAAATATCAAATCGGTTTTGCACAACTGCTTTCAATAAACGTATATGGGGTGGAAGAAAGTTCTTGCCATGACTATAACTAAAATTGCAGATTTATTTCTAATACAAGCCAAATTTATTACAATGAAAAAAGAAGAACACAAAACAAATAATTCTAGCAACAACAAACAAACAAACAAAAATCAAATGGAAATCCAACCTTGTAACAAAATCCCTCAAGCATAGGAGATGCTTTGATCAGTCTCACCAATCTCATCACCTGAGGGTCAGAAACACATTTTACTCAAACAATAATACACACAGATCGAGTGATTTAATAACAAGTTTCATACGTTATTTGTATTTTTGACCAAAATATGACATTTTACACAGATTGAGACACTCAGTGTTCCCCCGAGACCGCGCTAGCGTTCGAGGTGAACAATAACTGTCTCGATCTGTGTAAAATGTCATATTTTGGTCAAAAATACAAATAACATTTATGTATCAATCGATTTTGGTTAGAATTCCTTTTAGTTTTTATGACTGAACGCACACAAAAATGCACTATTTTGTAGTCTCGACTGGCCGCCTAAATATGAAGTTTTGTCGGCCTCTGACGTCACATGGCTCAAAGAAGGGAAACGGAAAATTTCAATAGTAAATTTTCATTTGATTAATATACTTACCCAATTCTCATAAATGCATTGATTTCAATCTCACATTTTGTTTGTTTATTTGTTGCTTAACGTCCAGCCGACTACGCAGAGCCATATCAGGACGAGGAAGGGGGGCATGAAGGGGGCCACTTGTCAAGCGATTCCTGTTTACAAATGCACTAACCCATTACTTGTGTCCCAGCAGGCTTTAGTAAAACTAAATTAATACCTACTGGAAGATTACCAGTTTCCAGTATGTTAAAATAGGCTTAACCTATCTACTGCTGGACTTACATCAGAACACTAACAGATTAAACTATACATGAATCGCGAGACAAGCGGCAAGAGAAGAGATTTTTGGAAAAAATACAGGTAAATGAGCAAGAAGGCAGAAAAAAGAAAAGAATTCATGAAGAAAAAGAGAGCATGACAGGAAAGAGGAACCAAAAATCTACCTAACAGCAAACTAGAAAGCTCCTGCGGTTCCAAAAACAGGAGGGGCCTTTAATTTCATAACCGCAGTGCCCCACTGCGGGATCAATCTCACATGCTAGATGTCGAAAAACTACTCAAATTACCTGCCCTTGCAAGGGTGGTAACCAAGCTAACAAGAAGAGCAAACGCTCGATCGAGTCACTTTCGCAGTTCTGAATATTATATGAGGCATCAGATGGACAGGAAGAAATTGCTATTCACAACACAATGAGTCACGTTCACATAAAATTTGAGCCCGGTCACTTTTATAGTTTCCGAGAAAAGCCCAACGTTAAGTTGTGTGTTGCCGAACAGAAAAGGCTAGTTATCTCCCTTGTTTTTCTGATAACGTTCGTAAAAGGCTACAGATGTAAATACTTTGATGTAAAGAATAATCCTACAAAGTTTCAATCACATCCGATGAACTTTGTCAAAGATATAAAATGTCTAATTTTTCCTTTGACGCTGACCTGTGACCTTGAAAAAGGTCAAAGGTCAACGAAACCATCGTTAAAGTGTAGAGGTCATTGGAGGTCACGACTAAACAAAATATGAGCCCGATCGCTTTGATAGTTTCCGAGAAAAGTCCAACGTTAAGGTGGTGTCTACGGACGGCCGGCCGGCCGGCCGGATGGCCGGCCGGACGGCCGGCCGGACAGACTAACACTGACCGATTACATAGAGTCACATTTTCTCAAGTGACTCAAAAACAGACGCCATAGCCGTTGCTATGCCCTGTCCCACCTGGTTACCCATAACCCACCACACACACCACGTGAGCGCCGGCATCCGGAATAATCATTCGAGACTTCTCAAAAACCCGTAGGAAATTAAGTAGCGGGGATGGATGGGAGGGTATTAACTATGAGAATTGGGTAAGTATATTAATCAAATAAAAATTTACTATTGAAATTTTCCATTAAATTACATATTCTTACTCCAATTCTCATAAATGCAGATTGCTCCTAAAGGCGGAGGGAACTTACTTATGTCCCTGAGAGAACCTGTCCTGCAGAAACTAACGAGGGCAAGGCAATGGCCCCATCAAGTTAAGAGCAGGAGATGTCCAGGAGGTAAAAAAGTAATGAACACGTCATCAGACCTCCAAAGAGCTGTTGGCAAAACTTCGCATTGGCGAGAGGAACACCACCAGCGAGAGAAGAACACCAGGCTCTGGACTCCTGAACACCTGTAAAGGAACAGAGGGAGGACTAAAAGCCCCCACCCCCCTTGTGTTCAATAAGCCACCACTCATAGGACTGTCCTATGAAAGTAGCAACACCTCTTGTGAGAGTCAATTAAGAGAAGCCTCTTTCACCTAAAGTGTAAAGAGACAAGAACATGAGCTTTTGGCTCTTAGTTCCAATTGACTGAGCATAAAACAAAACAAGTCGCGTAAGGCGAAAATACAACATTTAGTCAAGTAGCTGTCGAACTCACAGAATGAAACTGAACGCAATGCCATTTTTCAGCAAGACCGTATACTCGTAGCATCGTCAGTCCACCGCTCATGGCAAAGGCAGTGAAATTGACAAGAAGAGCGGGGTAGTAGTTGCGCTAAGAAGGATAGCACGTTTTTCTGTACCTCTCTTTGTTTTAACTTTCTGAGCGTGTTTTTAATCCAAACATATCATATCTATATGTTTTTGGAATCAGGAACCGACAAGGAATAAGATGAAAGTGTTTTTAAATTGATTTCGACAATTTAATTTTGATAATAATTTTTATATATTTAATTTTCAGAGCTTGATTTTAATCCAAATATAACATATTTATATGTTTTTGGAATCAGAAAATGATGGAGAATAAGATGAACGTAAATTTGGATCGTTTTATAAATTTTTATTTTTTTTTACAATTTTCAGATTTTTAATGACCAAAGTCATTAATTAATTTTTAAGCCACCAAGCTGAAATGCAATACCGAAGTCCGGGCTTCGTCGAAGATTGCTTGACCAAAATTTCAATCAATTTGGTTGAAAAATGAGGGCGTGACAGTGCCGCCTCAACTTTCACGAAAAGCCGGATATGACGTCATCAAAGACATTTATCAAAAAAATGAAAAAAACGTTCGGGGATTTCATACCCAGGAACTCTCATGTCAAATTTCATAAAGATCGGTCCAGTAGTTTAGTCTGAATCGCTCTACACACACACACACAGACACACACACACACGCACAGACACACACACATACACCACGACCCTCGTCTCGATTCCCCCCTCGATGTTAAAACATTTAGTCATAACTTGACTAAATGTAAAAAGGATTTCATCAGCAGCAAGAATTGACAACTGTTGCTTTTATCTGCATTCAACAACAAAATCATGACCGCATACACAGGTAAGAAGGTACAGTGGAAGCTGCCCTGACCACCACCCTTCGATACTGACCAACTGCCCATAACGTCCACCCAGAAGCTGCCCTGACCACCACCCTTCGATGCTGACCAACTGCCCATAACGTCCACCCAGAAGCTGCCCTGACCACCACCCTTCGATACTGACCAACTGCCCATAACGTCCACCCAGAAGCTGCCCTGACCACCACCCTTCGATACTGACCAACTGCCCATAACGTCCACCCAGAAGCTGCCCTGACCACCACCCTTCGATACTGACCCACTGCCCATAACGTCCACCCAGAAGCTGCCCTGACCACCACCCTTCGATACTGACCAACTGCCCATAACGTCCACCCAGAAGCTGCCCTGACCACCACCCTTCGATACTGACCAACTGCCCATAACGTCCACCCAGAAGCTGCCCTGACCACCACCCTTCGATACTGACCAACTGACCATAACGTCCACCCAGAAGCTGCCCTGACCACCACCCTTCGATACTGACCAACTGCCCATAACGTCCACCCAGAAGCTGCCCTGACCACCACCCTTCGATACTGACCAACTGCCCATAACGTCCACCCAGAAGCTGCCCTGACCACCACCCTTCGATACTGACCAACTGCCCATAACGTCCACCCAGAAGCTGCCCTGACCACCACCCTTCGATACTGACCAACTGCCCATAACGTCCACCCAGAGGGATCCCACAGGATTGATTCTCTCTATATCATTGACCTTTCCATAGCGACTACCTGTCTATGGCGACAACTTTTGGTCGGTCCCTTGGATGGCCGTTAAAGACAGGTTTGGCTGAAGAAAAAGAACTACAGATTAAATCATTTAGCAGAGGAAAAGGCTTAATTTAACTAGCTTACCAGCCGTACATATGATATGTACCTTCAAGATATTGTGCCAGGTAACCATGTCAATAATTTGTCACTGAATTCTCACCTGGAAGAATGTGAAAGGGCTGCGGTAGAGGACAGGTATGATGTGCAGTGTGGTCCCCACCACCAGAACCAACTCAAACACGTGCAGAGAGCGTCTCAGGTAACCACGGAGTCCCAGGCACCAGATCTTGAACAGTGCCTCCAGTGCAAACAGTACTGTCAGAATAACCTGCACAAAGAATAACAACGATAATAATAATAATAATGAACACTTGTTAATCGCTTAAAAATAACAATTGAAAGATTAGCAGCTCTAAATTTTGAATCTTGTAGCCATCGTCTCAGGTAACCACGTGCAGGTGGCTGATTATACACCTAAACACGCATTCATCTGGGTATCTCATCTAAAGACGGGGCAACACCTGGGAACATGACCCTAATGGCTTTGCCGTGAGGGCGTAAAACTTAAATTTCTCTCTCTCAGTAAGGATAAGGAATAGATGGGGATAAGATTTCATATAGTCCTGTGAGGTTACCCTCATGAAAATTCGGGCTGCTTTCTCACTGGGGAAAGCGAGCTGCCATACAGTATACGGCGCTACCCATTTTTCTTCTTTTTCCTGCATGTGTGTATTCACGTTTCCAAACCCATGAGACTTTCGCTGTGAGCTGCCATACAGTATACGGCGCTACCCTTTTTTCTTCTTTTTCCTGCATGCGTGTATTCACGTTTCCAAACCCCTGAGACTTTCGCTTTGAGCTGCCATACTGTATACGGCGCTACCCATTGTTCTTCTTTTTCCTGCATGTGTGTATTCACGTTTCCAAACCCATGAGACTTTCGCTGTGAGCTGCCATACTGTATACGACGCTACCCATTTTTCTTCTTTTTTCTGCATGCGTGTATTCACGTTTCCAAACCCATGAGACTTTCGCTGTGAGCTGCCATACAGTATACGGCGCTACCCATTCTTTCTTCTTTTTCCTGCATGCGTGTATTCACGTTTCCAAACCCCTGAGACTTTCGCTGTGAGCTGCCATACTGTATACGGCGCTACCCATTCTTTCTTCTTTTTCCTGCATGCGTGTATTCACGTTTCCAAACCCCTGAGACTTTCGCTGTGAGCTGCCATACAGTATACGGCGCTACCCATTTTTCTTCTTTTTCCTGCATGTGTGTATTCTCGTTTCCAAACCCATGAGACTTTCGCTGTGAGCTGCCATACAGTATACGGCGCTACCCATTTTTCTTCTTTTTTCTGCATGCGTGTATTCACGTTTCCAAACCCATGAGACTTTCGCTGAGAGCTGCCATACAGTATACGGCGCTACCCATTTTTCTTCTTTTTTCTGCATGCGTGTATTCACGTTTCCAAACCCATGAGACTTTCGCTGAGAGCTTGGGTTCTTTATCGTGCACATGCTTGCACACAGGGGGAGTTCGGAAACCGAGGAGAGTCTGCACAAAGTTGACTCTGGGAAATAAACCTCTCGCCGAACCTAGGGATCGAACCCACGCCGATAGCGACAACTGGGTTTGGAGCCAGCGCCCCTACAGACTGAGCTATTTGCCCACCTCAGCATAGTAGAACTCATCCAGCTTGTCCTCTGGCAGCTTATCGCGGTGGTTGAAGCTGAGGCTGGCGGCAATGCTAGCGTCCAGTAAAACAAGGATCAGGATGAAGGTATGGAAGAAGTTGCTGCGCAGCACCTTTTGGAAGATGGGGGGCGCCAGACCCTGCGCCTTGTTCTCGTCCATCATGACTAGTCTCCACATGGTGCCGTCACTCTGTATTACCTACAATAGAATGCCATTTAATACAATTCAGTGGAGTAGAGTACAGTGCAATACCATACAATACAGTACATTAGAGTGGAATATAGTACAGTACAGTAAAGTACAATAGCATACAATACAATATGGGAGGTAACCCTCATAGACTTAGCACCAGTCAAGCACTAGTCAAGCATTTTTATGAGGGGTTATTTCCCTTGAACTTGACGGGAAGAGCGTATTTTTCTATATAATTTACCTTTCCATAGCGAAAACCTGTATATAATGACTACTTTAGGTTCGTCCCTTCGGTTATTACTTGTCTGATTATGGGTAAAAACAGGAATTATTCTTTTGGATCGTCATACACAATAAGAAACACTGTAAACTGGATGATATCACATAAGGAAAAATAGCGCTATGTACCGATATCACATTTAGTCATAAAAAACATGCCTTCAATCCACACATCTCAGGGTTTCATTTACTAGTGCGCCCTGCGCCATTGGCGCATTAAATCTGAAAATGTCCCATCACAATTTGCGTCAGTGCGTCAAAGGGCGCATTGAGATTACTTTCCACTGCGCCAGCAAATGTACACTTTACATCGGATTACACACACACACACACACACACACACACACATATACACGCACACACACACACACACACACACACATAGAGATAACACGATATAGCGGCTAATTCTCAGATGGCACCATATTGCACTATTTTGCATCTTTGGTCAAAATGCGTACAGGCCTCTTTGGCGCTTCTTGCCTTCGACTATGTCCCATCGGAATTTGGTTGAGGGGGACAAATGTCCCATTGCCTTTTTCTCCCAGGTTAAACCCTGCATCTTATCACTCAATCACAAGCTCAGTCAGTAGTGGCCCTGGCTTTGAAACCAGTTGTGGCTATGGATGTGCAGGGCTCCCTAAGGTGAGCGTCCCTGGTCCTTTTTGCACTATAAGCCAAAAACACGTTCTAGAAACTCATGGAGTGGGGCCTGGGACACACTAAACCTAAAAAGAATGGGTCCCGGGACGCACTCATTTCTGTTATTGTGTGAACCTCAGGGAGTTCCCCAAGGACATAAAGATATATACCAAATAACCACATTCAGTATAACCCTTCACATCATCATCCTCAGACCGGGAAACTCCTGTTTTGCACGAGTATTCTCAAACAACCTTGGTGTATTTTTAGAAAAATGAGCGTACTCCACAGAGCATTTGTACATCCATGATTCAAACATGCTTCACACGCGTCCGTCGCACCGTTAAGTAAGTTTACCAATACATTTAAAACAAATGCTTCTTTCAATGTTTACTGACACAAACTATAATCATGTGTCAAAATACTGGATCGGCTTTGGGATGCGCTTGTGACGAAAAGTAGTCTAAGAATTGTTCTCGACGTACTTTTTTCTGCAGACCGTACTGATCGTATTCTAGACAATCAAGCGTACAGCAGTCCCTGCAATGTACGGCCCCCGGCGTGAGCGGACACCTGACATGTACGGACACATTTGCTCGGCACGGAGTGTTTTCCTTCTATATTTGCCCCCCCCTTAAACGGACACCTGCAAAACGTGGACGCGGACACTCATTTTCGGTCCCAACAGCAGGTCATACCTCCAATGTATGGACAGACCATCGTCAAATTTTCACCACAACAAATTCGATAACAGAGCAGTCCGGCTCCTGGTACAAATATCACAGCCGCAATGGCGTGATGACAGTCACTAATAACTTGAGTGCACGACTGTACCCATCAGGAGGGGGGGTAGTTTTGGTCAGGAGTGGAGTACATGCGAAGATGCCAACATGAAACTGCACTGTGCTCTTTATTCTTGTCTGTTGGACGTAAACAACAGAAACCACAGTCGATGAAGGTCCAGAGCGAAAGAGAGTGAAAAACCGGTCACAGTTCTCAGCATCGTGTGTCTGTGTGTAACCTCTTTCATTGACAAGATACTCTTGTTTCCCCTCAGCCTTGACCAGTGAGTCGGTTGCCTAATCTGTGAACCCTTCAGTTGTCTTGCTTTGTCAAAAGTTACGACACAGTCAACTGGTTTTGATCTGAGTGAACAGTGCAGCTGGCCTCTCTGGCCACAGCCCCAAACAGTAAATGGCTGGAGGGAGTGAGAGAGAGGGAGGGGGGGGGTGGAGGGGTAGCTGGCTAAACTCTGTGGGGTGTCCGGTGTCTCTGCATGTCAGCAGGAAGAGCATTGGAGAGAAATAGAGAGGTGTACTCTTCCACACAATTTCCAAGCATCAGTTGTCACGCTTGGGGTAGGCATTAGTGAGGGAGAGTGGGAGCTGTGTTATGTACAGTGGATTTCCGACTGAAGAGTGAAAAGTCACTGCCATGCCACATGATCGGCATGCAGTCAATAAAGCCAGACAAGAAGAAAATAAATTACATGATTATGACATGCAGCTCTATCTGCTGCTATTTATTCGAACTAGTTTTCAAGCTTATTCTTGCAAAGCATCTGCACACGCTCCTCTGTGCTGTGTTTGTGTGGCTGCTTTCGTATGTCAGTGCATGGTGAGTGTGTTCACTGCCTTGAGGATTTATTTTATCTCTTCTTTTCAACACTTTTTATACAAATCATTTTTACAGAACGTTTAAAGAAGTATTAGGAGTTTATTGTTAGTGTTTAGTAGCCACAAGAAGTGATTAGCATAGACTCAATCCCGTTGTTTGTGTGTCTCTGTGTGAGTGTATGGGGGAGGGGGTGGTGTGGTCACCCCTCCCGTGACAGGACACCTGCAATGTACGGACAGTTTTGCTATGGCCCAAGGGTGTCCGTTCATGGGACTGCTGTACAAAATACGGCGAAATCGTATGGGTTCCCAGGTCAGCATCCTCCATACAAAAAAAGATCATTTTGTTGGAGCATTTGTTGGGTAGGGGAAGTTCGAGAGGGCAGATGTGAATATATTTGCAAGGATTTTTGTGACAAAACGGCAAAAAAGAACCCTACCTGCGACCCGTCATTCTGTGCAGCTCCAGCCCTGGACCCCCACATCTGCTGGAACTGAACTCGGATCTCAGCGAACGTCTCGATGATCACAGCAATGAACACATTCTGCACACAGGAACAATATGACCAAACACTGATCGGTTCAACCGTTGCACGGTTTTTGCTGATCACAAAAACAGAAATTTGTCCTTAGGTCTGCCTTTGTTACCTGCAAGTTAAGTTACGACTTTTTCAGACCAAACTTTCTCAGGATTTTGGCTGTGTGAGTATGTGTGGAAGGCGCGACCACAGTATTCAATTGTGTGAACAATCCATTCAAATTTCTACGAATTTTGTTACTTCTTCTTCTTCTTCTGTGTTCATGGACTGAAACTCCCACGTACACTCGTGGTGTTTTTGCACATGTGAGATTTTACCTGCATGACGGTTTTTACCCCACCATTTAGGCAGCCATACACCGCTTTCGGGGGAGAATTTTGTTACAAGTTTGCAGGTTACTTCCACCTACCTTGACCAGCCAAGCCAAAAAGAAGATGAGCGAGATGAAGTAGAGATAGGCCTTCCATGACGGCAGACTGTCAATGGCGTCGTACATGATAAATACCCATCCTTCCTGTGATCCTGCCTGGTACACTGTGAAGATGCTGGTAGCTGAAACATCAGAGGCCTTTATAATCATGCTTACAAATAACACTGACATTCTTACAAATAACATTAAAAGTCTCATAAATAACATTGAAATTCACTTAAATTGGTAGAAATAACACTGAAATTCTTAGAAATAACTCAAATTGTTAGAAATGACACTAAAATTCTTACAAATAACACTAAAAGTCTCATAAATAACATTAAAATTCACTCAAATTGTTAGAAATAACACTGACATTCTTAGAAATAACACTCAAGTTGTTAGAAATGACACTGAAATTCTTAGAAATAACACTCAAATTGATAGAAATGACACCAAAATGTTTAGAATGTCACAAGTGTTAGCGTTAGGAATGAACCGAGTGTGAACATGCCGAGCCAAATAACACTGAAATTCTTAGAAATAACACTCAAATTGATAGAAATGACATCAAAATGTTTAGAATGTCACAAGTGTTAGCGTTAGGAATGAACCGAGTGTGAACATGCCGAGCCAAATAACACTGAAATTCTTAGAAATAACACTCAAATTGATAGAAATGACATCAAAATGTTTAGAATGTCACAAGTGTTAGCGTTAGGAATGAACCGAGTGTGAACATGCCGAGCCAAATAACACTGAAATTCTTAGAAATAACACTCAAATTGATAGAAATGACATCAAAATGTTTAGAATGTCACAAGTGTTAGCGTTAGGAATGAACCGAGTGTGAACATGCCGAGCCAAATAACACTGAAATTCTTAGAAATAACACTCAAATTGATAGAAATGACATCAAAATGTTTAGAATGTCACAAGTGTTAGCGTTAGGAATGAACCGAGTGTGAACATGCCGAGCCAAATAACACTGAAATTCTTAGAAATAACACTCAAATTGATAGAAATGACATCAAAATGTTTAGAATGTCACAAGTGTTAGCGTTAGGAATGAACCGAGTGTGAACATGCCGAGCCAAATAACACTGAAATTCTTAGAAATAACACTCAAATTGATAGAAATGACATCAAAATGTTTAGAATGTCACAAGTGTTAGCGTTAGGAATGAACCGAGTGTGAACATGCCGAGCCAAATAACACTGAAATTCTTAGAAATAACACTCAAATTGATAGAAATGACATCAAAATGTTTAGAATGTCACAAGTGTTAGCGTTAGGAATGAACCGAGTGTGAACATGCCGAGCCAAATAACACTGAAATTCTTAGAAATAACACTCAAATTGATAGAAATGACATCAAAATGTTTAGAATGTCACAAGTGTTAGCGTTAGGAATAAACAGAGTGTGAATGTGCAGAGCCAAATAACACTGACATTCTTAGAAATAACACTCAAATTGATAGAAATGACACCAAAATGTTTAGAATGTCACAAGTGTTAGCGTTAGAAATGAACAGAGTGTGAATGTGCCGAGCCAAATAACACTCAAATTGATAGAAATGACACTGAAATGTTTAGAATGTCACAAGTGTTAGCGTTAGGAATGAACAGAGTGTGAATGTGCAGAGTCAGAGTACGCCTGCCTGTTTGTCTTTCCTTGGTTATTTTCTTTCAGTAGGCTTTTCTTTCTAGGTTAGGTTTCTGTCGTGCTTTTTTTGTCTTTTTAAACAAAGACTTATTGTTAACGTTTAATTCTCCTCGTTTGTGATTTTATTCCTTCTTTGTTTGTTTTGTTGTCTTTGTCACACATCGTTTGCCTCACACCTCTCTTCTGCTTCAGGAATGTGACATAGAAACAAGTCACTGACATTTTTAGAAATAACATAGGAATTCTTCACACGCATGTGTTCACCCCAACATATTCCATACTTTCATTTTTTACTGAGTTTTTTTAAATTCAGCATCAGGCCAACCAAAAATTGTTTAGGGTTCAAAATTACTTGGTGCTACATTGAAAAATAATGCAACATGCACAAGGGTGAACTACTTTGCTGACTATAGAGTGTCAAAGGAATGCTCTACTTTTTCAGAGGAATAGTTTTCTTCTGCAAAAATTGCAGAAAAAAATGAAGACTTCAAATCAAGTCATAACAAGTGCATCATATTTCATGTTGCACCTAATCTGAACAAACTGTCACACTTTATTCTCAGCAGAGCAACCGTTTCTGGCAATCACACCATGATGAAGATTTCGGAACCTGCACAGGCTTTCTGTAATTTTCTTCTAGGCATCCTAATTTGCATAACTGAAGTGCACGCACCTTTTCAAACAACATTACCCAAACCTAGCTGATAGCAGAATTTATAGCTGATCAGAATCAAACAAAATGACTGATACTGACCTAGATGGTCAAAGCCGTTGAATCCCATGATCTCCGGACGAAGGTTCAACTTCTTGCAGACCAGTCCACTGGGGCATGAGTAGCCCTCTCCCTCGTTCTCTGCGCAGTGTGTGTCTGGCACCGACAAGTTGTACAGAGTCAAGTTGCTGCAAAAAAAGAGCAGATGTTCATTTTGTACAGGCAAACAATGTATGCCGATTGCCGCTGTCTTCGCGAGAAAGTCTATAAAACTACTTTGTGCTAGCCAGGCAAGAACAGAATACCACTTTTTGCTTGGCCAGAAAGTCTATGAAACTACTTTGTGCTAGCCAGGAAAGAATAGAATACCACTTGCTTGGCCAGAAAGTCTATGAAACTACTTTGTGCTAGCCAGGCAAGAATAGAATACCACTTGCTTGTCAAGAAAGTCTGTGAAACTACTTTGTGCTAGCCAGGCAAGAATATAATACCACTTGCTTGTCAAGAAAGTTTGTGAAACTACTTTGTGCTAGCCAGGCAAGAATAGAATACCACTTGTTTGTCGAGAAAGTCTGTGAAACTACTTTGTGCTAGCCCTGGGCAAGAATTTGATACCAGCAGTCCCCCGAGAGCGGCGTATGGCACTAGCAGGTCTGCACATAAGTTGACCTGGGAGATGAGAAAAATGTCCCCCCCTTAACCCACCAGGCAGCTGTGGCATGGATTTTAACTCACGACCTTCCGATTAGGAGGCTGATGTTTTATCCACAAGGCCCATTTGTGACGGGGGTGAATTCTGAGCTACCAAACCCCTGGCAAGCCTCAAGGCAGACATACTCTTCTGTGTAATCGTAGGTGCTGTTCTCCACACAGTGATGCTTCATGGTGCCGAAGAACTGCACGCCCAGAAAGCCGTACAGCAACATGAAGAACAGAAAGAAGATGGTCACGTTGTAGATCTGGTGGCTCGACCGCCTGAAACAAACAATTACAAAGTCCTTTACTTTCCAAAGCGGTATTTCCAAGAGTTGTTGTATTTGTTGTTGTTTGTTGTAGTAGTTTATGGTGGTGGTGATGTTGGTGGTTAGCTCATTTCATGTATAATCTGAAAGTATGTGAACAATTGTTTCCCCTCTTGTATTTATGACCAGTGCAATAACCAGTAGCTCACATTTGTGTTCTTTCTTTATTTGGTGTTTAACGTCGTTTTCAACCACGAAGGTTATATCGCGACGGGGAAAGGGGGGAGATGGGATAGAGCCACTTCTCAGTTGTTTCTTGTTCACAAAAGCACTAATCAAAAAATTGCTCCAGGGGCTTGCAACGTAGTACAATGTATTACCTTACTGGGAGAATGCAAGTTTCCAGTACAAAGGACTTAACATTTCTTACATACTGCTTGACTAAAATCTTTACAAAAATTGACTATATTCTATACAAGAAACACTTAACAAGGGTAAAAGGAGAAACAGAATCCGTTAGTCGCCTCTTACGACATGCTGGGGAGCATCGGGTAAATTCTTCCCCCTAACTTGACCGCGGGGGGCACATTTGTGTTGCTGTTTACTTGAATCATGCACAATAACAAAGTATCAAATCTTGAAATGTAAAAAATGTTGGTCCACTGTATAACTTACTTGAAAATGGAGTTGATTCTGTTCTTGGGTAGCTGGAACTTGAAGAAGTTTCTGAACACTCTGAGGAGGACCAGCGGCCGAGGAGCGCGAACGATGCGCAAGATGGCAGCGTCCGAATCGTTGATATCAGGGTCCTTCATCTCAAAGACCTGGATCAACAGGAAAGACAAATGTCAATTTGATCATAAAAATATTTTTAACTGCTATTCATTGTTGGTTTGGAAGTCTAAATCAATAATAATAATAATAATAATAATAATAATAATAATAATAACAAGAAGAGCAAACGCTCGATCGAGTCACTTTCGCAGTTCTGAATATTATATGAGGCATCAGATGGACAGGAAGAAATTGCTATTCACAACACAATACAGATGTAAATAATTTGATGTAAAGAATAATCCTATAAAGTTTGAATCAAATCCGATGAATAGTTTCAGAGATATGATATTTCAATTTTTTTCCTTCAAGACATACCTGTGACCTTGAAAAAGGTCAAAGGTCACCAAAGCAGACGTCAAAGTGTAGAGGTCACTGGGAGTCACGTTCACATAAAATTTGAGCCCGGTCACTTTTATAGTTTCCGAGAAAAGCCCAACGTTAAGTTGTGTGTTGCCGAACAGAAAAGGCTAGTTATCTCCCTTGTTTTTCTGATAACGTTCGTAAAAGGCTACAGATGTAAATACTTTGATGTAAAGAATAATCCTACAAAGTTTCAATCACATCCGATGAACTTTGTCAAAGATATAAAATGTCTAATTTTTCCTTTGACGCTGACCTGTGACCTTGAAAAAGGTCAAAGGTCAACGAAACCATCGTTAAAGTGTAGAGGTCATTGGAGGTCACGACTAAACAAAATATGAGCCGGATCGCTTTGATAGTTTCCGAGAAAAGTCCAACGTTAAGGTGGTGTCTACGGACGGCCGGCCGGACAGACTAACACTGACCGATTACATAGAGTCACTTTTTCTCAAGTGACTCAATAATAATAATAATAATAATAATAACTGGACATTTTTAAGTGCCTAACCTATGGCTCTAAGCCCTTTACAAAAGAACATATACAAAATAGAACAATTAAATGTACAACCTACATAAAACAATCAATTATACGGACAAAAATCACCACATGTACTGTTCACACAATATTCATATATGCTATACACACTATATACACACACAAACCCAGCGAACACTTTCAACAATCATACCAACTTTAAGGGAGAGGAGTACGTGCAGAAATGGAATGGAATTGACATTAGGCCGGGTTGGTGTAATAGTGTGTGAAAAAGAAAGTTTTCAACTGTTGTTTGAAAGAGCGGAGAGAGGTGCAGTGTCTGACAGAGAAGGGAAGAGAGTTCCAGGGTGGTGGTGCAGCACAACAGAAGGTTCTTGCTCCGTGCTGCTTCCTGTTGAAGCGCTCAAGCCGTGACCTCAACGATAAAACTTATTATTGACAGGTTACGCCAGAGCTAAGTAACACTGTAATGAGTCTAAGTTACACATCTGACATTTTTAACAGCCAAGAAAAGAGTGACCTTTAGAGACCGTTTTGTTTGTTTGTTTGTTTGTTTACTTAACGCCCAGCCGACCACGAAGGGCCATATCAGGGCGGTGCTGCTTTGACATTTAACGTGCGCCACACACAAGACAGACGTCGCAGCACAGGCTTCATGTCTCACCCAGTCACATTATTCTGACACCGGACCAACCAGTCCTAGCACTAACCCCATAATGCCAGATGCGAGGCGGAGCAGCCACTAGATTGCCAATTTTAAAGTCTTAGGTATGACCCGGCCGGGGTTCGAACCCACGACCTCCCGATCACGGGGCGGACGCCTTACCACTAGGCCAACCGTGCTTTAGAGACCGGTGGTAGCTATGGAAAGTTGAATGATACAGACAAAAACCCTTGTTGGGAATCCTTTGGGGTGGTTATAATGGGCATGTGGTTGTTATCAAGAGGGTGTTGTCAGGGCAGGTGGTTGTTATCAAGAGGGTGTTGTCATGGCAGGTGGTTGTTATCAAGAGGGTGTTGTCAGGGCAGGTGGTTGTTTTCAAGAGGGTGTTGCCAGGGCAGGTGGTTGTTATCAAGAGGGTGTTGTCAGGGCAGGTGGTTGTTATCAAGAGGGTGTTGTCAGGGCAGTTGGTTGTTATCAAGAGGGTGTTGTCAGGGCAGGTGGTTGTTATCAAGAGGGTGTTGCCAGGGCAGGTGGTTGTTATCAAGAGGGTGTTGTCAGGGCAGGTGGTTGTTATCAAGAGGGTGTTGCCAGGGCAGGTGGTTGTTATCAAGAGGGTGTTGCCAGGGCAGGTGGTTGTTATCAAGAGGGTGTTGCCAGGGCAGGTGGTTGTTATTAAGAGGGTGTTGTCAGGGCAGGTGGTTGTTATCAAGAGGGTGTTGCCAGGGCAGGTGGTTGTTATCAAGAGGGTGTTGTCAGGGCAGGTGGTTGTTATCAAGAGGGTGTTGTCAGGGCAGGTGGTTGTTATCAAGAGGGTGTTGCCAGGGCAGGTGGTTGTTATCAAGAGGGTGTTGTCAGGGCAGGTGGTTGTTATCAAGAGGGTGTTGCCAGGGCAGGTGGTTGTTATCAAGAGGGTGTTGTCAGGGCAGGTGGTTGTTATCAAGAGGGTGTTGTCAGGGCAGGTGGTTGTTATCAAGAGGGTGTTGTCAGGGCAGGTGGTTGTTATCAAGAGGGTGTTGTCAGGGCAGGTTTGACAGCAACAACCTGTGCGCAGACCTGTTTACCCTAAACCCGAGGCAAGAGTACTTTCCCAAAAAGTTGAGTGTATTTTTCAAAAAGTTGGTGTACTTTGCAAGCAAAGCCATATGGGCTAGGGAAAATGTACGCGTGGGTGCAAACGTGTTTGTGTAAGAATAGCATGTCTTGTGAACACCTTCAGAATTTAACTCCTTCCAATACAACAGGGATAAAACAATTTTATTTACCTGTCAGTTTATAGCATTATAACCAGTGTCTTCCAAACAGATTGATAATGAAAAGATGAAGTTCGTGAAATAACATCTGCGGTTGACATTGCTTCAGCACGGACTACAGCCCTTTCTTCTGGCAGGATTTGCTTTGCGGGAATGAACTTCATAATTCCTTGGCAGCTTTTAGCAGATTTCTTTGCAGCAACCTTGTCCAGGTGAGTTTTGGAACTGCAGTGTCGTTTGATGTCATATTTCCCAGCATGGGCAACGGAGAAATCTGATTTACAATACTTGCAGTGTGCATGACTTTTTCCCATAGTAGACTCCACAATTCCTGGCTCTTTCTTATATTTCTCCAAGAAAATCTGCTGCTTCTGCTGTTTAGACTTGGTACAGTCATCCGAAACGGGCAGATTAATTTTTTTCCGCTTCATTTTGCCACGATTGTCCAGACGATCGCACGTGCCAACAACTGAACAAGGTTTCCACAGCTCAAGAGTCGCTGTCATGGTTATCTCCCTTCGACCGAAACTGGTATCAGTTGTACCATTCCGTAATCAGCACACCAACAACGGAAAACGTATTCTAGACTTTTTCTTAGGCGTATTTTGTGCGTGTGTCGCGTATTTGCGTACCGATAATAATTTGGCGTACAAAATACGCCCAAATCGTACTGGTAAACAGGTCTGTGTGCGTGTTGATCTTTTCGTGTATGACCGTTTTTACCTTGCCATTCAGGCAGCCGTACGCCGCTTTTGGGGGGAAGCTTGCTGGGTATTTTCGTGTTTCTATTACCCACCGAACTCTGACATGGGTTACAGGATCTTTTACATGTGCACTTGGTCTTCTTCTTGCGTGTAAACACGAAGGCGGATAAGGCACAAGCAGGTCTGCACATAAGTTGACCTGGGAGATAACTCCACCGTAAATCCACAAGGCCACAAACCCATGACCTTCCGCATGGGGGTCTGGCGTCTTATCCACTAAGCCACTGCGCACACCCGTTGAAGAATAAAGTGATGAAAATGAGAAAAATTACAGACCTGTAGCAGCACGGAACCCCACAGGCAGATTATCATGACTCCGTCAAACTGACACCATCTGTCCTTCAGGTACGGTGCTTCACCCTACACAAAAAGATCAAGTCTTTCAACATGATTAAAAGAAAAAAATTCCAGTATGTGTAGACAAACTATAAATGAATAAAGAAAAAGAAAGAATTTACTGTACATGACAATAGACGATTACTGTCTTCAGAGTATCTGTAGACTGAATCACACTTTGGTTCAGCAAGGGATTCCACTATATTACTCTTGTGCGTTAACTGAAAAACAATCACTCACAGTCAGCATTACACCCGATTCATTATTCAATTCATTAGTGATAAAAAGTTGAAACTGACGTTCCAGGCTCCTCTGATCTGCATCTTGGCGATCATCTCGGCGGTGAAGAGCACAGTGATGACAGTGTCGAAGGCGAAGGTGATGTAGATTAGCTTCGTTGCCACTTTGAACGTCTCGGGCGTGTTCATGCTCACCGACAGCATACTGATGAATGCACACAAACGCAGCATGCGGCGCACCTGAAAGGAAGAGTAAATGTTTCAGATTTGGAGCAGAAAAAATGTCTAAGAAACAGAAGGAAGTAAGTGCCCTAAATAAACAACAACGGCGAGCAAGACGAGTCACGCGGAACCACGTTCCTGATAATTATTGAAAAAATAAGAAGCATAATTTAAGACTTTCCTGCTTTTAAGACCTGTAAGTTTCAGATTTTCTGTTCATACTTTCATGCGTGTTGAACCACTCCGTTTTATCCACTTCCAATTTAAGAAGACCGCCTCTCTTTTAAAGGCCTGATTTTCTCACATTTTTGGGCCGTCATAAAAGGGGGTCTCCATGCAGTCACAGTATTCAAGTTGACCTCCAAAGATACTCACCCAGTTCTTGTTGACCCATTCTATATCAGCGTTGTCGTTGAGGTTTTCATCCGGTCCGTAGTCTGCCAGCGGCATTCCATCCTTGTAACTAGTTTTCCTATTCACTAACATCATCCCCATGACTGCGGGTGTCTGCATTCTAACGACTGTAATAACATCATTGGCAATTAACAGTCAAGAACAGTTAAGCAAAGTAAACTATCATTAACATCATTAGTCAACAAGAGTGGAATAAAGTTAACTTTCCATGTCATTCACAAAAAATGCTAAGGAAAATGCTGTCCTAGATCCTGGCCATTGCCTGATTCTCTGAGACATTATTACACTTATTGTATCTGTGCGGTGAGTATTACAGTTAACAACAAATTGTATCTGCGAGTATTACAGTTAACAACAAATTGTATCTGCGAGTATTACAGTTAACAACAAATTGTATCTGCGAGTATTACAGTTAACAACAAATTATATCTGCGAGTATTACAGTTAACAACAAGTTGTATCTGCGAGTATTACAGTTCACAACAAATTGTATCTGTGCGTCGAGTATTACCGTTAACAACAAATAATTGTATCTGCGAGTATTACAGTTAACAACAAATTGTATCTGTGCGGCAAGTATTACCGTTAACAACAAATTGTATCTGCGAGTATTACAGTTAACAACAAAGTAAAGTGGAACTCCCTTTTTAGATCTCCCAATTTAAGATTCCCTCTGAAAAAGGAGGAGGGTTGGGCGTGGGGTTAGCACCCCCACCCTGCAAAAACGACTTCGCTACAGAAACGTCAACGAAACGCCATCTTAAGACCCTGTTTTCTCAGATTTTGTGTTAATAACCTCTGTAAATTCACCCCCATTTTAAGACTCCCTCCTTTTCAAGACATGTTTCCATTTTTTTTCTCGACAACTTTAGGGAAACTGTTACTCACTGTCAGTGTCACTGTATCAATAATAATAATAATAAGAAGAACATTTATATAGCGCTAAATCAAAAACTTTCGTTAAAAAGGCTTGCTCTAAGCGCTTGACATCTAAACTAAAACGTCATTCACATTCTTTACAATGATGTACAAGAACTTCATGTCACACTCTTTCATTCATTTCTTTCAATGTCATTCACCACAAACCCAAAACTAAATGTTGTCTTAATACCTGCCAGATATTTCAGTGATTATGAGTCTTAGAGTTTCAGAATGAGAACAAAATGACTTGTCTACTTACTGATGTCTCAGTTTATCACGTCTATTAATAAAAGTAAACTGAGTCTCACACTTCTTTCACTTTGGCAAATTAAGATGTAAAATAACATGCTGCTGACAAGAACCTATTAGTTTTAGAGGTCTTGCAGTAATTTTACTTCAAAGATTAAAACCAAAACACTTCACTCTGGCAAAAATACTCAAATTATCTACTGACACTTGTGTTTTGTTGAAGCAGTTAAATAGACTATCACTGTATCAGTATTGTGTTTTATTTTACAGATGAGATTCAGGTATAGCACTGACATGACACACCATTTTTTTTTATCTAAAAACTCCCTGACGCTATTTTTTCATTGTGATGCGCGTGGTATGCGCAACAATAATGTGCTTCTTTTTCTTCAACACTAATGCTGCATAGAAATATATGCAAATCCTCAGCTTTCAGACGTACACTATCAAATACACAGCTGCTGTTCTGTGCTTAATGCATCTCTGGCAATGAAAACAAAAGGACTTGTTGAGATATTATGCAAAAGTCAGAGCGCAAAGATTTTGATCTATGGCACATTTTCCTTCATTGCTGCGTATGTTTTATACGTTTTTTTTTCATTTTTAAAGCTAGCAAAATCCCAGATGTTAGGATTGTTCTGTAATTACAGACAATTCAAAAGACAGAATCACTGTGTTAATTCACAAAGAAATCACATGCAGATCGTAGCACACTTGTCAGTTGATGCACATTTTTTAGATGGGCAAAATTAAGGCCCAGGAAGAGACAAGAAAAAAGAACATGCCGTCCAACTTATTATTTTCATATTAATTAGGCAAAAATTTCATTCCAGCTGCACACGCAAAAAAGCAAAGGAAAAAAATCCTCTTCGGTTCTTGTTCTACCTTCTTCTTCTAAGTGTAATCCTTAAGTTTTGTAATACACTTGAGGTTCCACAAATGACCATGAAAACAAGAAGTTAGCATTTTAAAAATTCCATAATTGAACAGGGAAGCTCAATTAGACAACAATTAACTAAGGGGAAAAGATGTGTATACATGTATTAGAAACACATTACATCAGGGGTCGCACTGACTTAGACTTGAGTGATTCTCATAGGTTGACGCATAACCAAGACTTTTTTGGTGTCATCAATAATATGATTCAATACGGCTAAAATGCGCATGGCACCTGATACATGCGCATGGCAACATAAAATGTTGTATAAGGCCCAAAAAAAAATAGGTCTGTTTACGGTAACCCGACCGACCCTAGTTTTTTCGCGCGACCCTAGACTTTTTTTGGCATTTGGGAGAAAAAAAAAATCTTGTTTTTTTGGCAAAATAACGTAAAAATATGGTTTTTTGGAAAAAAAAAAAAATCCCGACCTACCGACCCTATTTTTTTGGCCTATGTTACCGTAAACAGACCTATTTTTTTTTGGCCTTATACAACATTTTGCAATTTACCGAGACCCCCAGTGATTATATCAACATTAAATCAAGGTGACTTTTTTGTCAATTAGTTCCAACTATCTACCAAATAAAAATGCAAGATGTGAACACTTACCTATGTATAAATAAAGCTATACAGCTAAAAACTATGTTGCCTGAATAGGCAAGACCAGTCTTCCAAAGCCAAAGACCATCTTGCTTCTCTTCTCAAAGTTTTGTCTCTGAAAGATGAAATCATGCATATCATACCAGACTTTTTTCAAATGCAATTCAAACAAATTAAGACCTGCATATTTGCTGTATGTATCTCAAAGGTAAAGATTTAAAGGGTAAACCTTTTTTTAATATTTTTATTTAGCCTTTTAGTTTTAACTGTTTTCATTGCTATGATCTCTTTTCTAACAAAGAGAAAACAAAATAAATCTAAAACAGTACTATGAAAATTGAAACATCACCCTTCAGAGACAAGCAAACTGCCAAGTTTCAGTTAATAAGATTCTAAGTTTGTATTGCACTAAATGTACTATATTTATAAGAGAACTATAAAAAAAAGGCTATATACATTTTATCATGCGCAAGAGGACGGAGATTGGTCTTCAAATTGTCACACAAACAAAAAAAGAAAAAGAAAAAAATCATATAAAAAATTGCCAACAGTGAAACGGTGCATGCTTTGTAAGCTGTTATAAAAAGCCAGTCGTACCAGCCTTAAGCCTGACTTCAAGTCTTTCAAACACATAATTAATGTTGTTCACAGTGTTTGTTAAGCCAGACAAAGTCAGTGTGCGTGTGTGTGTGTGCATGTGTGTGGGTGTATATGTGTGTGGGTGTATATGTGTGTGTGTGTGTATGTGTGTGTGCATGATATTGTACGCATGTTTGATCATGTGTATGTGCTTGGGACATTTAGTACTAGTAATATCATATGTGTGAGTGTAGCATGATATCGATATTATATACATGTACAGCAAAATCTTATTTGTTCTATATAAGTGTGCCCTTTGCAGACTAGATGATAAGAAATTATGGTGAGACAGGTGTCAACGTCATTAAAGGAAGGTATATATATAGTACATACAGCAGGGACATCCATATGAATTATAATCAAATGATTGCTTTGGCAAAACAAAAACATATCACTTGCACAATGCAGATTGATCAGCTCAGTGGAATACCCCTTTAAGCCACGGATTTAAGACTAATTCCTCTTTATTAACTCCTTGCTTTTTTTCGGACTTTCCGTTCATAATGATTCAATCTCTGCAAATTTACCTCCATTTGAACTTTAAGACTCCCTTCTTTATTTTAACTAATTTAACTTTTTAAGACCCATGATTTTCTCAGATTTTTGTTTCGGTCTTGATTAAAAGGGGGATTCCACGGTACGCATTACAGACACGCAGCAAATATGGTAGTAAAATTGGTACATCTTTAGTGCCATATAAAGATTGCCAAAGCTTTCACATAATAGTTAAAAGTCAACAGAAGTCAAGATCGAAGCATTAGTCTGGTGAAAGTTGAAACACAAGAATCTGTGCAGACAAGATATGCTATCTCACCATGACTAAGAAAAGAACTGTCTTTCCGGAGTTTTCCGGATTTCAGTCCAATGCTACCAAGTTCTCTGGAAGAAGATTTTGTCTCGTGATTAAATAAACAGTGCAAAAACCAATCTTGTAGCCTACTTAAAAGAGCAAAACCTTACTAATTGCCTCGTTCCCACCTGTTACGCATCCACTACACCTATGCATCAGCTGTACTGACAACTGTACATTTACGTTGTATTTTTAAACTTGATTCGCTTCGAAACAGCACCCTGCAAGTAGACCTGAATTCTACTGATTTTGAACGCCTGCATTCCTCACCACTCTTTGAATTGTTTAATCATTAGGACTACCGAGTACCGTTTGCTTTGACTGGTCAACGAAATCAAAAGCAGTATAACGCGATGTGAGAGATCTATGCAGACGACCCGACCACAACTAAACACACATTGCCACAGAAAAGGCACGAGGTTGAACGAAAAGGCCCCCTTATTTACTTTATTATCCGCATGTAACTCTGTAAAAGGTCAAAATTCCTGCAACCTGTTGCACCAACAGCCGAAAACAGCGCACTCACCTCAGCTTCCCCATTCTGGCATCATCAACACCATCTTTGATAAATTATTCATGCTGCAAGCGCGCCTGCGCAGTCGAGCGCCCAGCCTCCGCTGATTACACGTGCGACGAATCACAGGCACCTGTCGTCTGCATTATTTTTGACGATACTTGTTTTTCTTCTTCTTCGTATTGAGGGAAGCCCTATACAGGGCAATTATCCTCCGCACTGGACACTGCTGCCTCAAAGCACACATAAGGAGGATAGGTGTAGCAGAGTCTGCCACATGTGACTGTGGAGAGGGAGATCAGACTCCAGAACATGTTCTCCAAGCATGTCCCCTCCTCGACCAACTGCGGACCCAGACATGGCCTGACCAAACAGATCTGAGGACCAAAATGTGGGGAGCACTGGAGGACCTGGAAAGAACGTCCATGTTCATGGCATCCTCCAGATTCCGAGTCTGACACAACCGTCGTACGAAGAAGCGCATCGCACCACTGCCAGCACCTGTAAACAAAACCCTGTACCCTGCCCTAGGCCACCAGTAAGTAGGGTCGATGAAGGCTAGGGCAGCACCGGCAGGGGTATAACCCCTGCAACCGCTCCGGCCGCCGGCTTGGCCTAGCGGCCCGAGACTTGAAAATGCTGTGTGGTCCTGCCCCCCCCCCCCCCACCCCCCTCTCCCTGCAAATTTTATTTTCTTCCGCAACCCTCCAAAGCGCCACTAATAGTCAGAACGTTGACCCTGGGCGTTAAATGGAAGAAGAAGAAGAAGAAGAAGCTGGAGTGAAAGATAAAGTAAATAGTGTACCTATGAAAATAAAGACAGGGTGGGTTGGTAGGCATTGCAAGCTACTGATCAGTGGCTTTCAGTCGCGACCACCGCTTGAATGATCGAGTTGGATAAAAGGCTGAACACTGATATAGCAACGAAGTGTATGCATTTTGACGATACTTGTATGTCATTTAAAACTGACATCTTATCAAGTTGTGCAATTGCTTGAATGACAATGAATAAAAGGTTATAAACTCTGATATATAGCAACGAAGTGTATGCATTTTGTATGTCATTTATAACTGGCATCTTATCAAGTTGTACCATTGCTTGAATGACAGTCTTGGATAAAAGGTTAAAAACACTGACGCAACGAAGTGTATGCATTTGTGTGTGTAAAAAGTGCACCAGGAAGTTAACATGAATAACAAACACTAAAATCAATAAACTAAGTATGTAGTATTTATAGGTATTCTTCTTCTTCTTCCGGTTGGTAGCAAAAGTCCACAATTCAGGCCGACCATTACATTATTGCCACTTTAGGGGTGAAGAGAATTAAGTGACATGTATGACATGTGCTTTGTTCTGTGTCAAAATTACTGTTACATCACTTCCTCTATGTTGGATGTTGATACTAAATCTGTTGCTCTCTATGACAAGAAAAAGCAAACAACATGTTGGTAATGCATGATTACTGTATTATGTGCGGGTTTTCAAACTGCTGTAAAACATGACTGAACAAAATAAGGAAGGCTATATAAAAAAAGAAAAAAACAGATTCGTACATGGAGGATAATTATGCTACTGGCTTCAAGATTATTGCATAGTTTTTGATTTTTGTCTTTTATTACCTTTTAATTAATTGTGTAAGACGGGGCAGGGGTAAATATTCTCAGGCAAACGTGTTACTTTGACACGCTACTAAAATCGTAAAAATGCATATTTTTCAACCGACCAGGTTAGGACAGTCGTACAGGAAATTCAATTATTTCTATGATCATTTCAAGTTAATAAGAATTATCCACTAAAGCGTTATATATAATGACAACAGTCAACATAAATCAGTGAGATAGTGTTAAAAATGGTTGTTTAAGAAAGGCTCCTACGCACAGAGTGGACACAAGCATTTTTGTTGAAACCAGGTGCTGTTTGTTGCAAAGTGTCTTTACTACTTGAATATGCATTAAAAAGAACAAATCTTTTGCTTTAAACAAAAAGTTGTGTTTATCTTTTTTTTTACGCTGCAATTTACCATAGCCTGTGTGTGTGTGTGTGTAGGTGTAGGTGTGTGTACACTGAATGTGCATGCATACATGTGTGAGTGTGACTCAGTTTATGTGTGTGCGTGCGTGCATGTGCGACTGTTTGTGCATGTGTGTGTGCATGCATATGTGTGTGTGTGCGTGCGTGCATGTGTGTGTTCCCATGCAAGTCAGTGTGTGCATGTGCCTGTTTGCATGTCTGTATCACTGATCAGTGGCCTGTATGTATGTGCTAAATTGTGTTGATGCAAGCATATCATCCACATATTTGTCCAGGTCCTTACAAACACAAACAATATTAGACTTGAAGAAAGTTCAGTTTTATTTAGAGCAGAACAAGGATGAACAAGTTCATGACTTGTACAGATCACAAGTGAACAAGTAGATCTTGAATTAACATAGATTCATATGTAAAGGGTGAAAGTCATACAAACTGTTCAAACAACCACATGCAACACCATCCCCTCAACACACATAACAAGACTCATAGCACCATGCACACAAAAAGTAATAAAATTAATTTGCATTTTTTTCAGTTTTCAATCTGTTAAATCTTCACAGAAAAAAGGGCCTTAGCCAGCTGAAAATGTATAAGACAGAGAAGAAAGTTGAAAAAAAGAGAATCCTGAATTGTGTCTTGGAGAAAGATGAAGTGCAAATTGTAACTGATCCAGAGGAAACAACTATGTACACAGAATTGAGAAAAACAATTCCAACAATTTAATCTCCATATATAAAGATCCCCCACAGATTTTCTGAGTGAATATTCTAGCTTATATACAGAGGATTGCGTATACAATACATACAGGTACACCTTAAAGGTGAATTGCATTGATGTCTGCATTGTTTGGCACGCACAACACACAAATGACAGGAGACAAGGACGGTACACAAAAACAATTTTACAAAACAAACTTTACAACGTTCGTACAGCTTCTTGTACTGGTACACAAAAACAATTTTACAAAACAAACTTTACAACGTTCGTACAGCTTCTTGTACTGGTACACAAAAACAATTTTACAAAACAAACTTTACAACGTTCGTACAGCTTCTAGTACTGGGCTTCATAAACACTACGGACACTTTCAAACAATCAACAAGAGACGTCCTATAATCTCCGGTATCATTCTCAGTTTTTGAGTTTTACAAAGAAACCCATTTTAAACAAATCTCTTAAAGAAAGGCTCAGAGACTCTGTGCTTACGGGCTTCTTATGAGCAGTGCAGCCCATTCTAAACAAGGTTGAATTTGCCCATCAACATTTCTGGTACAACTATTAAAAATAACCTCCAGTCCTCCTCAAAACAAACAAACAAAGCAAACGCAGACTAACAATATCAACAACTCAATATCAAAACATATTACATTTTCAACAATACAAATTTTCCCTTATTCTAAAGTTCAGAACTTGAAGCGTTGACAAAACATACCCTCTCACACAAAAAAAGATGCAAATCAAACAAACAGCAAAACATACAACTTTTTTTTCTTTCACATTTAAATGCAAACCCCTTGCACTGACTGACCGCTGGCTGACCATAGTCGATTTTTGTTTTCATGTTTTCATAAATATTACCATCAACATTCTTTGCAAAATAAAAATATAAGATTTACAGTTGGGACCTTTTCTGTCATGATTCAGACTTTGATGTTGTACAACACTGTTTTTCACTTCCACATAAAAAAAAGTTAATGTGAGATCATCACAGAACGTAATACTTTCTTGTGATTGTGGTGAAATCTTGACTCACCATTAAAACTACATCACAAATGTTATCTAAAAGATGTTATTCAACACAACTTGCACACACTGACAAGATTTGTTTGTTTGTTTGTTTATTTGTTGCTTAACGTCCAGCCGACTACGCAGAGCCATATCAGGACGAGGAAGGGGGGGATGAAGGGGGCCACTTGTCAAGCGATTCATGTTTACAAATGCACTAACCCATTACTTGTGTCCCAGCAGGCTTTAGTAAAACTAAATTAATACCTACTGGAAGATTACCAGTTTCCAGTATGTTAAAATAGGCTTAACCTATCTACTGCTGGACTTACATCAGAACACTAACAGATTAAACTATACATGAATCGCGAGACAAGCGGCAAGAGAAGAGATTTTTGGAAAAAATACAGGTGAATGAGCAAGAAGGCAGAAAAAAGAAAAGAATTCATGAAGAAAAAGAGAGCATGACAGGAAAGAGGAACCAAAAATCTACCTAACAGCAAACTAGAAAGCTCCTGCGGTTCCAAAAACAGGAGGGGCCTTTAATTTCATAACCGCAGTGCCCCACTGCGGGAACTGACAAGATCAAAAGGCGAGAAAAAAAACGCTTTCAAAATACACATTAGTTTACAGCACTTGTAAAAAAAAACACAAAAAAGTGCGTGCTAATCTAACTTTTTTCCCTGCAATTTCTGAGTACATGTACTGTGATGTTTTCACAACTGCTGAGTTAAAGCATAATTCTTCACCAACCCCCAAAAAGGGCCTACAAGTATTTTGCAACCAGAAAATGAGCAGACTTTTCACATCTGAATCTCACTGTGTTTAATTTCTCTTTTGCTTATAAATCTCATTTACAAATAGAAATAATCCTATACATAATACCAAATCTGTAATAATAAACCAAAACTTCTATTCTTGCCACAACATAATAACCTGAGCAATCTGAGGAAGTGGACACATTTACAGAAATCTCAGTTGGTAAACTGCTATGTGAAGAATGTTCAAATCCCATAAAACTGTACAATCTTATGGGTACAAACTTCATATTTTTCCATAGTAAATGCATGATACCTTTTTTGATTATTTTCATCTGAGGTCACACACAAAATCTGTATCCCTTTAATTAAATTAAACTTTTTTGTTATGCCTTTTTTTCATTAAATCTGCCAATTAGCCATGCATGTTTATGTAAACAATTTTTTTCATGTATTTATTCACTTCATTACTTTTTCTTTTTTTAGTAATGAAAACATGCACTTAAAACTGGATTTGCTCTATCACCAGTTAGAAGTTAGCTGTGAGTCTCCAAGTGGTCAATCGTTAGACATACTTAAATCTTTTTTACCCACAGATAAGAAGATTCCACTGAATTAAAATAAATTGTCAAAATGAGACTTACAAAAATAATGTTACAAAACCTCCAGAATTACTTGGCTCCAACAAAGTAACAAGCATATCATTTGCATTTCTTGTTCAGGACTAAGACGTCATTTAAAAAAAAATATTGTGTTTTTTCTCACATCAGAATGCAATAAAGCAGAGATCACCCATGGACACCTGCCTCAGTTATTACGGCAACTGAAGAGGAGAAAAGAAATTGCACTAATTAGCTAATATGACATCGTGAATTCTGTTGCATGATCACAATTTTTTTTTAGAAAAAGCACAAATAAATTAGCATATTCCTAAAATAAAAATTCAGATTGTCATAATGAGGAATGCAGTGCAAAAGTCAATTTCAGACACTTGCAAGACTAACTTTGTGCAATTTAAAACAAAACTACTTTCACATACATATAATTTATGTTGGATACCATGGGTTGACAACTCTCGCCATCAGTACCACCTGACCACTGATGAGACACAATAGTACAAAAACAATGGTCCTCCTCAGGACTAGATTACCTTGTGATACGTCCCCCACCAAGGGACTTTGCTCTGTAAATCTCGGTCCCCCTTGAGGAGGGTCTGATGCCCCCATTAGGCTGTCTGCGAAGGGATACTTATTTCTCTCTCTTTCTTTGCTAAGAGATTTTAACAGATCTCGGAAGAAAGTCTCTGCTGACTTTCAATTGTTTCTTTCACAATTTCTGATGTTTATAACTCTGCACATAATGTCAGCCTGAGGCATCAAATTGTGTTATATTTTCTTGATTTATAAGATCATTGGTAAAAGGATCTAGACTGACTGATGTTCATGAATTGAACATAATTTTGAAGAGGTCTTTTTCCGAGTACAGTACTCATTTTTCAAAATGCTGAATTATTATCACAGAAGAAATCCTTCCGAAGTTGTGCACAGTCACATTAACTTTTAATACATTTTTGTATTTTTACACTCTTCACTGTTTATTTCCAAGTTCATACTTACACAGGAACAACACCCTACACTTTCACATAGAATCTATTAGATTTGTTTGTTTGTTTGTTTGTTTGTTTATTTGTTGCTTAACGTCCAGCCGACTACGCAGAGCCATATCAGGACGAGGAAGGGGGGGATGAAGGGGGCCACTTGTCAAGCGATTCCTGTTTACAAATGCACTAACCCATTACTTGTGTCCCAGCAGGCTTTAGTAAAACTAAATTAATACCTACTGGAAGATTACCAGTTTCCAGTATGTTAAAATAGGCTTAACCTATCTACTGCTGGACTTACATCAGAACACTAACAGATTAAACTATACATGAATCGCGAGACAAGCGGCAAGAGAAGAGATTTTTGGAAAAAATACAGGTGAATGAGCAAGAAGGCAGAAAAAAGAAAAGAATTCATGAAGAAAAAGAGAGCATGACAGGAAAGAGGAACCAAAAATCTACCTAACAGCAAACTAGAAAGCTCCTGCGGTTCCAAAAACAGGAGGGGCCTTTAATTTCATAACCGCAGTGCCCCACTGCGGGAAGAATCTATTAGATAGCATTCAACAAAAAGAGTCTCCCGCTATGATGTTCATAAAACCTTTCAACTGCAAATATTCACATCTCCCATTCCAATATCATATGGAAAAAAAATATCCTTAGAACTGCCGATGTCAATAATAAGAAATTCTAAAAAACAAAAACAACAATTCAAATAATTTAGATAAATAATCAGTGCTAACTCTTTTCAAAAGCAGATCATTTTGTTGACAAATAAATACAAGCACAGTTGACACACAAAACAATTAATGAACAGCTAGCATAACCAAAACTGAAAGCTCTGTCTCTATAGTAGTTTCAGTTCATATGTACATCAAGTAAAACATGACTGTTCTGGTCCTTTAAATTGCATGTCCTCATCACACACTTTTTTGTATTTCCTCTTACAGGTGAACCTCAGCTTAAAACCTCATGAATCGCAGGGTGAAATATCAAATAAGACACATACAAAAAAAGGTATGTAAAGATTCCAAAAGACATTCTAATTAAGAAGCTACTTCTTAAACTTAAGTGTTTTTAAGGAGCTACTTCTAACACTAGTTATTTCGAAGGTTTGATGTCATGACAAACTACCATTTACCAGGTTTGGTGCAGATTTCACTTTGGGAAATCAAAAAAATTTCAAAAGGTTCCCCAAAATCTTTTTGCACACAGATTTGGATTCAATGTAATATGACTAGGTTCATCCTGCACAAAATTGTACACAATTCTATATCACAATACAGCAAATGAACACAGAGAAAAATCCTTATATCAGACATGCCGAAAAGCAAACATTATTTCCTTTACCGCAAAGCAATGCAAATATGCAATGATTTCTGTCATAGTTTTCGAGACATTTTTACCCCCCTCCCATTCTTACAGTTAGCATGCATGTAAATACACATTTTTTGTGAATCGCCGTGAGCTCTGGTGAGAAGGGGGCGATTACTAAGTAAAACATTATTATCATTATTAAACATATTTCAAGACATGAGACTGTAGTGAGGGACAAATGAGTATCTCAACATGTTTCAGACAATAATTCTATCATACTGCTTGACAGATAACATAAATTCATCTCGCACATCACACGCCGAGCATTCATTCATTCAAACTTCAAAAATCATCAGCTTTGAAATCTCAAGACCCTTTACATTTATGCAGGTTGAACTTTTCTCAAAAATCCAAAATCCAACAGTCTTTACATCTTCAACGTCTTAATCACACACATGCAGGACTAACAGTAACACCCCAAAAAAGTGAAAAACCTGAAAAGCCAGGGTCCCGGCGGTGCCCCCCAGAACTGAGGCTTTTTTTTTATTATCTTGTAGGGACAAAGAACAAAGTTTTACTTTAAGAAACCGGATTTTCCGGTTTTAAAAATTTTCATAAAATGGATTTCCGGCGAGAACCGGAAAGGTGTTAGCCCTGCACATGATGTACGTGGTATCCAGCAGTTCTGTTGCTTCAGCACACCAAAACAGATTTCAACAGTCACAATTATCAGCTCGCTCCAGGGACTCGGTTGTACATTCGTGAATACTTCTTGCAAGTCAGGGATGGCCAAATCTCAACATTTTAACTCGCCAGCCAGGTGAGTAACTTCAAGAAAGTCCCTAGCCTGGCAGAAATTTCACTGGCCCGGTACATACCACAGTTGATTTGCAGTGTTTATATGGCTTTAAAACCCGATATTACAACCAAAAGGGTCGCATTTGACCAGAATTTTCATTGGCCAACCGGGCGAGTTGCCAGGCGGTTTCTACTAGCCCGGCGGATATTTTACTCGCCCCTGGCGACCGGGCGGACGATATGGCCATCCCTGCAAGTGGAAACGAGTTCAATCCAAGTATGCTTAATTCCACTGCAACCTGTTGAGCTTACTGTGTCCTTTTTATAACACCTCACACACACAGCAACATGTTATCCATTACAGTTGCTCTGTCCGTCTGCGAAGCACAGCATAGCAAACAAGTTGCCCAGGCAACAGATCACACAGTTCAATTCTCATGATTATTTCTCCCACCAAAGATGAATGACAATTTCATAGTTGACACAAAATTTCACACAAAAATCCTTCATTGAGAAAACCAAGTAATGTACCAGACATCTGTCTAATTTTTTTTTAAATACACCATGAACATTTTGTTGACAGCTTTGACGTAATATCTAGAGAAAGTTGTAGAAGATGGTCGCTAATGTTAATCTAGTATTGGTACTGATAAAACCATTCACTCTTAGTTGTAACACTCATCAAATGCCCTGTGGTACATATATTTTTCACGGAAAAAAAAGAAAAAAGAAAAAAGAAAAAAAAAGATATAAAACGAGTGCTGAAAGGTGTGCACAGATGTAATCCCTTTCAATGGAACACAACATCAAATTCTAAAATGCTCAAATTCACTGTGTGTTAACACTTTCTCCTTCTTTGTAACTTCTGTCAGTACAGTGGAACCCCCATTTTAAGACCTGATATTCACAGATTTTTTTTAGGTCTTAAAACGGAGTTCCACTGTAATGTGTTTTCACAGTCATCTCCTGTATGCCAATTACACACTTTTGAGTGATCCATGTCCACAGCAGCTGATGCTCAGACCTCTAAGCACAAGTCAAAAATCCAAGCGAAATGCATCAACCTCGTTCGATGTCACTTCTGCTATACGTTGCTGATGAGCGTTGTATCACTGCGAACAAACAAACAAACAACTCACTGTGAAATTTCAAACCGAACAAGCAAGCAAGCCTGCAGAGTATTTGGTTAAACGCTATAGAGATGATATACGAATTTCGAAAATAAGTTTGTCAGGTTTGAATGGGTTGTAAAAGAGTGAATACCCTTGCTTTTACTAGGACAAACAAATCACGAGCCAATCACAAAAGCGTTGGGTGTGTCAGAAACATGTGGACAAGAAGCACACAATGTGTGGATTTATTTGTCTCACTAAAAGTAAGGGTATATATTTTTTTTCACAGCCCATATACAAACCCGACAGTCATTTCTGAACATCGTCTATTTCTATGAGACTATAATATTAGTCCCCAAATTGTCAAATAGAGAGAAACTGGAAAGCTACACCAAAAAAGATACACGTTTCTGCAAAATGAAGTAGTATCATACTTGTAATGTTTAAAATCCAAAGCATAAATTTACTTGCATTTCAGACATGTTTTTTTTCTAGACATGATACATTAAAGGGAGTTAAGATTTCACAGAAATTGTAATTTCTTGAACATTGACTTAATACATTGTATACTCTGTTTACATTCACAGTTCTGGGACAGTAGGGAGTGCAGTTAACTATTTTACAGAAGTGTAATTCAGAGCAAATAAAAGAAAATGTAAAATTGCTGTGTAGCATGAAGCAAGATTATCATGGCATGCTATTGTTTCCTAAACCACAACCACGAGGTCAGTATATAATATCAACCCAAGAAGTCAAAATCATTGTCAGAAGATTAATCAAAATGTCCTTCTTTCTTTCTTTCTTTCTTTATTTGGTGTTTAACGTCGTTTTCAACCACGAAGGTTATATCGCGACGGGGAAAGGGGGGGGGGGGGGGGGGGAGATGGGATAGAGCCACTTGTCAATTGTTTCTTGTTCACAAAAGCACTAATCAAAAATTTGCTCCAGGGGCTTGCAACGTAGTACAATATATTACCTTACTGGGAGAATGCAAGTTTCCAGTACAAAGGACTTAACATTTCTTACATACTGCTTGACTAAAATCTTAACAAACATTGACTATATTCTATACAAGAAACACTTAACAAGGGTAAAAGGAGAAACAGAATCCGTTAGTCGCCTCTTACGACATGCTGGGGAGCATCAGGTAAATTCTTCCCCCTAACCCGCGGGGGGAAAAATGTCCTTCATAAATGGTCTCAAAACTTTAACTTTCATAATAGTAAATCAACCACATGATATAAACATTTTTGGACATAAAACCGACTGAACCTTGTTTGTAGTGTATGTAATTGAGAGAAATTTTTTTTAATAGTTTTCAAACCAAAATTAATTTTACTACTATGTACTGTGAGGTCTAAATGACTGACATCACTCAGGCACACACACATTAAGGTGCTAGGAAAAAGCTTCTGCAAAGTGTACAGGGTTTAATAAACACATAACAGCAGCCATCAAGTTTCCCACATTCGGAACATACACATTACATGTCATCAGCCACAAGAAAAACAAATCTAGCCAGGGGTCGACACTAACTTATTTGGCCTGGGGCCACACTGGCCCCAGAGATGGAAATTGCTGGGGCGGTAAACAAAAATCTGGGGCCCACTCTCAGTATTCACGTGCGGCAATGCATTGCCTGTTTTTCTTCATCGTACTGAAGCCAGGGAAATTCTTTCAACCATTTGACATTGAAATTACGACAGCGCTTCGCGCTTTTGGCTGCATCGGTCTCCTTTTTTCGTTTCTCTCCACCCTGTTCTTCATCTTCATTTCCATGTCTTTTTACACCAGGGATGTGTCGCCACATTTTGCGTTTGGCATTTGAAGGCGATACTTATCTCTCACACTAAAGAGCGCAATCTGGGAGTTATTTCCCTTGCGGCATTGTCCTTCGACGATTTCAATGGTTTTTTTTCTTGACTGCGGCATTGATCGTAAATCAAATTTCAGTGACGACTTTGACTGGCGATTTTTAGTGATTGGCTCTGGCATTAGAATTTTCGGTTTGTCATTGTTGGAATTTATCCTGGGCGGAGTGGGCCCCAAGCTTCGGCAATGTTTGGGGCGGAACACAAAACTCTGGGGCGTTCCGCCCCCCGCCCCCGCTAGTGTCGAACCCTGCTAGCTGTTATAATACAAAATAATGCGACTACTGAACCTCTGTTTCAGAGATTTTCAAACAAAACTGCTGCTGCAGAATAAACTCGAAAGCTGTCATTCACAAACAAGCGCACAGAAATATGATAGCTTATAATACATGAAGGCAAATTGCAAAAATAACTCTGTTGTCGGGCTTGTATGGGTTGTGGGAGAGTGACTTTTTCTTACAAACATTGGAGGGGCATATGCGAAGGGCCATATCAGGGCGGTGCTGCTTTGACATATAACGTGCGCCACACACAAGACAGAAGTCGCAGCACAGGCTTCATGTCTCACCCAGTCACATTATTCTGACACCGGACCAACCAGTCCTAGCACTAACCCCATAATGCCAGACGCCAGGCGGAGCAGCCACTAGATTGCCAATTTTAAAGTCTTAGGTATGACCCGGCCGGGGTTCGAACCCACGACCTCCCGATCACGGGGCGGACGCCTTACCACTAGGCCAACCATGCCGGTCAATGCTGGGCATACTCCCATGCAAAAAGGGGAATATGCTTTAGCAATCATATTTTTGGTAACAATTTTCTGACATTAGCGAAAGAAACTGTCTTTTTGTGCTGATCGAGCTACACTACATGCAACTCCCTCCCCATACATTTGTTTAATCTAAGCTTTCTTTCAATCAAAGAATTGAACAAACTACGCAGTAACCAAACGAGTGTCACCTATCTGCGTAAGTCACTGAGTGTTGCCCCATTATGGATACAAGAAGTAGAATTCCATCCAAGCAGCCACAATGAGAGATAATTGCATTTTACAGTAATTGGCAGAGCAAGTAAAGTCAAACCTGCCCTGCCGACCACCGCTTGATTACAATCATCTTCCCCATTACAACCACCCCAAAGCCGCCCCCCCCCCACCCCCCAAGGTTGGTTTGTTTGTTTGTTTGTTTGCTTAACGCCCAGCCGACCACGAAGAGCCATATCAGGGCGGTGCTGCTTTGACATTTAACGTGCGCCACACACAAGACAGAAGTCGCAGCACAGGCTTCATGTCTCACCCAGTCACATTATTCTGACACCGGACCAACCAGTCCTAGCACTAACCCCATAATGCCAGACGCCAGGCGGAGCAGCCACTAGATTGCCAATTTTAAAGTCTTAGGTATGACCCGGCCGGGGTTCGAACCCACGACCTCCCGATCACGGGGCGGACGCTTTACCACTAGGCCAACCGTGCCGGTCCCCCCCCAAGGTTCTTTTCTATATACATTCAATTTTCCATAATAAACACCTGTCCACAAGGACAATTTTTTATTTGTGCGTGTGTGCTGTCCGAACGCCTGTTCCTTGTTCCGGTGTGCTTTCACACCGCCCCGTCCCAGTACACAAGGACCTGTTTTGGTTGGTTCCTTGGGCCGTCGTTATTGACAGGTTCGACTGTATCACTTTCTTTATTTGGTGTTTAATGTCGTTTTCAACCACGAAGGTTATATCGCGACGGGGAAAGGCGGGAGATGGGATAGAGCCACTTGTCAATTGTTTCTTGTTCACAAAAGCACTAATCAAAAATTTGCTCCAGGGGCTTGCAACGTAGTACAATATATTACCTTACTGGGAGAATGCAAGTTTCCAGTACAAAAGACTTAACATTTCTTACATACTGCTTGACTAAAATCTTTACAAAAATATAAATTCTATTCAAGAAACACTTAACAAGGGTAAATGGAGAAACAGAATCCGTTAGTCGCCTCTTACGACATGCTGGGGAGCATCGGTAAATTCTTTATCGTCCCAACCAATATGGGACTCCCCCTAACCCGCGGGGGGTGACTGTACCACACCATCCGGACTATGAAAATATTAACACACACACACATAGCAGTTGGCAGGTGAATACAAAAGCAGGGAGGGAAAAACCAGCACTGGGTACTAACATGCTTTACCCGTGGTGGTCTATATCAGCACATACTGGGCTGATCCATGTATCGATGTCCTCTACATGTCACACCACAATGCAACAGAATCAACACAGAAGATCACACACAATGCAACACCATGCGGAAAACATCGTATTCATTATGCACACTCATCTTGCGCTAACATAACAACATCTCATCAACGTAAATTCTTTCACCACCACAAAATTATCTTAAAGATCAAAACAGACACTAGGACGACAATGCAACAAAGCTGTAAGTATTCAATTTACAAGAAAATGTGCCACTCTCTCTCTGTTTGAAGTAACATTAACAAGCCCTGTGTGTGTGAGTGTGTGTGTGTGTGTGTGTGTGTGTGTGTGTGTGTGTGTGTGTGTGTGTGTGTGTGTGTGTGCTTGTGTGAGTGCTTGTTTGTGTGTATGTGTGTATGTGTGCATGTGTGTATGTGTGCAAGTGTGCATGTGTGTGTGTATGTGAGTACTTGTTTGTGTCTGTGTGCATGTGTGAGTGTGTATTTGAGGATGCATGCCCCAAACCTTATTTTACTACTTATCTTTTCAGTTATGAAACCTGGGTTTGAGAAAGTGTAACTCAAAGTTTCACATGTTTTTAAGTAAGGAAAAGCTGACCACAAAGTCAATACAAATCAGAATGTGATACATGTATTTACAAGTAGTTACAATAAATCAGAAATACACAAACGTGAAGATTCACATTCAAGTAACCCCAAGCGACAAATAATAGAAATCAATCGCCATGCCTGGAAACAAACACAGAAAGCAAGTGCAGTTAAACTTGCCAACAGTAGTATTTCTTCTTACCACTACTTGCATGACGAAGATAAATCTTTCATTTCAAGGACCAAATCTTCATCAACTTTGATTTAGTTGAAATTTCCTCCGAAAGCGACGTATGGCTGCCTTAATGGCAGGGTAAAAACGGTCATACACATAAAAATCCACTCGTGCAAAAACACGAGTGTACGTGGGAGTTTCAGCCCACAAACGCAGAAGAAGAAGAAGCTTTAGTTGAACAACACTTCCCCAACTTATTTTTCTTTCCTTCTAATAGTTATCAGGTCAACTACTGTGATCAATCTAAGCATGGCATTCAACATTGTAATTGCTAAGAATTCTACAAAACGTGTACAATACACTTGTATCTTGACTGGTGTCTAAGTCTACAGTTCCAAGGATACAGTATTGGCGTTAACCAGTAATTACCGGTATTTTACCGGTTGAAAGGAGAAAATACCGGAACAAAGTTGGCTGCCGGTATGACCTACCGGATGATTTTTTAGAACTACCGGGGTTTTTTCGATGGTAAAATAATAAAACCAGTACTCTGACTCTTACTGGTTCCAATGACCAGCCCACCGTTTTTTTCTGGACGGTTTGCATCATAAAAGTTTGTGTACGGGTTTGAAAAAATACTAGTGCCATCACGGGTACAACTGCCCTTGCCACATGCTATTCTGAATGGAACATGTCTCTATGCAGTCCCACGTGCCTGAGGAAACAAGACAATAGACTTTGTTTTAAAATAAATCATTTTATGCCAAACAACACAGAGGGAAAGGAGAAATGGGAGCATTTAAGGTTGTTGGGACCGCCAACCTTTAAAACTAATAAATTAAACAAGGTCATCCCGACAAGGATGGACAAGCCTACGAGTTTACCTGCATGTAAGCAATAAACATCCTCCCCTCCCCCAGGAACCGACACACTGGAAAACCAATGAATTAAACAAGGCCAGGTCATTCCACGATCATCGAAAAACCTACGAGTTTACCACAGGCAAGTTTAACTGCACACTACAACACAAAATAATTCTAGTGCAACGGAAATAAAAGTGTCTGCCTCAGGGTCAGACGATGCTTATACGCACACGACAATGTCATCAGCAAGCATGGGCACCTTCTCCTTAGTGCTTCCCAGCTCGTCCAAAATGAGCGGGACTTTTTGAATGTCGTCCTTCTCCTTCTGGTGCTCAAAGTCCTCCCTAGAGGGCGCCACGCAGCGCTTCAGCTTGAACATCACCATGATGATGGAGCTCCACAGTAAGCAGGAACCTGGGAAACAAAACTGTCGTGTTAGGCCAAGAAAAAATAATTCAGTGTTTCCTATTCTCTGACCAACCCTATTGAGACGGAAGCCGTGTCCCACCCCCGTGTCATCACAATGGCACGTAAAAGACCTTGGTCATTCTGCCATAAGTGCAGGTGGCTGAATACACCTAAACACGCAGACTCCGTTGCTGCTAGCTTTCCACTGGGAGGAAGCGACCCGAATTTCCCAGCGATGGGACAATAAAGTAATGAAAATGAAAAATGAAATGAAATGAAATGAAAAATGTTTCGTCCTGACCCTGGAACCTTTTTTGATCATTCATAAAAATTTTTAATCCAAAATGACAAAACTCGATTTTGCAGATTTAACAAGGACACATTTATGTTCTCTGACATTCATGGGACACAGCCTGTATGATTTCTGGCCCAACAAAAAGCAATGTATGTGCCTGTGTATATAAAAAAAATAAAAAAAAAGTAACTGACCTACCCACCATAATTTTTGGGTCCTAGTCATCAGAAACAAACACACTATTTTTGGGGGGCCTTATGTGAAGGGAGCTGCCGCTGAAAATTTACTCGGTGAGAAGGGATTGTCTGCTTAAAACAAGCTGTTTTGTTTGTTTATTTATAACACCTATCCTGTAATTTTCTCTGCGACAGATCTAACACAAATCCAAAGAAATAAAAAAACCTCTGCGACAGGCATGAGGCCAACAACAAAAAATAGTCTGTTTACGGTATCCCGACCGACCCTATTTTTTCGCGTGACCCTAGACTTTTTTTTGGCATTTGGAAAAAAAAAAAGTCTTTTTTAGCAAAATAACTTAAAAATGTTTTTTTGGAGAAAAATTTTTTTTTCCCGACCTACCGACCCTATTTTTTTGCCTATGTTACCGTAAACAGACTATTTTTGTTGTTGGCCTAACACAAATTCAACAAAACACACCAACAAGTTCCAGCTTTGTAATAATTTACTACTTCTTTTGGTGAAAAAGTAGGAAATATCCAAAAACCTGACTTTAACATCTCCCCACTTCCCAATCAACAAAATATGATTATGAATACAAGGAAGTGATTTTTTGTTAGTTAGTTTGTTTGCTTAACGCCCAGCCGACCACGAAGGGCCATATCAGGGCGGTGCTGCTTTGACATATAACGTGCGCCACACACAAGACAGAAGTCGCAGCACAGGCTTCATGTCTCACCCAGTCACATTAATCTGACACCGGACCAACCAGTCCTAGCACTAACCCCATAATGCCGGACGCCAGGCGGAGCAGCCACTAGATTGCCAATTTTAAAGTCTTAGGTATGACCCGGCCGGGGTTGGAACCCACGACCTCCCGATCACGGGGCGGACGCCTTACCACTAGGCCAACCGTGCCGGTAAGGAAGTGATAGGTCAAAACAGAACAAAAGGAAGTCAACTCACCAGCAAGGTAAAAAGCGTACTTGTATTCATTTTCTTCCTGAATGAGCAGACCTGAAACACAGAACAGAAATCATATCATTGCATGCCACCACGACTGCAACAACAGCAACTGTAAGCGTAATGAAGTAATGTAGGCTTCCTGATGAACTGGACAGCATGCAACTACAAGACAAAAAGTTGATAACCTTGGAAATCATCTGCCTTGTGGCCAGGGCTAAGGTGCATGAGACAGTTACAAACAGGGTGGGAGTCAGTTGCAAACAGGGTGGGAGTCAGTTGCAAACAGGGTGGGAGTCAGGGTGGGAGTCAGTTGCAAACAGGGTGGGAGTCAGTTGCAAACAGGGTGGGAGTCAGGGTGGGAGTCAGTTGCAAACAGGGTGGGAGTCAGTTGCAAACAGGATGGGAGTCAGTTGCAAACAGGGTGGGAGTCAGTTGCAAACAGGGTGGGAGTCAGTTGCAAACAGGGTGGGAGTCAGGGTGGGAGTCAGTTGCAAACAGGGTGGGAGTCAGTTGCAAACAGGGTGGGAGTCAGTTGCAAACAGGGTGGGAGTCAGGGTGGGAGTCAGTTGCAAACAGGGTGGGAGTCAGTTGCAAACAGGGTGGGAGTCAGGGTGGGAGTCAGTTGCAAACAGGGTGGGAGTCAGTTGCAAACAGGGTGGGAGTCAGTTGCAAACAGGGTGGGTTGCAAACAGGGTGGGAGTCAGTTGCAAACAGGGTGGGAGTCAGTTGCAAACAGGGTGGGAGTCAGTTGCAAACAGGGTGGGAGTCAGTTGCAAACAGGGTGGGAGTCAGTTGCAAACAGGGTGGGAGTCAGTTGCAAACAGGGTGGGAGTCAGTTGCAAACAGGGTGGGAGTCAGTTGCGGTGTTGGATTGGTTGAAGTTGAGATTTGGTGTGATTTCAACCAATCAGACCCCCCAGTTTGTTCTCACTCGTTTTGTTTACACCCACTTTTGCTTTGTGCATCTCAGCCCAGGTGGCTCTGACATTTTTAAAGTTTTGCTCTGTGGTTTTGACTGATTTCCCAAATGGTTTTAAAATTAGGAAAACCATCAGGAAATCATTACCAAAATCAGGATTTCTTTACTTCCGGATGGAAACTTTCATCCCTGTGACCGACTACCCAAAACGTGCGTGTCAATGAAACCTTCACTTCAAAAGGGATGGTGCATTACTTCATATAGAAGCATTGCCCCCCCCCCCCTCCCACCTTCTGAAAAGACCAAAACATGAAGAACTAACAAAATCAACACACACACACAAAACAGGACCAGCTTCCTTGTAACCAGCTACCAGTTACACTTCCAAATTTCACCTGATAAGATACGATAAGATAACTTTAATGTCCATTTTCATTTTACATAAACATGAAAATTAGTCTTTTGGCACCACACCTGCTGCAGGACCGGCCGCTAGTGACCCCAGGCCCACCATGCAGGACAGGTATCCGTTGCCCAGGGCGATGTACTCCGGGCCAATCAGTTCGCGGGCCACCTGGGAGAGGAAGGTGGTCCAAAAGCCACTGTAGAAGCCGAAGAGTAGAGTATAGCCGATCTGACCAGGGTAGTGTTCGAACAGCAAGGGGCAGATACCCGTGATGACTACCCCCAGGCCTATGGAACACAGCACTGATGTGACCTGAAACATATGGGTTATATTCATTCATTTAAACAAAAAGAGAACACACCACTAACCAGGTTTGGAACATTCTTAATCACTATCTCGACAGCTAATTGTCGCTTCCTTCTTTAGGATGGTAAATAGTAAGGAATGACATCGTGTGATATGATGTACACTGTATTGCAGGCATGGCCCAATCTCAAAATTTTAACTCGCCAACCGGGCGAGTAACTTCAAGAAAGTTACCAGCCCGCCAGAAACTACGCTGGGCCGGTACATACCACAGTTGCTGCATCTGCCATGTTTATATGGCTTTAATAACTCAATATTACAATCAAAAAAGGGCGGACGATTTGGCCATCCCTGTAGTGTCATGATGGATATTCACATCCCTGTATTGTCATGATGGATATTAATTCCGTTTGAAAACAGAAAGACCAGAGCAATGTCACTTTCATCTGCTGTTATCTTCATGGGGGACGATTTGGCCATCCCTGTAGTGTCATGATGGATATTCACATCCCTGTAGTGTCATGATGGATATTCACATCCCTGTAGTGTCATGATGGATATTCACATCCCTGTAGTGTCATGATGGATATTAATTCCGTTTGAAAACAGAAAGGCCAGAGCAATGTGACTTTCATCTGCTGTTATCTTCATGGGGGACGATTTGGCCATCCCTGTAGTGTCATGATGGATATTCACATCCCTGTAGTGTCATGATGGATATTCACATCCCTGTAGTGTCATGATGGATATTCACATCCCTGTAGTGTCATGATGGATATTCACATCCCTGTATTGTCATGATGGATATTAATTCCGTTTGAAAACCGAAAGGCCAGAGCAATGTGACTTTCATCTGCTGTTATCTTCATGGGGGACGATTTGGCCATCCCTGTAGTGTCATGATGGATATTCACATCCCTGTAGTGTCATGATGGATATTCACATCCCTGTAGTGTCATGATGGATATTCACATCCCTGTAGTGTCATGATGGATATTCACATCCCTGTATTGTCATGATGGATATTAATTCCGTTTGAAAACCGAAAGGCCAGAGCAATGTGACTTTCATCTGCTGTTATCTTCATGGGGGACGATTTGGCCATCCCTGTAGTGTCATGATGGATATTCACATCCCTGTAGTGTCATGATGGATATTCACATCCCTGTAGTGTCATGATGGATATTCACATCCCTGTAGTGTCATGATGGATATTCACATCCCTGTAGTGTCATGATGGATATTCACATCCCTGTATTGTCATGATGGATATTAATTCCGTTTGAAAACAGAAAGGCCAGAGCAATGTGACTTTCATCTGCTGTTATCTTCATGGGAGATACAGGTGCATCTAGCGCCTTCACACTTTCAACCCCACCTATGTTGACCAAGTTTTTTTTTCGCCGAGACCAGCTGTGCTGCAGCAGGTCACTCAGAATTGTAGTAACTGTGTATCAACACACTGGAATGCAGGCGTTAGTTGGACATTACAGGAAGCGACTGAAGCTAACAATCTGAGCGGATATATCCGTACCTGGTGAAATAGAGCCATATGAGTGGGTACGGATATATCTGTACAGTGGTACCTGCGATGAAAGGACGCCCTTGGGACCAGCCAACAGTGTCCCTACATTGCAGGTGGCCTTTCTTGACAGGTATACTTTGGTAGAGATAATATAAAAAGGGACAAGAGAAGGTGTCCTTTTAAGGGAGGTGTCCTCTCATGGGATGGTCCACACATTGCAGGTGGCCTGTCATGACAGGTATACTTTAGTAGAGATATTATAAAAAGGGACAAGAGAAGGTGTCCTTTTAAGGGAGGTGTCCTCTCATGGGATGGTCCACACATTGCAGGTACTGCTGTACCTGGGAGACAATGAGTTAAGGTTAAGATTTTTAGGATAGCAGTACATACATAAATACCATTCAAATGTACCCAAATTACTGTCTTTCAGGAATGAGGATTTAAGTTGTGCTGAGGGACAAAAGCTACCAACAGTAGAAAGTATAATAAATCATATCTGAAAATCATTGATGAAAGTGTGTTACTCACCATAAACTTTCAAACAACAAGTTTGTCAATATAAGTTTTGATTTGTTTGACAGTTTATGGTGAGTAACAAACTTTCATCAATGATTTCCAGATATGATTTATTAGTCTTTTTATATTAGGCTTGCAAAGTGAGTAGGGTTAGGTGCTGTGACCTTTTGAGACAGGCTCAAACTTTTTTTTCATTCAAATAAGCTTTAGAATCACAATAATGAAAACATACTCAATCCATCCCAACAAGCTACAAGTCCTAGATCAAGGCCTCACCTCATCTAAAGTGGAGTTATGTCCCATGAAAGCAAAAATCATGCGAGAACAGAAACTGGCCATTCCGATGCAGGAGACAAGAAGAGTGGAAGTCTCGAATGATGTTCCCTGGGAGATGGCGTAAGCTGGCAGATACATGTAGATGATTGTGGACCCAAAACTCCAGAACAGGTTTGCGATGCACATTCCGTGAAACAGAGGGTGGCGCATCGGCAGACAGGACAGGAGAGGAAGCAGTCGCAATTCCTGAGGGGGAGCAAGAGAAATTTTTATTTATTTATTTGGTGTTTAACGTCGTTGTCAACCGTTCAAGGTTATATCGCGACGGGGAAAGGGGGGGGGGATGGGATAGAGCCACTTGTCAATTGTTTCTTGTTCACAAAAGCACCAATTAAAAAATTGCTCCAGGGGCTTGCAACGTAGTACAATATATTACCTTACTGGGAGAATGCAAGTTTCCAGTACAAAGGACTTAACATTTCTTACATACTGCTTGACTAAAATCTTTACAAACATTGACTATATTCTATAGAAGAAACACTTAACAAGGGTAAAAGGAGAAACAGAATCCGTTAGTCGCCTCTTACGACATGCTGGGGATCATCGGGTAAATTCTTCCCCCTAACCCGCGGGGGGGTAGCAAGAGAAATGTTAAAATTTGGTTAAAATACTTTTGTTATGGCATGTGCAAAAGCAAAAGAATAATACATCATTAACCTGTGCGTAGTGTACTATGTTACCGTTCTTCCATTCATGACAAATAAAGACGTTACCCGATGGAATACCCTACACCCTAGTATGGGTCATGAATAGAGCCGGTTTTTTCAGCTCGTGGTCGTAGCTGCAGAGCTTGCACGTAGGTAGAGCATCCAGTGGCCGCACATCTCGTCTTGCTTATTCAACAAGGCAGCATCTCTGGCGCACATACTCCACAATCTGATAATCCTGTCCCCAAGGAAAGTTTAGAGAGCGTACCCGAGTCTCTAGTTCTAGTACAGTAGAAACCCCCTTTTAAGACTCCTTCCTTTTTAAGACCTGGTATTTTCACATGTTTTAAGGTCTTCAAAGGGAGCTTCCACTGTACTCAGCTAGGAAAGCACTCACCTTATCATTAGCCCTAGGTCTCATGGTGGCGCCACAGACGCACAGGTTCAGGGCAATGCCAGACAGAATGAGGAACGTTCCACGCCAGGCAAACCACTCCAGGAGGTAGCGTATCATGATGGGAAAGGTGATGATCCCAGCGCCAATACCGGCAACAACGAAGCTCAGTGCCTGGTAACGCCCGTGGATGAAAGATCGCTCAACGGCAACGATGGACGGGGAGGCGGCAAGGCCAAATCCGATGCCTGTGAAACAAATATTTTTGTTGTATACAGGAATACAACTTATAGAGTGTACAATTCTGCAGTTCAAATCAAGCACAAGACTGTTTTCGTAGACTTTCTGTTCACAACCTGTGTAAATATACCCCCATTTTAAGACTCCCTCCTTTTGAAGACCTGATTTTCTCAAGATTGTTGTAGGTCTTAAAAGGGAGGTGTCACTGTACACATGAACCAACACTAATGTGGCACTGACCAACAAGGTGGTCAAAAGCCACATGTATAGAGCTTATACAGTTCTTTGAACAAGGGCCAGCAAGATCACTAATAGTGGAACCCCGGCTCATTTTAAGATTCCCCAAATTAAGACTTCCTGTTTTAAAGACAGACTTGACTTTTTTAGTTTAGTTTAGTTAAGTTTATGGGGACATATGGTCCCATCAATATTTGCTCAACATATTTATTTTCATTTGGTCTGCATTACTTGTTCAGGATATTTAATTCTTTTGAAAACTGAAGTTCTAATGTTCATAACCTTCATAAATTTACCTCCATTTTAAGACTCCCTCCTTTTTAAGACCTGATTTTCTCAGATTTTTGGAGGTCTTTCCACTATACACATAAAACAACACACTAATGTAAAGAAGAGAAAAGGAAGGAAAAAAAAAAAAGAAAAAAAAAAAAAAAAAAACCTTAGGGTTTCATTCTTTTCATTTATTTTTCAGCTTGAAGCGGACTGCATGCAACTGAGGCACACAAAAAAAAAGAAAGAAAAAAGAAAAAAAACCAAAAAAACAACAACACACTAATGTGGCACTAACCAACAAGCAGGCCAAAAGCCATGTAGAGCTGATAGAGCTCTGTGACCACCATGCACAGTGCCAGGCCAGTGGACGCCATCACCCCGCCCACCATCACACTCACTCGGCTCCCCCAGTAGCTCGTCACAAATCGCAACATCACACCTGCACACACGAAGGAAATGTAATGAACATGGGCATCAATTTAGCTTGAAATCACAAGCCTGGCCAATCTTCTTCGTTCATGGGCTTAGACTCCAACATTCACTCATGTTTTTAGCACGAGTGGATTTTTACGTGTATGACCGTTTTTACCCCGCCATTCAGGCAGCATAAGCCGATTTTGGGGGAGGCATGCTGGGTATTTTCGTGTTTCTATAACCCACCGAACTCTGACATGGATTACAGGATCTTTTCCGTGTGCACTTGGTCTTATGCTTGCGTGAACACACGAAGGGGGTTAAGTCACTAGCAGGTCTTCACATAAGTTGACCTGGGAGATCAGAAAAATCTCCACTCTTAACCCACCAGGCGGCAGCGACCGGGATTCGAACTCACGACCTCCCGATTAGGAGGCCAACGTCTTACCACCACGCCACTGCGCCTGTCAGCCTGGCCAATTATACATGCTTTGTAACGTAGATTGTTAATATCATTTAGCACATCAGAATTTGAGAGAAGTTGAGGGCATTAAATGCAATAAAAATGTAAAATGCAAATTTAAGTTTTAAGCATATCAAATTAGAATGTAACATACCTCTTTTGACTTTCTCCTTCAAGATAACATATAAGAACAAAAATGAGTTTCCATCTGGTCTGTCCTAAAAGTCAAAACATCTCCCTACAGAAATGTACAAATTATTGTACCATTTTTGTACTGCCTTAACGCACTACAGTTGCTGTCAGTTTTCAAGAGAAAAGGGTCAGCAAAGAGGCAGGTGGGTTATAACATTGATCATTACCAAACTGTGTGATAATTGCATTGCCTTGACAACTGCAGTTGTGGTTATTCAGGCATGGGAATGGCTGAATAAAAAGTCAGCTGAAAACAGGAGAGGGACCCAAAAACAGGGGGATCCAGGGGTCCTCCCCCTGAAAAAAACCTTTTAAAGATCAAAATCTATGCAATCTGAGGGGTATTTGGGACAAAGTTTAGCATTTAATTTCACATAAATATGCAGGTGTTTTAGCTGCAACTTTTAAGTTTTAAAAATTCTGAACAAAAGGATTGTGCATACTTTATGACTTTCTTGCAAACATTAACTGACTGCTCTCACTCTCAATCATACTTGTCAAACCCATGGGGAAACATGTGATAGGATCCAAAGTTTGGTTGGTAGGACATTTTTGGATGTTGCCCAATGTTTTGTCTAACATTTGCTGTTTTGTTTGAGTATTTCTCTTTTGATTACTAAGGTGTAGCTGAAGTAATAACAAAAGTTGAATGGATATGTTTGCCTTTCCCTTATTCGGGATATTTTGTTTGTTGCCTAAAGCTGGCTCTGAATCCACTTAAATTCAATTATTTCACTGTCTTAAGCACTCAATAGGTCATTCAATATTAAGAGAATGTTTTCTTCAATTACTAGTACGATTTAAGTGATTAAGAGGCTGTATAACAATTATTTCACCTTCAAATAGCACTAGTTGGTGTAAAGTTACTTGCATACGTCTTTTCTTGTTATTTATTCTTTCCCTTTATCACTTGGACTCACATTTTTGGATATGAAATATGTTTATATCTATGTATTTACTTGCAGAACATTTAATTCTGGATGGATTTATTTTTCTGGTGAAAAATGGGTAAGAAAAAGGATAGGTCACAGTGTTATGTTACATGCATGTATTGCTCGGTTTTCTATTTTATACATTAAAACGAGTAAAACAATTGTTGGGATACTTTAACCTTAATTAATACTTTAACTGAAGTATTTCATACCTTGACAATGTAGGAGCCTTTAATACAGTACATTTACTTAGTCATTTTACCTTGAAATTAGGAAGTTCGTCTGATGTTGTAAATGCATGGTGCATTATAAGGCACAAAAAAATAAAAAATAGGTGTGGTTACGGTAACATAGCCAAATAAAAATAGGGTAGGAAGGTAGGCAATCACTTTTTTTTTTTTTACTTTTTTTTCTAATGTGTACAAATTAAACCTACTTGACAGGAAAATAAGTGTGCGACTCGGGCGATTTCGCTTTCATTGCGTTTTCTGCACTTTTTTGTTTTTTTTGTTTTGACAAATGTAATAAAAAGTTATAGGGTCGGCCCCTAAAAATAGGGTAGGTCGGGTTACCGTAACCACACCTATTTTTTTTTAGGCCTAACATAATTCAGAAATTGGAAAAATGAACTTTTCTTCTTACAATTAAATATAAAGATAAGGCTTAACATATTTGAAGACTTTTTGTTTGTTTATTTTACTTAAATATGTTACTTTTTTAACATTGTGAGTCAAATGTTCTGCTTTGTGTTTAAGTTACGTACATGCAACAGTTACATGCAGTTTTCAATACTGTATCCGACTAGAACACTGTTGTTATGATTTAATCATTGAAAGTACACTTGTAGCAGGCTGTTAAAGTTAAATAAAAAGCTGGAATTAAACTGGATTTGTTTTAAGTTGATGTTGATTGAAAGGGTCACGGTGTTACCGTTACATGCAAACCAAATACATTTTCTTCAAATACTACTCAGTAAAAAGCCCATTTGAAAATTCTTTTGGTAGGAAGTATCAAGATAACTATATGCTCCAATTTAAGTAAAAAAGATTGTTTTATGACAAAATTATATTTGTCATGCTCATGTCACAGAGACTGGACACTATTCTGTACTCTTGACCATTTACGTGATGAATGTTGTAACATGGAAACGAAATTCCAACTTTAAACCACCTAAGCCTTCAATCCTTTGTGCATTTTTTATCAGTTCTGCAGTATTTTTGTGTTCTACCCAACACATTCTAGTTATGAAAGGTAAGGACTTCAACTAATATTGGTAAAATAATGACATTTGGAACAAAACTAAGGTGAATGTCGCAACACAGAAACGAAATGCTTGAACCACTTTCGGTTCCTGTGCGACAGACATGAATCTGCACTGTTTGGCCTTTCCTGCCGGCAAAACCCGTCTGACCCAAAATAACTACACAAAACACAATTCGTCAGAGTTTGCTGTATTTGTTGAAAGTTCCTGTTGCGTTCAGATTACCCATTTTAAGTACTTGATGAATGTCGAACATCGACGATCAGAGGATACGAAAACTTCTTGGCTGCTTTGTTCCGCTAAACTTCGCGCTTTGAGAGACTGTTTGCACTCGATATCCTTCCGACACTACATTGTCGCCATCAGCGGTGTGTAAGTTTGTGACAAAGCTTTGCAGGCTCGACAATTAAGTAAAAACCATCTTCAGTCGTAACGTAGGTCAGGAAACGACGCCATGAGTTTCAGCAAATGATATGATTCTGGTGTTTTCTGTGAATATTTGGCTGTGATTCAAAGGACTATTTTCTTGTTCGAACTTCCTGTGCGCCAAAGAGCTAAAAATAGCCGTGATGTGGCAAAGTCGTGGAGCACATTGCTGTCCGATGTTCGCGCGTCGAGTCCGGATACGATGCGTTACGACATTCATAATTTTTTGTTCGAAGCCCGTAACTTCAAATTCAGCGTGAGTTTTTGCAAAGATGTGTTGCTACGTCCAAGACTGAACTCCTGACTGTCGATTGCAGTAATTTGTTGGTGTTGCATTTAGCCATGAGACTGAACATATTGTTGATCACGAAAGTCGTGTAACGCTTCGGCGATCCGGAAACGGCCGAACTTTGCAATTGAAAAGCACACAAAAACAACACCAACGTACAGAAACCATTTTTATTGACATACAACAATGCTTTAATGTCTCAGGAATAGATTCAGATGAAAAAAGTCGTGGTAGAAATAATTTTAATTTACTTTTTCATGATTTCAAATGTGTCACCCCTACTCACTCTCACTGGACCACCATTTCTGAGAATGACCCATATACGATTTTTGAGGGATTTTTTTTTTCCCGCTGAAAATTTTTTCCCCCCGCTGAAACTCCTCACAAAAACCGCTGAAATTAGCGGATCCGCGGACCATTCCCATGCCTGGTTATTACACTTAGTCACTTTCATACTCCGCACCCCAATACACTTACTGGAGAGAGCAGTGATGTAGAGAAGGATGGAACCGACCCATGACGTGTCAAAGTGCGACTCGTAGAAGATGTCCTTGAAGATGACGTGGAAGACGCCCAGACTGTAGGTGACCCCGCAGACGATGAACTGGACGAAGAACGCTGCCACCACCACCATCCATCTCTCACACCCCTCGTCTTCCTCCTCCATGCTAGCCTTGCGTTTGGTTGTGACCACAATCATCTAGACCCTGTGGAAACACACAACAATATAACTTTGAACCAAATTTGAAACAGATCCATCGAGAACCTTGGGCGTGCATCGCGGACACACACACACACACACATAGACACAAGTCGTATATAGATAGATGTTTGTGGTAGAAACTTTAACATTTGACTAAACACCGAAATACTCATTTCACCTGGTTATTTTTCAAGCACCATCTTCAAAATATTGAAGCAATGATCAACATTGTGTCGGCATGTGTGTAGTTAAAACGTGTATCCAAAAAAACCGGGTGGTGGGGGGGTTTTGAAGGGGTACAAGCAGTTGACTGGTTTGTGTCGTGTGTGGTATGTAGACCAGGTCAGGTGTCAAGACCAGGTCAGGGGTCGCGCGAAGGATTGTGGTATACATAGATTCACTTCTCCAGTTCTCACCTCTGCCTTCGCCAATTCGGGGAAGACGATTTCACGTTGTTCGGTTTCTAAGCTCCAGAAAAGAAAATAAAGAAGATACCAAAGGGAGATTTTCTACAATTTGATCTGCACAGCGTTTATCCAATGTCCACGCGAGGAAGAGCTGTCGAAAGCGCAGTGTCGATCTGGCAGTCGTATCCCGGTAAGTACAGAGACAGATCTATAGTTTCTCCCACTCTGATAACGTGTCACCTACTGTTAATCCGTTTAATTGTTTTAATTTCTTTTTATTTCAGCAGACACGGATGTCAAACACAGTGCTAGGCAGTCACCTCTAGTGAAATGAGTTGATCTAAAGTGTCTGTATTGTTTGGATGTCTTTGTTCTTTGTTCGATTTATGTGAATTTCAAGACTTGCAGAGTCTCAAGTTTACTCTGCCGGTATAAAACTGTCCACCATTTACTTGAATATGCAGATATAAGGAAAGGGAATGAATCTGTTCTCAAAGTCAAAATGATCACGATTTTGCCTCAGATTCAAAACATGCACTCTCATGGTTTTGTCTGTACAATTTGGTAAGTCTTACCTTGCAACAACTTCCTTGAACTTGAAAGACAGTTTTTGAATGCTAGATCTGTATCGCGTTTCATTCCAGACTCGATCCTCTCTTTGATTGTACTGTTTGCCGTTTACGCACTATCATGATTCGCTATGTAACGTTTGGTAAGCTTACCTTGCAACAGCTTCCTTGTCTTTGTTGGCATTTTCTTTCAAGGCAGTACAACGTAAGATATAGATTCTTTCGGACAGAAGGTAGAATGCGAGTTTTGAGACGACAGTCGTCCAAAGAAAGCTTGCTGTGAAATTTGTTTGTAAATAATGGTACGTATGTGATTCTGTATTTTTCTGCGGTTAATGTTAATGGTTTCTTTTTCCTCTGTTGTTTTTTCCTCCTGAGTTGATCGTTATCATTAAAACAAGACCCTCAGAGAGTACCTCCGTTGCTCCTTAAAATGGACTGTGAATAGTGTGTTGGCTGTGTTGACCGTCAGAATTATTTTAAGAACCAGGCTGCTGCAGTCAGTTGACATGTTTCGCATATTGTAGGGTTACCATGCTGCATAGGTAAAGTGGCTTGTATAACCAGACTATTCTGTTTCAAAACACTGTTTATATTTGTGTAGGTTGTAGTCATCATAACTAATCGCATTTTGCCATTTGTTTCAGAAAGGAGGTTAACCTACAACAAGATCGACGCTATGTCAGATATGCCACAGCCACATGAAGACTTCCGAATTTAGATCCACTCGGCATGGTGACAAGTCTTGATGAAAAGTATAGGACTGAGGACAGCAGTGGAAAAAGTGGTCACATGGCAGCTACCTATTGCTTAGTGTCTGCAGTGCAAAAGACAGATAAGCTGATGGTAGATTTGCAAATGAACACAGTACCCTCAGATCTACAGCCGATTTACGACGGGCAAGCAACAATCCAGGGCAGAGAACAATGCCGCGTTGTAATCCACCTCTTCATTTGTTTCAGGAAAGGACGTCCTTACAACTGGAATTAACATATACAACTCTCTGATACCAAGACATATTGCATAGTGTACTCTAAACAAGAGGTTGTGCTACCACAGAAACATCCCGATAATTGAGTGGGACAGGATTAAAAAGCTTCCCATGGCTGCAGTGAGGAAGTACATGATTTTTCTGTCATTGACTTTAATACCTTTCACACAGCCAGTACATGAGAGATAATAGTCAATGGTCTTCTTGGTGACCGTTCATGCCCAGCAGGCGGAGCTGGTGGCCAGCAGGACAACCTGTCACCGGAAAATAGCATAGACTTCGGAGTGCGAGGACCAGGGGAAATAACCTCATGTAAAGCTGTGTGTGTGTGACCATATCTTTAACTCTTAGTCGTATGATCATTCCAAGAATATATCTTGATACGCAAGCTCTGGGGTAGGTTGATAACTGTAGATATAAGCTTTGCCATGATAATTATGCTGATGCAGTTTAAATGTGTGTCTGTGTGTACGTGCGTGCTTGTGCGGTTTTGTGTATGTGTGTGTGTGTGAGGATTGCACAAGAACTCCTTCAGGGACAACTGCACCAACAACAAATACACAGTCATTTTTATCTGTTTGCCTTCTTTTGAAAATTATACATGGAGTTGATATGATGCGTTAGTTTTAACTGTGTGTGTGTGTGTGTGCGTGTGTGTCGGAGTGAGTGAGTTTGTGTCACTGTTTGTTGATTTCTGACGGGAGCCTTGAAGGCTTCGCCTCTTGTTCACAATGTAGTCGTCAGTTTGTGATTTCAACGCGACTCGCTGTAAGTGACGGGAGCCTTGAAGGCTTCGCCTCTTGTTCACAATGTAGTCGTCAGTTTGTGATTTCAACGCGACTCGCTGTAAGCTCTGCAATAGCATGTTATTGTGTACCTCGGAATCTAGCTAAACGCAAGAAACGGCTGCGATTCACATGAACTAGAGCGGTGGCCGTTGACTGTTCAGAGGAATGGGCGCTAGGCACAAACGTCGTCTGCTATGAGAAAGACGGTTTGCGTGACACGTTTCCGGGCTTTTCGTTTTTCAAACTTTCAAAACTTCGAATTGTACTGATCTTGTTTTGATGAAAAAAGAATTCTTTAATGATTTAAGAATGTTTGTGCAACAAGCTGTCATTTTATTATCTAGATTTCAAAAGTTAGTTCTAGCGCCAAAACGAGGCGCCTGATTTGCAGATCAGACGGTCCACGAAAATAAATTCTTTGAAAATTTCTCGCTCTTTACGTAAGGCACCTGGGATGTTCTCCAGCGGTGAGTGCTTAAACGAAAGGGTGTTTGTACTGTGTGTAAAAGCCTGACAGTATCTGGGATGGTTTACGGGAGGCTTACTCTGCCTTTAAGTTATTATTATTGATAGATAATTACTATTATGCGTTGTGCTTACATTATGAATATAATTAAAGGTTGATTATTAAGGCCAAAAAAAAAAAAGGTCTGTTTACGGTAACATAGGGTGAAAAAATAGGGTCGGTAGGTCGGCTTTTTTTTTTTTTTGCATTTTTTTTTTCTCTCCCCTCTCTATGATGTTTCACAGTTCATTTCTTCTCATCAATCCCTGTTTTTGCCCAACATAACTATAAACAGTACTTTGAGCTTACCTCCCTTCTGTCGTCTGCTGTTTGATGCGTTTTTTTCTTTCTTTTTCAGACGATCCAAAAAAAAAGATTAGGGTCGGGCCTAAAAACTAGGGTCGGTCGGGTTACCGTAAACAGACCTTTTTTTTTTTTTGGCCTAAGCAAGAGACACCTGGACTGATTAATGTGCAGTCATCTTTGCTTGAGATGATCTTTCGCCTTAAAAATGCACATGTATGCACTGACCTTTTGCTCTCACACTCACAGGTTGACAGTGATACACACATCGGACATGCACTAATGATTATCTCGTCAGGAACTAACTAAGGGAGCAATACAAAGTTCAATCTTGAGTGAATTATCAAGCAGCTACTTCCTGGTACAAATTAACATACTTAAGGCAAAGACAACCCATTCAGTTAAGATACATCACCACTTATCTTATATATATATATATCTATCTAGTCTAATGATTTGTGGCAAGCCTTATAACTATAAGTTTCAAATCTAGGTTACAGCTGATCCACATATTTATGAAGCACTCAATGTTGGACTCAGGACACCACGAAAGTTGATTGCTCAAGTGTTACATGCAAACTCTCACTAATAACTTACCTTCCCAAGAAAATCACAAATAATATTCTAAAAATTGGCATGATGCAAATTCTAAATATTAAATGGCTTACTCAGTTACTGAAACTTTCAGTTACACCAATGTTATTTCGTAAACGGGCTATAGCTTCAGATTCTGAAGCAGCACTATAGTATAGCTCACCACCACAAGAATAGACACTGAGGGCCTGTGGACTTTGACCCTTCATCCTGTTACAATCCTGTTATGTATATAATTTGTCAACTTGCCACCAGGCAGCACAAAAAAAGCAGGGCTAGAGCGTGCGTGGCTGATTGTGCACATTCTTTCTTTCCTGTTTTTTTTTTTGTTGCCACGATAAATAGATATATTTGAACAAAGAATAAACTTGACAGTACACACCCAAAAAAGGATGAAATATTAATAACAGGAATTTATTTTTGTAAATCCAAATGTTGTTCGGGCTCGGCCAAAAAAAAAAAAAGTCTGTATACGGTAACCCGACCGACCCTATTTTTTTCGCGCGACCCTAGACTTTTTTTTGGCATTTGGGAAAAAAAAAAAAAAATCTTGTTTTTTTTGCAAAATAATAATAATAATAATAATGCAAACTTTTATAGCGCTATTCTAGAAAAAATGTCTGCTCTTAGCGCTTTACAATACATACATCGACCAAGCATACTATACACGCACAGGCAAAGAAACCGACCAAACATAACCAACAAACTATACATGCACAGGCAAAGAAAACGACCAAGCATACAATACACGCACAGGCAAAGATAACGACCAAACATAAGCAAACATACTATGACCAAACATAACCAACATACTATACGCGCGCAGGCAAAGAGAGCAATCAGCACATGTAATAATTACTGACAACTAATAATGCAGGCATACAGTGACAGTCCAATACACAGCCTAAGCACAAGAACCACAGTAGGCTTCTATAAAAAACGTGTCAACAGAACAGTACTATTTACACACACACACAAACAGTGCTGACACAAAGCGCAGAAAATACATATACACGTTATTTTAGGCACTAGGTAGGGGGTGAGGTGGGGCGCGCGGGATGGGGTGGGTGGGGAGATGCTGGAGGGAAAAAAATCACTTGCGCTGAAAGAGGTGTGTTTTGAGATTTGTCTTGAATGTAGTGAGAGAATCTGTGTGTCTGAGAGGCAGAGGTAATCTATTCCAGGTCACAGGGGCTTGATAGGCGAAGGACCTCTCGCCACATGTCTTTGTTTGCACTGTGGGGAGTTGGAAGAGTCGAGTGTCCGCGGGGGAGCCAAGCTGACGAGAGGGGGTGTAGAGATTGAGGAGTTCTGACAAGTATTCTGGGGCAGAACCAGAAACAACGGCAAAAGAAAGAGAGGAGAGTTTGTATTCGATCCTTTTAGTGATAGGCAGCCAGTGTAGAGAGTGAAGAAGGGGTGTGGCGTGTTAATACTTGGAAGATTTGAAGACCGGGCGGGCAGCGTTATTTTGGATCCTTTGAAGTCTATCTAAAAGGTACTTAGGGAGACCGGCCAGAAGAGAATTGCAATAATCTATCTTTGAGAGGACTAAAGAACACACTAACGTTTTGGTTGCATCAGTGGTGAGGTAAAAATATGGTTTTTTGGAGAAAAAAAAAAATCCTGACCTATCGACCCTATTTTTTTTGCCTATGTTACCGTAAACAGACCTTTTTTTTTTTTTTTGCCCTATCAATATCATCAAACAGCACATATTCACCAAAATGAAGTGAAAGTTAAATACATTTTATGGGACAATGACAACACAGATCACTTGTTTTGTAATGTATGTAATCAATAAACAATCAGCTTCCAGCTTCTATTAAACATTATAACCATTATAAACTTCAAAATTATATCTCACTAATGAGCTGCCCACAATTGAGTGGACAAAGTAATGCAATATATATTTAGAGCAACACTACAAATCCCATCAGTCATGAGCCATCTTCTCCTGTACCTCTGACTAAAGCAACTGAGACGTGTAACCTTGTTCAGCAGAAGCAACACACCTTGACTTAAGTTTTGAACATGAACTTGATATTTAAATTTGATGTCTCACCAAAACAGGCTTAAATAGTTAAAAGGGGGTAGGTGCAGGTGGGTGTAAACCGTGTACCTAAAACAGCAAACGAAAAGTACACAACACACACACAGCGAAGACGACATTTACTTTCTTTCTGCGTACAACAGTTACCGGAGTGACCAGAACCGAAGAGTATCGAGGAAGTACAGCAGTATTGAACACCACGGCCAAACGAGCAGAGCTAAATTTGGCAACAGATGCTGCTAGCTTTCCGTCACAATGGCGGCAGCAAACCTCTAAGCTCTTTTTCCACGTTGGCAAACACCAGCTGGGAACCCATTTAGCCAATATAACATTGAAATACTCGAAACAGCAAACTAAACGAAAATCAATCCATTTGAATATGTTTTGTCACACATACATGTATGCTTTGTGCGTGTCGTGCGCCAACCCTGTGTTTTCTGTCCCACGTTGTCGTCGGCAGTGCTTTCTCCGTGCTTTTGTGGTGCGATTACAAAGACTGGTGGCTTACTTTACCCGATAACTAGCGAAATGAGTAGCTTACCTATAATTTTGAAACACTCCTCGAATGGTGGATGTCACAAGACGGGAGAGAAAGTCATTTTTTTTCACAAAATGTACAAAAGCGACTGCCAACCTCGAAGCAAATCCGAACGCGAAGGTCAATGCAGGGTGAGAGGTCACGTTAGTCACGTGGTCTCAATGTTTTGGTTTTGACAGGAGCACACATTACGTGTGTTCCTGGACAAAATAATTCCCTCTTCTCGGCGCGAATGCCGAGTCCTGTTCGTAATCTGTCTTTCTTGGTCGGAGATAAATGGTCAAAGGCAGGCGTGTTTCTTTTGTTACAATCTGTGGCGATGTGCCAAAAACAGAGACTGACGTCACAAGCCTCCTTATGCAGTCAGCTGTTAGCTCGCCGCATAATTTTACAGAGCCAGCAGTCTAAGATTGACCTACTTTCTCCTGCCGGCCCCCCCCCCCCCCCCCTCTCTCTCTCTCTCTCTCTCTCTCTCTCTCTCTTGTGGGATGTCTATCAGTGTACCCTTATCAGCTGTTCACGATAGCATTCGTGACTGAACAACCTTCCCTTGCAGTTGTAAAATGCTCCGGAGAGACTGACATTTATTTTAATTGACAGGCATACTGGACACGCTGTAGGAAAGTAGGCCTATATGGTAAAATTCGTACGATGAGTCAAAACAAAAGATGGCTCAGCACTATCCTCAGCGGATGATGACTTTCTTCAGGTATTCCCCGGAAAAACAAAAATGCCGCGGAAAAAAACGGGTTTTTTTTCTCCAGGGAATAGCAGATTTGTCATCATCCGCCGAAGCATCGGTGTTTCCCCAGCAAAACACAGTGATGTCAGCTTAGTGCATTATTGAACAAGAGTGGCGTCACTAACCGCAAAAAGACGGGAAACAATTAATGTCATCTGATAAATTCAGGAAGCCACACAAATCTATTAAGCCAATGTTAAACCTCCTATAATGTTGAGTCGATCCCTGAATTTGGATATTATTTTCGAAAGAGCACAACAATTAGACCACTTTTTGTTTGCACGGCTTGTTTGCTTAACGCCCAGCCGACCACGAAGGGCCATATCAGGGCGGTGCTGCTTTGACACATAACGTGCGCTGCACTGACACAAGACAGAAGTCGCAGCACAGGCCGCTTCATGTCTCACTGACTCAGTCACATTATTCTGACACCTGACCAACCAGTCCTAGAACTAACCCCATAATGCCAGACGTCTGGCGGAGCAGCCACTAGATTGCCAATTTTAAAGTCTTAGGTATGACCCGGCCGGGGTTCGAACCCACGACCTCCCGATCACGGGGCGGACGCCTTACCACTAGGCCAACCGTGCCGGTTTGAGTGATATTGCCACTTTGAAGTTCAAGAGGTCACCCACCGCACTCCGGGCTGACTACTGAGAAGGTACATGTACCCTTATCTACAGGAATGTAGAAAGAAAACAAAGTACACTGCCTACGGCCTACGTACCCTTAACCCAGAGACCTACCCGGCTTAGCAAAAGGTTACTGTGGTTTTCTAGCCAGATGTTTGCCTTTTCCGTAGCTCAGTTTTATCTTCTTTGCAGCTCCTATCTGATTGAGAGTCAAGGTTACGGAGATACGATAACTAGGGTGCACTCAGCTGTTACACGACATGTTTCGTCGGAAGCTATGTCGTCTAAGCTATCAAGTTTGACACACATTTCTTTAAAAAAACCCAAAAGCACCCAAAAAAGCAAACACATGAGTGATCGAGATAGAGACTTATCACCAGGCTATTCAGGGGGAGCGGCACGAAAGAGAGAGAGAGAGAGAGAGACTGAGAGAGAGAGAGAGAGAGAGAGAGAGAGAGAGAGGGTGGAGAGAGAGAGAGAGAAAGAGAGAGAGAGAAGAGAGAGAGAGAGAAGAGAGAGAGAGAGAGAGAGAGAGAGAGAGAGAGAGAGAGAGAGAGAGAGAGAATGACAATGACAAATTCTTTATTTACGAGGGTAGTGGCATAAGCAAACAGGTGCTATTTTACATCCAGCCCTCGCCCATGGGAGGGTTTAATCTGATGATAATACGTTTTAAAAATGTTGGGAGAGAAAGAGAGACAGGGAGACAGAGAGATACAGAGACAGACAGACAGACATACTATGAGGCAGACAAAGAGAGAGAGAGCCAGATCCATGGCATGGCATCTACCTCTCCCTCTCAGTCCTCCCTGCTGGCATCCCTTGGACCTGCTGGAGACTTCATTAAATTTTCATCTTTGAAAAACTACTGCGCAGAAAATTCCACAAAATTGTGTTGCTCTTGCTTTTTGTATGGAAGGCCAGTTGGGTCGGCATTGGCCCGGTAAAAATTGTCTTTTGACTTTTGGAAAAATCATGTCGAGATCTTTACATTTCATTGATCCTTTTCATATCAGTGATAAGT
>NC_090257.1:37327895-37332895 GCF_037325665.1 Littorina saxatilis
ATCTGTGATTTTTGTGACATAGGCGAATGATAGCTCAGTAACAGGATTACACGCTTGAACATTTAATCCGTATAACGAATCCATTCATAGACGGACATTTTGCAACATGATCTGTGTCTATTCAAGTTCTTCTGCTTTGTAATTTCACGCCGTTTTTAATTTTTGTAACAGTATCGGTGTTACGTACAATAAACGGTCTTTTTAATCTTATTTCTCACTCGTTTTTTTGATAAAAAAAAAGACCGCAAAACACGTAAAAAAAACCCCACCTGTGCTTTGAGCTGGGAATATAGTAAAACATTATTTCATCCTACATACGTGAGAGAGACACTCGTGAGATAATAATCGTTCAAATCACACGTGTGTATATATCATGTAAATGAGGTCATGTCAAGCAAGTCTGGCAGAGACCTGTTTTTCCACTGCTTATGATGCCAAAGTCACCGAGACAAACGTCATTATAGAAAAAAAAATTGCGCTCGCTAATTACCCTCGATGAATTTTTAGAACTAACACGTCACGCCACACTTTCAGAGTGACATTTCTTTACTTTGACGCAATAGATATTGCACAAGGCTTTAGAAGAGATCGAGGTTCCAAAACAAGCGTCTTCAAGTTAACTGCCTCGACTGCAGGACATTTTCAGTAAAATACACGTAAGTACAGTGTGTAGGATAAACAGAATACTACATGGCTTGCTGTTTTGTACCAGATTTACACTCGTTGCTTTTCCAAATAGTGAACAGCTCGCTTTCGCTCGCAGTTCAATATTTAAAACAAGTCGCGTAAGGCGAAAATACAACATTTAGTCAAGTAGCTGTCGAACTCACAGAATGAAACTGAACGCAATGCAACGCAGCAAGACCGTATACTCGTAGCATCGTCAGTCCACCGCGCACGGCAAAGGCAGTGAAATTGACAAGAAGAGCGGGGTAGTACTTGCGCTGAGAAGGATAGCACGCTTTTCTGTACCACTCTTCGTTTTAACTTTCTGAGCGTGTTTTTAATCCAAACATATCATATCTATATGTTTTTGGAATCAGGAACCGACAAGGAATAAGATGAAAGTGTTTTTAAATTGATTTGGACAATTTAATTTTGATAATAACTGTTATATTTTTAATTTTCAGAGCTTGTTTTTAATCCAAATATAACATATGTATATGTTTTTGGAATCAGAAAATGATGGGGAATAAGATGAACGTAAATTTTGATCGTTTTATAAAAAAATGTTTTCTTTACAATTTTCAGATTTTTAATGACCAAAGTCATTAATTAATTTTTAAGCCACCAAGCTGAAATGCAATACCGAAGTCCGGGTTTCGTCGAAGATTACTTGACCAAAATGTCAACCAATTTGGTTGAAAAATGAGAGCGTGACAGTGCCGCCTCAACTTTCACGAAAAGCCGGATATGACGTCATAAAAGACATTTATCGAAAAAATGAAAAATAAGTCTGGGGATTTCATACCCAGAAACTCTCATGTCAAATTTCATAAAGATCGGTCCAGTAGTTTAGTCTGAATCGCTCTACACACACACACAGACACACAGACACACAGACACACATACACCACGACCCTCGTCTCGATTCCCCCATCTACGTTAAAACATTTAGTCAAAACTTGACTAAATGTAAAAACAACTCGTGTAAATCTTGTACGACACAGCAAACCATGTGGTATTCTCTATAAATGCTCTACAGGGTGATCCCAAATAATGCCACCAATAAAAATGCGAATAACTTCTGCATCTGTTCAACGAATTACTTCATATTAAGAAGAAACAAGTCGCGTAAGACGAAATTACTACATTTAGTCAAGCTGTGGAACTCACAGAATGAAACTGAACGTAGTCCGCCGTTAGTGCAAAAGGCAGTGAAAGTGACGAGCCTGTTTGGCGCGGTAGCGATTGCGCTGTGCTTCATAGCACGCTTTACTGTACCTCTCTTCGTTTTAACTTTCTGAGCGTGTTTTTAATCCAAACATATCATATCTATATGTTTTTGGAATCAGGAACCGACAAGGAATAAGATGAAATAATTTTTAAAACGATTTCGGAAATTTAATTTTGATCATACTGTTTATATTTTTAATTTTCAGAGCTTGTTTTTAATCCAAATATAACATATGTATATGTTTTTGGAATCAGAAAATGACGAAGAATAAGATGAAATTGTTTTTTGATCGTTTAATAAAAAAAATAATTTTAATTACAAGTTTCCGATTTTTAATGACCAAACTCACTCATTAGTTTTTAAGCCACCAAGCTGAAATGCAATACCAAACCCGGCTGCTCCGCCTGGCGTCTGGCATTATGGGGTTAGTGCTAGGACTGGTTGGTCCGGTGTCAGAATAATGTGACTGGGTGAGACATGAAGCCTGTGCTGCGACTTCTGTCTTGTGTGTGTGGCGCACGTTATATGTCAAAGCAGCACCGCCCTGATATGGCCCGTCGTGGTCGGCTGGGCGTTAAGCAAACAAACAAACAAACAAACAAACAGTGGTCTAATGGTTGTGCTCTTTCGAACATAATATCCAAATTCAGGGATCGACTCAACATTATAGGAGGTTTAACATTGGCTTAATAGATTTTTTTCAAGTCACCGATGATCTGGGGTGTTTTTGTATACTTCGACCTTTAGATATTCCAAGATGTAACATTCTGGAAGGTTTCAATCGGTTGAGAGTGGGAATTGTTCAATATCAAAACCTCCTACTGTTGGGTCGATCATCGAATTTGGATATTTCTTTTGAAAGAGCATAGATGTCAGTGGGCGGCATATCTTTCTTTTAAAATTTTTTGGGGGGAGGGGGGTCACCCTGTACAACCCAACAATAGGAGGTCGATAGTTCCTTATCTCTCATATCTCACATCTTTACTGCCGAGGAAAAGGAAAAGCATAGATAGACAGAAAATCAGGCGCCAAGTAGGTTGTATGTACATGATGGCGTCAGACAAGCGCGAAGGTGAGATTGGTAGGTAGTGTCAGCTTAATGCCATTAATAATGGTACCAGGGTGAAAATGGCGATGCAGACAATGGAAGAATTGTGCCCCGGGGAGGACGGTGAAAAGCCGGTGGTACTAGGTCAAGAAATGCAGCAAATAAGAACTTGAAAGGGGCCTTTGCTGGTTTGTTCTGGTGTTTGTGTTTGTGTGTGTGTGTGTGTGTGTGTGTGTGTGTGTGTGTGTGTGTGTGTGTAGGTGTGTTAGTGTGTGTGTGTGTGTGTGTGTGTGTGTGTGTGTTGTTTTGTTTGGGTATGTGTAACTTTGGGTTAAAAGAAAGGTTGCTTTAAACTTTTGCCTTTGTGTTTGTTGCACATTTTGCCTCATGAGAGCTACTTGAAATCAAGGTAATCACCCAATCAGAACAAACTCCCTCGTACCAGAGGGTCTCAAGTGAGCTATACCACACCCCACAGAGTAAAATAATCAACTGCAAAAGCTGGCGACATATAGATGGGTAGTTTTTCGTCAGTACACGACGTAGCCACGAATGACTAACTAGTTAGTGTTTACGTCCTCTTAGGACCAATTGGCCTGTCTTGGGACAGGAAGATTTAATTAGATATGTGGGGGGACAAAACAGACAGACATGCAAACAAAACCGGCACGGTTGGCCTAGTGGTAAGGCGTCCGCCCCGTGATCGGGAGGTCGTGGGTTCGAACCCCGGCCGGGTCATACCTAAGACTTTAAAATTGGCAATCTAGTGGCTGCTCCGCCTGGCGTCTGGCATTATGGGGTTAGTGCTAGGACTGGTTGGTCCGGTGTCAGAATAATGAGACTGGGTGAGACATGAAGCCTGTGCTGCGACTTCTGTCTTGTGTGTGGCGCACGTTATATGTCAGAGCAGCACCGCCCTGATATGGCCCTTCGTGGTCGGCTGGGCGTTAAGCAAACAAACAAACAAACAAACAAATGCAAACAAAGAACACACACAATCGTTTTATAGGTCTGAGAAGCTGGACACGAATGTGATTGTACTTTTGAGTGTAGTATGTAGACGTGACTTATGTTTGCAATCCCACCCAACCCCCTTCCCCCTCCGAAATAATTTGTATCGATTATATAAATTAATACTGAAGAAGGAGTGAGAGCCAGGGACGGATATAGCAGTGAGCTATTGCCGACTAAACTAATGTCGTAATGAAGCTCAAAGTTGAACGTGACATTGGAAGGCTTTAGCTCTAGCTTAAACATCAAAATATCGCTCTGTAGTTGTATTCTTAAAGCAAGATTTAGAGCACATATCCTTTTCGATCATTCAATCAATGCATACAATCTCCGCGTCTATATCATTTTCCAAACATAAGTTCAAAAGCTTTCAGCCAACAGTGTAGGTTTGCCCCCTGTCAACAAATTTTCCAACAGCTCATATTGCTTGCTTGACAACAGACCTGTCATTGCCGGTTCCAAATGTTTGAGTTTGACAACATACAAAAACACCGTGGCACGGACACACTCATGTGCGCGTATTCGCACCCCAACACAACCCCCCCCCCCCCCTCACCTAATTACCCACCACCCCCGTTCATCGTCGCTACGAAATGGCACACACTGAGTATGTCGGTTCGAATCGGTATGGAGAAAGCGAACTGGTACCTATTTTGTCTTTTGTACTTTACCGCTGTGCTATATTATATCTATCTATATATATATATATATCTATATCTATATACGGCTTGTGTGTGTGTGTGTGTGTGTCTGTCTGTCTGTCTGTCTTTCTTCGCGATGCACGGCCAAAGTTCTCGATGGATCTGCTTCAAATTTGGTGGGCATATTCAGGTAGACCCCGGACACAATCTGCTCGATGAAAATTTTCAACACGTGCTCTCAGCGCGCAGCGCTGAACCGATTTTGGTTTTTCTGTACATCCATTCCCAGTAACTCTTCCTTATCTTCTCCAGTGTTTTGCGCGTTTATCTCCCTTCCTTCGTGTGGCGTCAATCGCGTATGGTGCGCCTGGCGAAGTTAATTGTGCGTGTGTGTGTACGTGCG
>NC_090257.1:37337895-37377895 GCF_037325665.1 Littorina saxatilis
CTTACATAGTTGGTCACACAATTACCCATCACTGAACAATAAATCGAAGTCGGGTGGATTCAATGACTAAAGCAGTAAAGGCTTTGAAAAAACCCTCATCACAAAACATCCCCCCCCCCCAAAAAAAACAAAAATAAATAAATGAAATAAAACAGGTTGTGTATATAGCGCAGTAAACACCATGCAGGTACAAGCAAAGATTTGACAGTGATTATCCTTGTTTTATATAGCACACATTTTCTAGTTTTAATCTCTCTCTCTCTCTCTCTCTCTCTCTCTCTCTCTCTCTCTCTCTCTCTCTCTCTCTCTCTCTCTCTCTCTCTGGAAAGTAATTTATTGACTTGTGGGTTATTTGCGTTTGTCTACATATTGGTGATTCGTAAACTATGTTGAAAGAGATTGTCAAACAATATTATATGGGGTGTCTTAAAAAAAATGTATATCAAAAAAATCTGTCATTATTATCAGGCACACGGTTTTAACAAAGCTATGTCACGGAATGCAACATAAGGCCTAAAAAAAAAATAGGTGTGGTTACGGTAACCCGACCTACCCTATTTTTAGGGTCCGATCCTATAACTTTTTATTACATTTGTCAAAAAAAAAAAAAAAAAAAAAAAACGAGTGCAAAAAACGCAATGAAAGCGAAAGCGCCCGTGTCGCACACTTATTTCCCTGTCAAGTAGGTTTAATTTGTACACATTAGAAAAAAAAGTTAAAAAAAAAAAAAAAAGTGATTGCCTACCTACCTACCCTATTTTTTTTGGCTATGTTACCGTAACCACACCTATTTTTTTTTTGGCCTAAGTGGCTTAAAAAGTCGTGTTTTTGTGTGTGCAGGATATTCGCTAGGACAGGACCTCAAGCTGAACCAGCACAACAGCGATGCATTCTTCCATGGCTTCCACAAAAGTCTTTCACCTATAGCGGGCATTGCATACAGATAGTCCAAAGAGGGTTAGGGTTACCCTAGGGTTACCCTAACCCTCCTTTTAAAAGATTCTTTAGACCAATTATCCCTCTGTTCCCATGTTAAACATGGAATAATTCTGGACAAATGCGAGGACATTAGCTTTTTTTAATTTTATTTTGTATCATTTTACTTATCATTAAAACTTGTTTAGATTTCGATTCGTAAACCATTTACAGTAATCCTTTGTTTTTTTAACTTTGTTCATCTTACCACAGTCACTTCGTTGTTTAGATAATTTATCATTAAATTTGTTACCATTATGCAGGAAAAATGTAGAATAAAACCAGGAGAGCTTTCGGTAGAAGATATTTCCTGTGTCAAAAGTTAATGCTTATTCTGATTGATGGGTGCTCCAAACTAAGTTATTTTGACTGCCTTATTCGAATTCATTTCCAAGACAGGGCTGAGAAGTGGAGAAGCTTAGGAGAGTATCGTAAAAATTGTCTGGGTGTTTATGCAAAACTTTCGAATATGTCAGATTTTACTTTAGAGATTTTAAATACTGTTAACTGACAGAAATGCTATAACTTCTACACCAATTGACTGGATAACTTCATATTCAGCATACTTAAACTTGATTTTATGCATGTGCAGTTCACAAAGTGGCAAATTTGTAGGTTAAATTATCTAACTTTTGCATCACCAATGACACCAACGCTTTCGTGTCTGAGGATTGCCCTGAACCTAGCTGTAACTGCATGCTTTCTTCAGGTCATCGATAGCCTGGGGGTTGAAGGGGATGTTTTTACATACTCAGACATTCAAAATAATCAAAAAGGTAAAAGCCTGAAGGGTTTAAATTATGTAAAAATGGCTACCGCTCAATGTCAAAACTCGTTCTGTTTAGTCGACCCCCGAATTTGGAGAAAAAAATTAAAATTGCACAAAAGTCAGACCATTCAATTTATAAAATTGCCACTTACTGGCAAGGCAGAACATAAACTGAAGTTAATGAATACCATATATAAAATAATTGGTTCAACAGATGCAGAAGTAATTTGCATGGTTGTGGGTGTCCTTTTTAGGGGGGTCAACCCTGTAGAAGAGACGATTTTCTTTAATTATCAATCCGTAATATATTGTTTGTTATGCATACAAGATTAACATTGACAAATACTTCAAGACTCCTCATTGATCTTAAGAAATGTTGTGGTTTTTTTTTGTTACTGACTGATTCACTTTCTATTCACTTTACTCACGACAAGAAAAGCAAGGGAGGTAATTTCTTCGGAAGAGGTAATTCTCTCCCCTCAGAACGATTGTTGTAGTTTGTTTGATTTTGTTCCCTTCTAATAAGTATTATTTAAAATAGATCTTTACATCTTGATGTGAAAGGCGCAGTACCCCCCCTCCCCCCAGGATGTTAAATTCTAGGTTGTGTCCATGTAAAATCCTGATCCTAGTCAAGATCCGAGTTGGTTTTTCATGCAACTGTGCCTCTTTATGCCACTCAATTAGACATACTTTGCAATCCATAATTGCACGAAACTAAGTACAGGAAATACGTTGTTGTCGTGTTTTTAATATTACATAATGAAATAAAAAATGTCACAACTGGTTTCGTGTTGGGCTTTCTCTCTCTGTCTGAATCTCATAATTACTTCCTTCTGAGGCCTGAAATGTGTTGCAGGCATTGTTCAGCTTACATTTATTGTTACAATTTTTGTGGATATGTTATTAAGTGTGTCTGTGTTTCTATCATTCGTTATCAATGTGTTAAAAAAAAAAAAGCACACGTCAAAGTAATTTACCCTTCATCATTATCAAAACATGCAGATACAGGTAATAAATATTTGTGATACTTTAAACAAATACAATGTTTGTTTGTTGCGTTTTTTCTTTTTTTCAGAGCAAACACACATCGTATTTGTTCAAACGTGCATATTCTGCACTTTCTAATACCCTGCATGGATCTCCAAATCAAGAATAATGAAAAGTCGTCTAATAGCCCTGCAGCACTTACACGAACATGATAGAAGCTTGCATGCATGCACCCAGGCTCGCTGTCTTCGGCTAAAAGAGCTTACCGTTGGATCTTCGCTCAGACAAATGTAGCTGTCTTGTCCACTTGCTCCTGTCGCATAGATCTGCAATGTGCAACATCATCTTTGATTAATAAGTCTGAGGCACAGACAAACACACACGCGCGCACATTTGCGAGAGAATGCACGTCAGTCTATTCAATCAAACAGTATAAAAACATACCACAGACGTGGTGGTGGAAACTGGACATTCGCCGTATAACAAACTCAAGAGATTGGTTTAAACAGTGTTTATTCAACAATTCATATGTATTTGAACATGATACATGTTACGGATCATCAACAAGCTCAAGCTTATGGTGGTGACCCTAACGGGAGAATTAAACATATGGATTACAATAACTTGCGACGAGACTTCGACAAGTACTTTCCAAACCAAAACAAATGAGAAACAAACAAAATGTGCAAAACATACATGTATATATATATATATATACATATTTGACAAAAAGCAAAGGCATAATGGAGACAGGACACGACAATAGAGTGGACAAAGAATATAAGAGGGAAAGAGAGAGAGGAAAGGAGAGGGCGAGAGAGAGAGTAAGCGAGAGAGAGAGAGAGTAAGTCGGGAGAGAGAGAGAGAGAGAGAGGGAGAGAGAGAGGGAGAGAGAGAGAGAGAGAGAGAGAGTGAGAGAGAGAGTACATTAGTATACATCACAATTGCATATATATACCAAAAACAATCGCTATAACTTCTTAATTAAATTTAGACTTAGATTATCTATAATGAATGGGGCATACTGCACTCAAATTCGTTTTGCCCCAAGTCGGCCAGTTGAAATAATGTATTCCTGGACTTTATCAAAAACAGATTCGTTTGATTCTTTTGACAATCGTGCATCACCAAATAAGAGTGTTACTATCGTACTTTGGTCAGTGGGGAGAGTACCTATTGTTCTGGTTCGGTCTCTATCGTATTGAGGGCAATCTAGAAGAAAGTGTTTTACGTCTTCTGATGCGTGGCCACAGGCACACGCTGGATTATTGCTCAAATGCCTATCGACTAGGTGCTGGTTTAAATCGGTCATGCCTAACCTTAATTTACTGTGAATCACTTGGACCTGTCGTTCTCCAATGTAAAAATACGGTGGCACAACTGGATCGTTAGCAGTTAGATATCTTTTAAATTGGCTTATGGATTCAGTAAGTTTGATTGCATCAGGCAAGGCATTCCATAAATGTGTTGTTGATGGGAAAAATGATGATTTATACAATTCAGTTTTGTACGGTGGAATCTTGCGTTCTAATGGGCGTCTCCTGTGATACGAGTTTTCCGCAGATACGAGAGGTGGGAGTTCAGCACTTAAATATGGGGGAACTTTGTTATGAACAATTTTATGAAATAATATTAATTTATGGCGTTTGCGTCGTTCAGAAAGTGTAGTAAAACCCGATTCTTGATATAATTTTCGGTGACTTGTTCCTCGAACTGTTCCAATAATAATTCGTATTGCCTCTAAGTGAAGACCTTCTAATTCATCTGCCAATCCGGTAGTGCAATTATCCCATACAACGTCTGCGTAATCAATACTTGGCAATATGAATGATTTATACATGTTTTCTAGGGATTTTCTGCTTAATCTATATTTATATGAGCGCAGACAAGAAATCAATAAGCGGCATTTGGCTACGATAGATTTTGTTTGGGACTCCCATTTACAATTATTTTGAACGATTACACCTAGGTGCTTGTGCTTTTCTACATCTTGTAATGTGATATCGCCAAACTTTAATTCAGTAAAATCCGGATTCTGTTGTCTGCCTAAATTTAATAATTCGGTTTTAGTTTGATTGAAAAGAACTTTCCACTGAAGTTGAAAAATCACATTCCGAAAGAGAATAGATTTAAACGTGTTATTTTTGATTATAATAAATTAAACGTCGATGCACTAACGAATGAATTACAGAACGTTAATTGGATAGAGATCGCGAGTCAAGATTGTATTGACAAGGCAGCACAGACGTTTTCAGAAAATTTATTATTATCAGCAAAGAAATGTATGCCTGTTAAAACGGTAACTGTGCGAGAAAACGATGCCCCCTGGTTAACATCAGACATACTGAAATTACGGAATAAGAAAAGAGTTGTTCATACAATAGCAGCTCGTTTGGATACACCCGATGCTTGGGAAACCTTTCGCAATATCCGCAACGACTACACAGATGCTATACGAACCCGGAAATTAGAATATTTAAAAGAAATTGACGGTCGAGTATCAGAAATGAATAATTTCGGGACAAAAAATTGGTGGAAATTAGTTAAATCGTTCTTGGCGAAAAGAGGTTCAAACGCTGACGCAATTCCACCCTTAATATTTGATGGTGTAACACATTATGGAAATGAAGAAAAAGCAACACTCTTCAACAATTTCTTTGTTGAACAGTCAAAATTACCAGATGATGATGACAACGCTCCTGACGTTGACAGATTAGATAGTGTCTTGGACGATGTGATCCTACGTACTCAGGAAGTAGAAACAATTTTAATAAACCTTGATAAAACAAAAGCCGCTGGTCCCGACCAGGTGCACAACAGAATTTTGATATCTAGTGCCAGGCACATCTCAGAAGCTTTAACCCTCTTGTATAACAGATCTCTCCAGGAAGGCAGGTTTCCAATGGAATGGAAAAAAGCCCATGTATCACCGATTTTTAAAAAAGGAGATAAAACTGATTGTTCAAATTATCGACCCATTTCTCTCCTAAGCTGTATCGGAAAGGTGTTTGAAAAATGTGTCCAGTCACGAGTATTTGAATACTTAACTCTGAACAGCATTCTTACGCCTTACCAGTCTGGATTCATACCAAAAGATTCCACCACCTACCAGTTAATTTCTTTGTATAATGACTTGTGTAAATCTCTGGACAATAATATTCCTACCCAAGCCGTATTCTTTGACATATCTAAAGCGTTTGATAAAGTATGGCACAAGGGCCTCATTAGGAAACTGGAAGCAATCGGAATACGTGGACGGCTCTTAATCTGGTTCCAAGATTACCTCTTTGGGCGTAAACAGGCAGTTGTTTTAAAAGGAAATAAGTCAACATATTTACCCGTCTCAGCAGGAGTCCCACAAGGATCAGTATTAGGCCCTACGTTGTTCCTCGTTTATATTAACGATATAGTGAAAAATATTGAATCTGTTATTAAATTATTCGCTGATGACACAAGTATGTATTTATCCGTTGAAAATCATGTTCTCAGAGCCGAGATTCTAAATTCAGACCTGAGTAAAATTTTTAAATGGGCAACTCAAGAGATTCATTTGTGTGTGTATGTTTAATCAAAAGTTCATCTTGGGCACATTCAGTCTGTATTGTAACAGGACCCATCCCGTAAAAACTTCGAACAGATCTATTAAATTCTGAAATCCTTGACAAGTTTTTTTTTCCAATCATCTGTATCTGACAGAAGTAAAAAAATAAAAAAATAAAAAATCAGCCAGTACACGCATCTACCCCCTCACACGACAATACATGTGGTGAAAAAAGGAATCGAGAGGGGGGAACAAGGAATAAATTAGATCCAGAAATAATTCCACTTCATCACTTGATTCCAAAATTCAAGTGTGAAGTGATCGGATACTGTGGTAAAGATACGTGCTTAGTATCACAACTGAAAATACAAGCCCTAGGGTTTTAAATCAAGGAAACAATTAAAGTTAAGGAAAGATCAACAGAAATGTCGAGAACATGTAAAATATTGTACTTACAATCCGTTTCAGCATGCTCTTCGAATAATAATCTCCCAGTCAGCCTCGTGCTTACGACTTCGACAGGATGTTGCCTCTCACGCTGAGCCAGTACATTTGGAGTGAATTCAAAGCCAGAGATGCAGTACAAGCACATTAGTTAGATCCAATTCATTTACATTGCTACCTTGCCCAATTTATGGCTATTTCTGTTGGTAACATCACACATGTGGCAAGCAGTGCTTGTTGCCGACTCTGCTGGGACAGGCAGCAGACGATTTTATTTAGGAACCAAATTCTGATTGGTTAAAACATAAAACCGGAACTCAAAGTACCACTTGTTCTTTGGAAGTATCAAATCAAGAACAGATAAGCAGGTAAATCTGAAATGGGTTCAACACTTTTAAAAAATCGTAGTAAATCAGAAAACACAGTAAACGTTGGAAAAATCGTCCAGTATCGCTTCTACAGGTCTATACTTGGACAAAACATAAAGCAATTCAGTAAAGCTGACACTTCAAAATGTCTGTTTAGTTACACTTTAACGCCCAGCCGACCACGAAGGGCCATATCAGGGCGGTGCTGCTTTGACATTTTCAGTAACGTGCGCCACACACAAGACAGAAGTCGCAGCACAGGCTTCATGTCTCACCCAGTCACATTATTCTGACACCGGACCAACCAGTCCTAGCACTAACCCCATAATGCCAGACGCCAGGCGGAGCAGCCACTAGATTGCCAATTTTAAAGTCTTAGGTATGACCCTGCCGGGATTTTTTTTTAGATAAGAATGGCAATGGTCAAAAATACATAGCTCCAAGAAGGTAAATTCAATGTTCAATCAATACATAAACTGTTATTGCCTGATATTTTGTGTAATGTGTATTGTAAGCACGAAGCTGTTACAGTTTGAAGGCCATGCGCAAAGCAGTTACTGCAATGTGCCGATTTTTTCGCATTACCCCACAAAGAAAATGACATCAAAACCCTATATTGCGGCGCATGACTGACACCTAAACCGTAGCACCTTTACTAGCAAGGCAATGTATCCAACACTAACTGTTTAGAGAATAGAGTCGGTTGCTATCTTCACTGACATGCAAACGTTGTTAAGGCCAAAAAAAAAATAGGTGTGGTTACGGTAACATAGCCAAAAAAATAGGGTAGGTAGGTAGGCAATCTTTTTTTTTTTTTTTTTTTAACTTTTTTTTTCTAATGTGTACAAATTAAACCTACTAGACAGGAAAATAAGTGTGCGACACGGGCGCTTTCGCTTTCATTGCGTTTTTTGCACTCGTTTTTTGTTGGTTTTTTTTTTTGGACAAATGTAATAAAAAGTTATAGGATCGGCCCCTAAAAATAGGGTAGGTCGGGTTACCGTAACCACACCTATTTTTTTTAGGCCTAAGTTGTACGTGTTTAGGTGATTTCTTTTGTCGATTTGAACGAGGTGAACATAGCTTTCGTGAATTCGATTTTTTAGTGGTGTCTGTGTTCCCGTTCCTCGGAATAGACTCTACCACATTTACAATCAAACAGTACGGAAGGGGGGATTAGCGGCCCATGCATCCAGCACTAACATTAGATTTAACATTAACTGCCTCTTCACAAAAATCTACACTTAAAGGCATGTGCCAAGGTAGTTTTAATCACGAGTGTTAAACATACAGCCTCTTGGCCCCAAAACATTCTCTACTAGCTTGAAAGCCAAATATGTGTGAAGCGATAACGGTTGACATTCAGGCATAGTCATGCTTGCGTGGATATGAAATCAAGCGTGGCGAATGCTTGACATAGACATACACGCAAGTGCACCTATCGTGCTGTGCATTGCACAGTCCCATACCTGTCATTTGTAGAGCGTGACATGAGTGATCGGTTGACTTCAATAATACACTCGTTCGACTGACATGGGGTAGAAATTGATGTTTTACAGCGCTGGGGAAAAACTAGTAAAATCCGAAGGATATAAATATTCTATCCCACACCATCGCCTGTCTGTCTGTCTGTTTCTCTTTGTCTGTTTGTCTCTGTATGTCTGTCCCCTGCCTCTACCATTCTGTCTCTCGCTCTACCCCTCTGTCTGTCTCTGCCTTGGTCTCTCTGTCGGTCTCTGCCTGTCTATCTCTGTCTCTCAGTCTCTCTGTCTCTCAGACTGTCTCTGTCTCTCTCTGTGTCTCTCTCTCTCTCTCTCTCTCTCTCTCTGTCTCAGTCTCTCTCTCTAAATTACGATAATGGTTCAAAGTTTCTGCTTGTAAAAATGCAAGGTTCCTAACGGTCACATTAGAGAGAACGTTAACATCATAAAAAAAGCCTCGAAGAACTGACTTTTAACCCCAAAACTTTACTGCGATAAGGCATGAACAACTTCTAACTTGTTACATAATCTAATTCAAATTATGTTTAAATACAACACGAACAGTGTGCTTATAGATAGCCTACAGGACACTTATTTTCCTTCGGCCTTCTTCTTGCCAATCTCATCTAGTCTGTCAGATTGAATGCATTATATAATATATGCAAGAATGGACTGATAAAGTCAGTGGGGCTTTTTCTTCTTCTTCTTAATCTTCTTCTTCTTCTTAATCTTCTTCTTCTTCTTCTTCTTCTTCTTCTGCGTTCGTGGTCTGCAGCTCCAACGTACACCCGTGTTTTAACAGTGGGCCCGGCATTTTTTACCAGCCGTTAAAAGGCCGTCGTACTTCATTTTCGGGGGATGCGCGTTGCGTATTTTCATGTTTCTATTACACACCCAACATAGATGGCAGGTTCTTTTCCGTGCGTACATGGTCTTGTGCTTGCGTGCACACACGAAGGGGGATAAGGCAATAACAGGTCTGCCCATAAATTGATCTTAGAAATCGGAAAAATCTTATACACCCTTAACCCACCTGGCGCAAGCGGGATCCGAACCCCAAACATTCTACACGCAAGGTGACGCTTTTAACCTTACTTATAACCGTTCTTCTTGTCAAATTTACCATAACGCCAGAGTACATATTTGAAATAAAATGTCTATGCCGCATACCTTTGTGGCAAATGCACAATATAGGAGAGCGGACACATTTGAGAAAGATCAGTGCACCTCCCCCCTCCCACACACACAGACCCATGACAATCAAGGTCATGCGGCGATCAAGACAACTATAGCATCTCGGCAACAAACAGCCACACTTACTGCAGTCTCAAAACTTCAAAAACACAACACACAAACAAGTAAACAAACAAGTAAACAAACAAACAAACAAATAAACAAAAAACACAACACACAAACAAATAAACAAACAAACAAAATAAAACCGAACTTACTGAGACAGGTAGTATTCCATCGATTCAGCCAGTCATATGCAGCCAGCTAACCAACCAAGCAGATAGCCAGCCATGAAGAACACAGCAACCTTATGCATTGACTAGCGTGCATGGGGCTTTTAAGATGACACTTTACCGTCGTGCGCTGACCTCGACTCTGTAGTGACCTAGATTCTCATGAGAACACGTGCGAACTGTCGATAACCCGAATCAGAATATTCATGTGAACGTATATGGCGGCGTGCTAACGCCAAAAATGAAAAAAAAGTACAAGTACCGGGGCGGGGATATAGCTCAGTTGGTAGCGCGCTGGATTTGTATTCAGTTGGCCGCTGTCAGCGTGAGTTCGATCCCAGGTTCGGCGGAAATTTATTTCACAGAGTCAACTTTGTGTGCAGACTTTCTTCGGTGTCCGAACCACCCCCCGTGTATACTACATTGGGTGTGCACGTTAAAGATCCCACGATTGACAAAAGGGTCTTTCCTGGCAAAATTGCTTAGGCACAGTTAATAATTGTCTACCATACCCGTGTGACTTGGAATAAGGCCGTGAAAAGTAAATATGCGCCGACATGGCTGCAATCTACTGGCCGTATAAAATTTCATCTCACACGGCATCACTGCAGAGCGCCTAGAACTGTACCCACGGAATATGCGCGATATAAGCCTCATTGATTGATTGATTGATTAAGAATTCAAAAGATTAATTTCATTGGAAACTTACCAATGCTTTCAAGTAAAAAACAGTAAACGGCATAGTTCTACCCGTGTAAACTGTTGGACTCACTATCTCTTGGCCAGGCTTTTACATGGGATAAGCCACACTCAGCGTCTGGATACTGACATACCAAATATGTTTGTTTGTTTGTTTGTCTGTTTGCTTAACGCCCAGCCGACCACGAAGGGCCATATCAGGGCGGTGCTGCTTTGACATTTAACGTGCGCCACACACAAGACAGAAGTCGCAGCACAGACTTCATGTCTCACCCAGTCACATTATTCTGACACCGGACCAACCAGTCCTAGCACCAACCCCATAATGCCAGACGCCAGGCGGAGCAGCCACTAGATTGCCAATTTTAAAGTCTTAGGTATGACCCGGCCGGGGTTCGAACCCACGACCTCCCGATCACGGGGCGGACGCCTTACCACTAGGCCAACCGTGCCGGTCCTTAGATGGTGAGATGAACAGTGTCTGTGGATCAAACTGTGCCTTTACGACCTTTGGATGGTGGCTTGCACAAGTGATAATTACAAAGAGTATTGAAAATTCAAAAGACTGTTCGATCCCAGCAACAATGACTTGCGCAAACTAAAGATGTCAGCAAAGCTGATGGTCAGTTGTCGATTTCGATGATGCTACACTCTCTTCGACCGATTCCAAAGTCACTTACACATTTTTATTACTCAATTTGGCGATAGTATGCCGCAGTGTGTATTAAATTATGCAGTGTCTTGGGTCAAATGCATTGTCAATTGAAATCTGTATTTCTCACTTTTGGCACAGACTGCCATACATATGAACAGTTTTATGCAGTGTCTTTGACCGAATGCACAGCGCGAACGGATGCCCTGCCAGGAATTGCGAACTCAGCGTGGTGTGATCCTGTCAGGTTATTTCGGGACGAATGAAGGCCTGCAAAGATAAAAGTACAAGCCCAACTCACTATTGAAGGTGCTACGATGCATAGTTTTACAGGATTTAATGTCTATAGTACAAAGACACACTGATTGTTAGGATTGTATTGTTCAGCCCATTTGTTCACATTGAATATGTCATAATTATGTGTGTGTGTGTGTGTGTGTGTGTGTGTGTGTTGGTACGAGTATATATGTGTGTGTGTGCGTGTGTGTGTATGTGTGCGTGCGTGCGTGCGTGCGTGAGTCAGTGTGCGTGCTTGTGTGCGTGTGTGCTTGTGTGTGCGTGTGTGTGTGTGTGTGTGCGCGCGCGCGCGTGTGTATATGTGTGTGTGTGTGTGTGTGTGTGTGTGTGTTTGCATTATTCAAGGCAATCACTGCTAAGTGACGATTCGTGACTACCACTAAATGCCGATGGCTCGCGGGTGACCCGTCCGGGTAAACATGGTTATGTTGATACGATACAGGCACCAGTCGATCCCTGTCTCTGTACCAAGTTGCGCCGCGAATGCGCTCCACATGCAACAACAACATCAACAACAACAACAACAGCAACAACAGCAACAACAACAACAACAACAACAACAACAACAACAACAACAACAACAACAACACAATAAAAAGAACACTGCGGGGCAGCATCACCGTCACCACACCATGAGCAACAACACTAACGTTAACAACACCGTCACCACCACCACCACTGAAAGCAGCAGCTGCAGCAGCAACGGCAACAACAACAACAACATTAGCACCACCTCCACCACCAATACAAACCACCACCACCACCACCACCAACAGCAACAACAACAACAACTGGCCAGTCGGGGCCAGGCCGCCGCCTTTCATGTCCAACCGAAATTCTCCCCAAACAACACACACACACATACATGCACACACTCACACACACAAACACATACACACACACACACACACACACACACACACACACACCGGCTCTGCCACACAGGAGCTGCACTGAGGAAAATGTCGGTGTGGTATTGATCCCACGAAAGTCATGTGTACACTTTGCTCGCGTGACGAACTAGTCACAGAAAGGTGTGAGGGGGGGGGAGCACAAAGCCATCTCACACATAGAGGACGGAAAGAGTCACAAAGCCGCCTTCACAAAGAGGACATGTTGCCCCAAACAGCCCTGGGAAACATTTTGGTCTGTGGACGCTGAAGAATTCTTGCATGCAGAGCAGGAGGCTGTTATTATTGAATAATAATAATAATAATAATGGTGATTTCTATAGCGCTTTCGAACACACAAAGCGCTTTACAAAAGCAATAACAACATCATTACCAGAATGACGCCATTGACGGAATAGAACACAATCATAAACACTTTACAACAAAAACCAAAAACAAAACATAAATGTTTCAAAAATCCAGAGGCTCTTACAGGAACGAACTCTCAGTATACACAACAATTATAATGCACACACACACACACACACCCACACATGTCCACACACACGCACACACACACACACACACACCCACACACACAGTAAACATTGTTCATCCGAAAGTGCACATTCACAGGGTCGCGACAACTACATCATCATAGAATGCTTCTCCGAAGAGGTGAGTCTTGAGATTTGCTTTGAAAGAAGGCAGAGATGGACTGAGACGTAGAGACAAAGGGAGTTTGTTCCAGATATGATCAGCTGCGACTGAAAGACAGCGGCCACCATGATCGTCCCTCTGATACTTAGGAGCTTTGACAAATTTATTTTGGGAGGCAGAGCGGACAACCCCTGTCAGGATTGTTTTTCTGCACGAGATCGGACAGGTACTGTGGAGCCGTGCCCGCGGCAATTTGATAGAATATGCAGCAGATCTTGTATTTAATTCTTTGTTCGACTGGAAGCCAATGTAGCTGTTTGAGTAGAGGCGTGACGCTTTGTTTCATAGGTGTTCGAAACACGAGTCTAGCGGCAGCGTTCTGGACTAGTTGCAGGGGCTTGGTGACAGATTTGGGACATTCAGCGAGCAGTGAATTACAGTAGTCTAATCTAGAGAGTATGCCGGAACAGACTAGTCTTTTGGTTGCGTCTTCGGTAAGGTACTGTCGAATGGAACCTATACGCCGGATCTCCATTCGCGCTGCTTTACATGTTTGGACTACATGCTGTTTCATGCATTGAAGTCTTTTTTGTTTGTTTTGTGGGGTAGTGGCGTGTGGGGTGCACATATAGAACGAGATGGGACTATGAATGGGCTACTGTGTGTGTGTGTGTGTGTGTGTGTGTGTGTGTGTGTGTGTGTGGCTGCGTCCTCTGCAGAATATGTCATTTGTACTGAATTTATTTCAAAGCCTGGATTTGCATATGTGTCAGTTATGACATCAATTCAGCAACAAACGAAAAAACAAACATAATCCCGGTCTGGACAGAAAGCAGCCAGGCTGCAGTTTTGTGGGTATGCGTCCGGGAGGAAAGATGTTATAATCACATATGTTAAGCCTGCACTGATCCATGTTGATTTACACGGTCGTCTGCAGGGGAACGAAAGTATCTCTAACAGAAGGGCGCCTGTCGATGCGCTGTTAAAACGCAGGCAGGCATTTATACAAGGACACATAACACTGGGGTGAGGGTGAAGATGAGAGTGGGGGTGGCTGGGATGAGTTCTCCTCCTGCCCTCTAGTAACACTAGCTTGAGGGTACCCAGCTCTAACCCATCCCACACACCACACCCTCTCCCGGTGCGATATTTCTGTGGTCTGATCACGGACTTACATTACCTCCGTGTACGTCCGTGGGTCTGATGGAGCTCATAGCGGGGTCAAGGCAAGGCAAAGGATATTCTTTTGAAAAAACCCATGGGGGTTCGAGATTTTCTTGACAAGCTGCACAGACGGACAGCCCGAAACTGTGCATCGATACAGACGTTGCGGGGATAACGACCGAATATCGAATACGGAACCGAGACAAACCTGACATCCTTTTTCTCGTCTCAAGACAGCCGGTGTTATAGCCTTTTTTGGTGATACCAGTTCGGCTCAGAGGGGCCGTTCCTTGGGGGAGAGAGCTCAGAATGATGTCACACCGGCAGTTTGAGACGAGAAAAACGATATCACCTTTGTCACGGTTCCGCATTGGGTATCTGGTCGTTCTCTTCGCAACCTCTGCAATAGCAAGTTGTTACCGTAAGATACGTCCTTGTTGGGGCTGGCTGTTTTGGTCGTCAGAAGACAACTATGCTGCAAACAACGCATGGCAAGTTGGCAACATACAGAAGTATCATCTGCACGGTGTGTTCGCACGCCGGATATTTCCGATTATACAGCGTCATTTTCCGCACTTGGTAGAAGAAAAAAAAATAGGAGTAAATCGTGTGGTCAGCGCACTTTCGTGATATTGCAAGAAAAACAAGAAGGGCAAAGCCCATACGACTCACATGCTTGACCTTCACTAAACCTAGCAATGACATCATACACTAAGAACTGCTTTACACATTTTTCCTACCAAAATACATGTGACCTTGACCCAAGGTCAAGGTCATCCAAGGTCATGCAACACAAAGCTGTTAATTCAAGACATAGGAAGTACAATGGTGCTTATTGGCTCTTTCTACCATGAGATATGGTCACTTTTAGTGGTTCACTACCTTATTTTGGTCACATTTCATAAGGGTCAAAGTGACCTTGACCTTGATCATATGTGACCAAATGTGTCTCATGATGAAAGCATAACATGTGCCCCACATAATTTTTAAGTTTGAAACAGTTATCTTCCATAGTTCAGGGTCAAGGTCACTTCAAAATATGTATACAATCCAACTTTGAAGAGCTCCTGTGACCTTGACCTTGAAGCAAGGTAAACCAAACTGGTATCAAAAGATGGGGCTTACTTTGCCCTATATATCATATATAGGTGAGGTATTCAATCTCAAAAACTTCAGAGAAAATGTGAAAAATGTGAAAAATAGCTGTTTTTTAGACAACATTTATGGCCCCTGCGACCTTGACCTTGAAGCAAGGTCAAGATGCTATGTATGTTTTTTGGGGCCTTGTCATCATACACCATCTTGCCAAATTTGGTACTGATAGACTGAATAGTGTCCAAGAAATATCCAACGTTAAAGTTTTCCGGACGGCCGGCCGGACGGCCGGACGGACGGACGGACGGACGGACGGACGGACGGACGACTCGGGTGAGTACATAGACTCACTTTTGCTTCGCATGTGAGTCAAAAAAAGCGCTGGGAAAAAAATTAACCTGTGCCGTCCTATTTTCTTGTCTGTTTATCGGGATTAGACCACACGGCAACGCCAGTTAGACTGAGAAAAACACACTCAAGCGGAAGAATCAAACAGCTGTTGCTCCAGGTCTGAGAAGAGGAGGTAGTGCACCATGTGTGTGTCCAGCTGCTGGTGCCGCTCCCTGTCGTCCAGTCTGTCCAGCTGACTAACTCTCCTCTCTCTGTCCCGCCTCACACCCAGTTGATGGCAGATGGCCAGACGACACGCGGACTTCAGGCTGTGGGGGTTACTGGCCAGGATTTCCAGCTTTGGTTTTCTTGTGGATTTTAGAGAACCGTAAAAACTTGTGTTCCTAGAGAGCTGCCCTGAACCTGCGAACACACACACACACACACACACACACGGACGCACATATATAAACCCCCACCCCACACACACACATACGCACACACATACACGCCCCCCCCCCCCCCCCACACACAAAAACACTGACACACACACAAACATACACAAGAGAGAGAGAGAGAAACTGAAACTGAAACTGAAACTGAACTTTATTACCAAAGGATAGAGGTTTTAGGCAAAGCCTAATCTTACAACCTGTCCCTTATACAAACACTTAATACAAACGCACATAATATAGATAGTAAAATTGACAAGGTTATTGTTACTTACAGACGTATATAATGTAAATAGTAATAAGAAAAGGGTTATGGTTTTGTATACACATTCAAAAATGGGAAAAACATGTAGTGTGGAAATTGCAGCATTGTTGCAATAATGCATTGCATATAAACATCCAAAACAACTAATAGCAAAAGGAAAAAAACAAATGTGGGGAGGAATTGTCCCAATCATTCGCATGTATATCATTATCAATACTTACACATAAAGAACAAATCAAAATACAAACATAACTTGACTAAATGTAAAAAGCACTAAAAAATCAGACATGAAAAGTGTTCTATTTACCCATTAAGCGGGAATGAAACTGGCGCCTAAACGTTTTCACAGAAGAGGCATTTCGGAGGGGTAGGGGTATGGAATTCCATAGAGATGCTCCTGAGAAGGCTAAACTTGACTTATACAAGTCTAGACGAGGGATGGGGGGAATCAGGTTCTGGGACCCATATCTTTTTGTGGCATGTCTGAAATGTGATTTTAAATATCCAGGAACATTATTGTTAATTACTTTGTACATAAAGACAGCCTTGTTTAGCGTCAACTGATCTTTCAAGGGAAGGAAATTAAGGAGCTTTAATTTATCATCTGTTGGCTTATTTGACTCATGCAGAATTAGTTTTGCAGCACGGCGATGAAGAGAATTGAGTCGTTTGAGATGAACATCACTGCAGTTATCCCAAAGTGTTGAAGCAAAGTTGATATGGGGCATTATGTGAGCGTAATAAAACAACTTGAGTGCTTCCACATCGGCATAATGTCTTAATTTAGACAATAAGTACAAATTTTTAGATACTAATTTGCAAATTTTACTCAAGTGAGTTTGCCATTTCAATTCTTGATCAACGGTAACCCCTAATAATTTATGCTCTTTAACTTGTTGCACTTGAGTTGAATCAATTGACAGTTGAAGTTGTAAGGGTTTTAATTGGTGTTTTTGTCTAGTTGTAATCACCATACTTTTCGTCTTAACAGGGTGAATAACCATTGCATTAGTGGTGCACCATTCTATCATCTCATCTATACTTTTTTGAAGTGATTGGTTGACGGCTACCAAAGACTTCTGACTGGTGTGGATTGATGAATCATCCGCAAAGAACTCACATCTTACTTTCTCATCTGACACATGAAGAGGTAAATCATTTATATAAATACAGAACAATATAGGTCCTAATACAGACCCTTGAGGCACACCACTTTTGACAAAATCATTCGACGAAGTTTTACAGTTGATGAATACATATTGTGTCCGTTTTGAAAGATATGATTCGAAGAAGGCACAAGCAGAGTCATCTTTTAAGTAGCATTGTAATTTCTTTAATAATAAGGAGTGGTCTACAAGGTCAAAGGCTTTTTTAAAGTCCAGGAATAACGCTCCTGTTACTTCGGACTCATTAATAGCTGATAACCAAGTTTCACATAAAGAGCTGAGAGCAGTGTGGCATGAATGCTTAGAGCGAAATCCAGACTGAAATGGATGAAACAAATTCATTCGTTCCATATATTCCAGTAAATATTTCTGAATATGCTTCTCCAAAGGCTTAGATAAAACAGGTAAGAGGGAAATTGGTCGAAAGTTGTTAGGGTCCGTAACATCCTTGCTTTTTGGGAGTGGCACTACCTTGGCACATTTTAAAATAGAGGGAAAAACGTTTTGTTGTATGCCAAGGTTGTAGACATAAGTCAGTGAGTCAATTATGTATGGTAAAGCAAGTTTGAGCAACCGGACAGGAATCTTATCGGGACCCATTGACTTTTTATTCGCCATCTGTTCTATCAGTTTTCCAACCTCGTGGACAGTAATGGGTGGAATAGAAAACGATTCGTTTTGAGTCAACTTTCGTCCACAAAATGTTTTTAATTTTTCTAGAGAGACATCAATATCAAGGGACTCATTCTGCGTGAGACAGGCTTTCAGTTTCTCTGCGAGAGAGAGAGAGAGAGAGAGAGAGAGAGAGAGAAAGAGAGAGAGAGAGAGACAGAGAGAGAGAGTGAGTGAGAGAGAGAGAGAAAGAGAGAGAAAGAGAGAGAGAGAGAGAGAGAGAGAGAGAGAGAGAGAGAGAGAGAATGTTACATACATGTCAGGCAAAAAGCCTGTCTGCACCCTATCAAGGCGAGACATGTTTTCTGACTTAAGTAACAGAAACAAAGAAGCTGCTCATGAGGAATAAGAACAATCATACTGTCATCACGCATGACGCCAGGATTATTCGCAGAGAAACAACTCGCAGGACTTTAACCAAGGGAAATAAACTTCTGCTTTAAAGTTTAGATCTTATAGTGAGACGACAGTGGTTCTCTCCCTTGAAATATTCATCAAGGTTTCATTTACTAGTGCGCCATTGGAATTTGACACACACACACACGAACGCACACACCCACCCACACACACACACACACACACTAACCGGATACACTGGCACATTCGCATGTCATCATATGGCACCAGAAGCCTATCATAATAGAAGCAGCTAAGTACTATTACCAGCAGTCGACACGCGATGACACATATGCCCTTTGACCTTTCCTTGGGAATATCCCTCACTAAAAATAGAATACGGGATTGCACTATATTCGATTTTCAATACACGAATCAAAATCTTTGGGATAAATCAAAATAAAAAAAATATAAGTAAGTATAGAGTTAAGAAAACAAGAAAAAGTTGAAAACCGTCTGGAACTAAGCAAATGAATAAAATACAAGAATTACGAGTTCAGAAAAAATTAAATTAAAATTACCTTCGAAGCGATTCGAACCCGGGACCACTAAAGTATGGACTAGCACAATCGAGGTCTCTACCGACTGAGCTATATTGTCGCACTGCAGTCGAGGGAGATTTTAACTTCAAATATTACACTTGAGTTCTCGAGCGTCAGTGGCGACGACTCAGTGACTCAAGTTTTCGAGTCTCTCCGTTCGTATTTGTGTACTGTTCTCCTTATCTCACTGTTCGGGGCTAGTTCAGTAACTAACTGACCCAACGCTCCCGGTCACTTCGTATAAGTTTAAAAAGCAAAATCAAGTAGCGATAATTTCAAGCGAGACCGACATTATTGATACGAAATGCATTGACCAATCGCCGAAAGGCGCATCAAAGGATATCCCAAAATCCTCTATTCTCGATGACATACTAAGGAGTTAGTTCGGGAGAACGACGATCTATGGACGGTTTATCATATAAAGGGAAGCAAGTGGTTAAAATCGGGCGTCGATAGAACCAATGAACAACTGAATGTTATCTACTTGTAGTATTTCATCCACTTGTGATGGCACCAAATAGAACTATTTTTCATCTTTCGACAAAAGCATTTTCGGACCGCCTATAGCCTGCTTTGCGCTTTTTGGCTTCGACAATGTAATGTCCCATCATAATTTGGTTGAGGGGGACAAATGTCCCATTGTCTTTTTTTCCAGGCTGAACCCTGCACTGTATAAAACGTTACAGGCAATACGTAGTCAGCAAATCGAACATCGGAAAAAAAACCGAGAAGGACAGTACTCTGCAAAGCTCAGGACACTATAGGTACCATAACCTCGCACACGCTGCAAAGTTTCAACTTTTCAAAAATTCATCCCATACACGCACGCGCAAACACCCACACACATACACAAACACACACATTTCCTTTTCCCAGAGCTTTTTACATTTAGTCAAGTTTTGACTAAATGTTTTAACATAGAGGGGGAATCGAGACGAGGGTCGTGGTGTGTGTGTGTGTGTGTGTGTGTGTGTGTGCCTTTTGCACTAGCGGCGGACTACGTTCAGTTTCATTCTGTGAGTTCCACAGCTTGACTAAATATAGTAATTTCGCCTTACGCGACTTGCTTACATTTAGTCAAGTTTTAACGTAGAGGGGGGAATCGAGACGAGGGTGTGGTGTATGTGTGTACTAGAATGAATACCCGCTTCGCCGGGTAGCCGGCTTCGCCGGGAAGAAGTACTTAGAGCCGTACGCCGGCTTCGCCGGGTCCGAACAATGGACCCGCCAAGCTTAGGTCCCTCCCAGATTCGTGGAATGGGAACAGCACGAAAATGATTCAGTGGCCATAATGCCATTCCTGACCATATCGAGTCCCATCCTTGTCGACGAATGTAACCGTGTTAATCACCTTTGGAGGCGAACTCCACTCAAACAGGATTGAGCAATTTATAGCTTATCTGTAAGCCCTTTTGAACTGTTATGGCTTCTCAAAGGAAGGCCAGTACATACAAATACACAAAAGCCGCCAGACCACATCACAAACAGAACTGAACAATCCCCAGGTGTTGCTCACATAGAGAGAGACACACACACACACACACACACACACACACACACACAAACACAGAGAAGCCGTATCTATAGAGAGATAGATGACAGTGTATTTTTCGCGTGGCTATAAATTGATTCGACCTTTGCACTTTTACAGTGAGGATAATTTACGGGTCCAATTTACGTTCTGGACACTGCGGTGACCTTCTAAAAATAGTAACAGAACGCCGGGAATATCCGAAGACGCACCACTCATACTATAGTGCACCATACGAAGGAAGGGAGGTAAACGCTGAAAACCTGGAGAAGATGAGAAGATAAGGAAGAGTTACTTATAATGGTGAAATGAACACAAAAACCAAAATCGGTTCTGCGCTGCGCGCTGAGAGCACGTGTTGAAATATCTCATCGATGATATTGTGTCCGGGGTGTAGCTGAATACGGTGTCCAAATTTGAAAAAGATCCACGGAGAACTTTGGCTTTGGTGTGTCGGTATGGGGGCCTGGGTAGCTGAGGTGGAACCAAAATAGCTGAGGTGGAACCAAAATCGGTTCAGCGCTGCGCGCTGAGAGCACGTGTTGAAATATCGACCAGGTTGTGTCCTGTCCCGGGTCTACCTGAATATGCCCACCAAATTTGAAGCAGACCCATCGAGAACTTTGGCCGTGCATCGCGAACTCACAGACAGACACACACACACACACACACAGACAGACAGACAGACACAAGTCGTATATATATATAGATGTGTGTGTGTGTGTGTGTGTGTGTGTCTGTCTGTGCGTGTGTGTGTGTAGAGCGATTCAGACTAAACTACTGGACCAATCTTTATGAAATTTTACATGAGAGTTCCTGGGAATGATATCCCCGGACGCTTTTTTCTTTTTTTCGATAAATGTCTTTGATGACGTCATATCCGGCTTTTTGTAAAAGTTGAGGCGGCACTGTCACACCCTCATTTTTCAATCAAATTGATTGAAATTTTGGTCAAGCAATCTTCGACGAAGGCCGGACTTCGGTATTACATTTCAGCTTGGTGGCTTAAAAATTGATTTATGACTTTGGTCATTAAAAATCTGAAAATTGTAAAAAAAAAAAAATGTTTTATAAAACGATCCAAATTTACGTTCATCTTATTCTTTATCATGTTCTGATTCCAAATACATATAAATATGTTATATTTGGATTAAAAACAAGCTCTGAAAGTTAAAACGAAGAGAGGTACAGTAAAGCGTGCTATGAAGCACAGCGCAACCGCTACCGCGCCAAACAGGCTCGTCACCTTCACTGCCTTTTGCACTTGCGGCGGACTACGTTCAGTTTCATTCTGTGAGTTCCACAGCTTGACTAGAATGTAGTAATTTCGCCTTACGCGACTTGTTTTTTCTTGCAATATCACGAAAGTGCGCTGCCCACACGATTTACTGAAATTTTTTCTTCGACCAAGTGCGGAAAATGACTGTAAAAACGGAAATATCCGGCGTACGAACGTCCTAGCCCGAATCACTTGACACACCGTGCAGATGATACTTCCGTATGTTGCCAACTGGCCAGGCGTTGTTTGCAGCACAGTTGTCTTCTGACGACCAAAACCGCCAGCCCCAACAAGGTAACACGGTAACAACTTGCTATTACAGAGGTTGCGAAGAGAACGACCAGATACCAAATGCGGAACCGTGACAAAGGTGATATCGTTTTTCTCGTCTCAAACTGCCGGTGTGACACCTGAGCTTTCTCCACCATGTCTGAGCCGAACTGGTATCACCAAAAAAGGCTATAACACCGGCTGTCTTGAGACGAGAAAAAGGATGTCAGGTTTGTCTCGGTTCCGAATTCGATATTCTGTCGTTATCCCCGCAACGACCGCAACACGGTGGCCTAGTGGTAAGGCGTCCGCCCAGTGAGCGGGAGATCGTGGGTTCGAACCACGGCCTGGTCATACCTAAGTCTTGAAAATTGGCAATCTAGTGGCTGCTCCGCCTGGCGTCTGGCATTATGGGGTTAGTGCTAGGACTGGTTGGTCCGGTGTCAGAATAATGTGACTGGGTGAGACATGAAGCCTGTGCTGCGACTTCTGTCTTGTGTGTGGCGCGCGTTAAATAAATGTCAAAGCAGCACCGCCCTGATATCACCCTTCGTGGTGGACTGGGCGTTAAGCAAACAAACAAACAAATCCCCGCAACGTCTGTATCGATGTAGAGTTTCGGGCTGTACGTCTGTGCAGCTTGTCAAGAAAATCTCGAACCCCCATGGGTTTTTCCCAAAGAATATCCCTTGCCTTGCCTTGCCCAGCTATGAGCTCCACCAGACCTCAGACAAATCGCACCAGGAGAGGGGGTGGGGTGGGGGTGGGTTCAAGTCGGGTACCCTCATGAATTCCAGTATTAGAAAGCAGGAGAACTCATCCCATCCACCCCCACTCTCATCAGGGGCGGATCCGGACCCCCCCCTCCCAGCCTACAAAAAAAAAAACACAACATAAACAACAACACAAACAAGAAAGAAAAAAAGAAAGACATTTGAAAATAAAGAAAAAAAGATGGCCCAGATTGCATCAGATTGCTCCGTTTTCCTCGTTTTTATCAAAAGTTTCCGGGCCCCTCTAGGAGCAGGCCTTTTGTCTTCTAAATGACGGTTTTGGATGGTAGTAGGGTAATTTGTTGGCTCAGGTTGCACCGGGTCGGTTGATTTTCCTTGTTTTGATCCAAATTCGTCTTCTTAAAGTAACTTTTGGAAGGTGTAGTAGGGGAAGTTTCTTGGCTCAGATTGCATCAAATTGCTCCATTTTCCTTGTTTTTTTCAACATTTACCTTGCAAGTTCGGGCGCGAACCTCAACTAAACGCTTTGCGTCGTCGATCTGTCCCTTAACGAAATTTGACCCCCCCCCCTCCCCCTTAAAAATGATGGGATCCGCCCCTGCTCATCATCACCCCAGTGTTACTTGAGTTTTACGTCCTCACAGGAACTAGAGCCTATTAGGGACATGAAGTGTTTATATGCTAAAATAGTGTTATGTGTCCTTGCATAAATGCCGGCTTGCGTTTTAATTTTAGCAGCGCACCCACAGTCGCGCTTCATGCAGTTAAAGATACTTTCGTACCCTTGCAGACGATCGTGTAAATTAACATGGATCAGTGCAGGCTTAACATAATTATGGAATTATGACGTCATTCCACTCCAACCCATACCCACAAAACTGCAGCCTGGCTGCTTTCTATCCAGACCGGGATTTTGTTTTTTTGGTTTTTCGTTTGTTGCTGAATTGATTTCGTAACTGACACATATGCCAATCCAGGCTGCGAAATAAATTCAATGCAAATGACACATTCCGCACAGGAAGCTGCCCCCCCCCCACACACACGAATTATTCATTCACGAAAAAACATTAATGGTGTACAATGCATGTGTGTGTGTGTGTGTGTGTGTGTGTGTGTGTGTGTGTGTGTGTTTCGGTGTGTGTGTGCCGGTGTGTGTGTATGTGTGTGACATGTCACGTGTTTGCGTGTGCGTACGTGTGTGTGTGTGTGTGTTTGTGTGTGTGTGTGTGTGTGTGTGTGTGTGTGTGTGTATGTATGAGTGTGTATGTGTGTGTGTGTATGTGTGTGTGTGTGTGTGTGTGTGTGTATTTTCGGGATATGTCGGAGTGAAAGTATGGTGTTGTTCCATGTATAAGCCTTAACAGATATATATATCTATATATATATACGGCTTGTGTCTGTCTGTGTGTCTGTGTGTGTGTGTTCGCGATGCACGGCCAAAGTTCTCGATGGATCTGCTTCAAATTTGGTGGGCATATTCAGGTAGACCCCGGACACAACCTGGTCGATGAGAATTTTCAACACGTGCTCTCAGCGCGCAGCGCTGAACCGATTTTGGTTTTTCTGTTCATCTTCCCAGATCCATTCCCAGTAACTCTTCCTTATCTTCTCCAGTGTTTTGCGTTTATCTCCCTTCCTTCGTGTGGCGTCAATCCATATTCCCGTTACTATTTTTAGAAGGTCACTGTCCACAACGCTTTCATCCCGGCGAAGCCGGATATTCCCGTTACTATTTTTAGAAGGTCACTGTCCACAACGCTTTCATCCCGGCGAAGCCGGGTATTCCTCTACTTCTTCCCGGCGAAGCCGGGTATTCGGCTCTACTTCTTCCGGCGAAGCGGGTAATCATCTAGTATATATATATGTGGTTGTTTTATACACAATCATTTACACGGGGAGGAATGTATCTCTAACACTGCGGCAAGTTACTTTGTCAGCTACACGCTTGAAGATACACGATGCAGTAACACAGTTCCGATTGACGATTCTCACAACACAGACACTATGCACAAGGAAAAGAAGGGACAGCTCTTACCGCCGGCATAAATATGTGAAACTGAAGTTTGTAAATCGATGGCTTTGCAGGTAATTCTCTGTCTGTGTAGAGCACTAGTTGTCTGTCTGTCTGTCGGTCGGTCTGTCTCTCTCTCTCTTTCTTGGTAGTGTGTTGTTTTTTTACATTTACTCAAGTTTTGATTGTTTTGTGTGTTTGTCGTCCCAAGGACAGATTTTTTTTAGAAAAGGCCCAGCCTTAAATCTTTAACATTGTGAAATAAACTTCAGTCTCAGTCTCAGTCTCTCTCAGTCTCTCTCTTATTAACTGTAATTGTTGAAATTCCTATTGTGAACAATTTTGCTTAATCGGTATTTTATTATCGTGGGGTTTTGTGTGTGAGGTGTTTGCTTTTGTACTTTTTATCCGTAAAAAATTCTTCAACTCATAGTTGTCAAAATAATTGGCTTGTAACACAAGGGCTTCATATTGGCCATTTAAACATAAACCATGCATATAACAAAATGACAGACATATTATCCTTACTTTCTAACAATGGTAGAAACTTTCATATTTTTGGATTTTCAGAATCTAGATTATCTAACAACATACTTGATTCAGATATTTCCGTTTCAGGTCATAAAACATTACGAAAAGATTCTTCCAAAAACTTAGAAACTGGTTTGTTAGTTTATATTAATGAATCATTAACCTACAAGCGTCTTGAAAAACTTGAATCTCATGGAATAGAATCCATTTGGGTGGAATTATGCTTACAAAAATCAGCATCAATTATTGTTGGATTCTGTTACAGAAACCCAGCAGAGAAAGTAAACTGGTGTGATAAATTCATGGACATGATGGATGCAGTTTTAAATGAATCAAAAGAAATCATTCTTCTTGGAGACTTTAATATCGATCTTCTGAAGCAAAATAAGAATTGGTTGGAAACACTAAATCTATTAAATTTACATCAAATGATTCAAAATCCTACTCGTATTACTTCCACCTCTAAAACACGTATTGATCATATCTATGTTTCTGAAAAACGTCATATTAAAGAAACATGTGTACCATGTTTTGCAGTGAGTGACCATTTTCCCATTTGCACCACGTGGTCTCGTAAAGGGGTAAAAATTCCAAAAACAGGTCACAGAACAATTACATATCGTTCATTCTCTCATTTCAGTGAATGTGCATTTCTTTCTGATCTAAAAAATAGTCCACTTTCAAATACTTACAATTTTACAAACCCTGACCAAGCTTTGGATTTTTGGATATCTATATTCATTAATATATATAACAAACACGCACCCCTTAAAACACATCGAATAAAGCAGATCGAAAAACCTAAATGGATCGACAAAGACATAGACAATGCAGCAAATTACCGTGATTTTTTAAAAGAACATGGTACCCATGAAGAGTACAAACAACAAAGAAATAAAGTGAACTCCCTGAAACGAAAACGTAAACAACAATATTTTCAAAACCTTATTACATCTAAACAAGATTCAAAATCTATTTGGAAAGCAATTAACCAACTCACAAACAAAGACATTGCAAATAAATCCTCCCAAGTTATTAATATTTCTGTAGATACACTTGATGAACATTTCTCAAAAATTGCAGATAAAGTGATTTCTTATGATCGGACAGAATCAAATGATTTAAAACTTTTAAAGGAATACTGCAATTCCAAACAGATCCATGTTCATCATGCATTGCAACCAATGACTATACTGGATGTTTTCTCTCAGCTACAGCATCTTAAACAAACCGGAACACGTGACATAGATGGGCTTGATGCAAAAATTATAAAAATGGCAGCTCCAATAATCACGGATACATTGACTTTCATTTATAACATATGTATCGACCAATGCTGTTTTCCAAGTAAATTCAGGCTAAAGTGATTCCTCTTTTTAAATCGGGAGATACTACAAATCCTTCAAATTACAGACCAATATCAATTCTATCAAACCTTTCAAAGCCTCTTGAAAAACATATCAATAATCATGTTCTTTTGCACTTTGAGAACAACAAATTGATACATGATAAGCAATCAGGTTTTAGGCAAAAACACTCATGTCAAACAGCGCTGATCAGCTTAGTTGACCAATGGCTAAACAACATTAATAATAACCAGTTCTGTGCTGCTCTATTTGTTGACTTTGCTAAAGCTTTTGACCTAATTGACCATAAATTCCTTATAAAAAAGTTTGAGATTTATGGATTGGCAACTGATTCTGTTAACATTTTAAAATCTTTCCTGTCAGATAGACAGCAAAGTACTTATCTGAATCAATCATACTCTTGTAAACAAACAGTAAGGTTTGGAGTTCCACAAGGTTCTATTCTTGGTCCTCTACTATTTTCTATCTATATTAATGACCTACCATTATTTGTCAAATGTATGTGTGAACTATTTGCAGATGATACTACAATTCATTCTAGTCACAAAGATCTAAGTGAGCTAGCAAGAGTCCTCCAAGAAAACACTGATCGATTGCTGGAATGGTCAGAACTAAACCATATGTCACTGAACCCAAATAAAACTAAATGCATGCTTCTAACCACTAGACAAAAACGACAAAATCTATCATCAAAATTTCCTAAACTACAGATACAAAATCAAGATGTAACTGAAGTTGATAACCATAAAGTCTTGGGCATAACCATTGATAATAATCTGTCTTGGTCAAAACATTTAGATACACTTTGTAAAAATACTTCTAAAAAAATATATCAGTTATCAAAAATTAAACACTTTCTAGACCTACGCACACGGAAACTGTTTTTTCAGGCATATAATTATTCAAACAACTATTGATTATGCGTCCACAGTGTGGGACTCTGCAAGTACAAACACTTTGAAACACTTATGCTCTTTATATAGACGAGCTGTTAAATTAATTCTTTTATAAAATACATCTCTCTCTACGTCTGATTATAAAAAAATCAAGATTCTTCCTAGCAAATTAAGATTTACCTATAACAAAGGTGCAATGATGCATAGAATTATGTCAGGGAATGCACCTACATTCATTGCATCAAATTTCAAACTGAATAATTCAAGAAAACTAAACAAATTAATTACCCTAACCCCTAGAATAGACCTTTACAAATCAAGTCTTTCTTATTCTGGCGCCTTACTGTGGAACTCCATTCCTGATTTAATTAAAATGCAATTCAGTGAAACTTCCTTCAAGGAACTGTACATGCTGTTTCTCTTGGAAACAAATGAATAATTATGTGATAATATTACATCATTGCTTGATATTCATAATGCATTTTGAAATGTCTTTTTAATTTGTTGACACGTTAATTATATAAATTGAATTGTAATTAACTTAACTTCTATTTTTTCTTGTTATTAAAGGCACAGTACGCCTCCCGTAAACCATCACAGATACTGTCAGGCTTTTACACACAGTACAAACACCCTTCCATTTGAACACTCACCGAACGGGAACATCCTAGGTCCCCTACATCACGGGGGATAACCGGTCAAAGGCCGAACAGAAGCCGAAGGCCGCTCATGACACGTGTGAAGGCAAGTTTTGTCTGTTTTCTAGGTATTGTTTGATTTATGTCGGGATTTAAGGTAAGCTACTGATTCAGCGATGACTAAATTTGTTTCTCGATGCATAAAAAGTCAGGGAGCGATTGATATTTGCCCGTAAATAGCCTTCAAAGCTGAAAATGTCCGCGATCGAGCACCGGAAATGGCTGTTCGATGGGTTTTGCAAGTAGAAATGTGCTTTATTTCACCAAATCAGCTCGTATTTGGTGTGGATACGGGATTCTAGAGGACGAAGGAGTCATAAGAGGTGCAAAGAAGTGCTATTTGGGAGTAGAATAAATCTTCCGAGACAGTAGACAAGAGAAGGTCATATTTGAGAGATGCGCGTAGCTAGGCCGATTGTCTTTCCGACAAGCGAATGATACAGCAGATTAATCATTCGTTTTGACCAGAAACCTAGTCTCTAGTTTTTATGAATGAGTTTTTTAATTAAAACAATCACGAGAACTCTCTCGCTTAGCCTAATGGCTGTTCGATGGGTTTCGCAAGTAGAAATGTGCTTTATTTCACCAAATCAGCTCGTATTTGACATCGGTTTGGTATATATATATATTTTCTAATCCTACCGCGAACTGGATAGCAGACGCGGCACGACTGTTGCACCACACTTTGAAGTAATCCCACACTTTGAAGTAAACCCATTTTTTACTTCAAAGTGTGGGGGGATCTTCCCACACTTTGAAGTAAACTCAGTTTTTACTTCAAAGTGTGGGGGGATCTTCCCACACTTTGAAGTAACTTACTTCAAAGCGTGGGACTTTTGCATCGCCTGTTTGAGCCTGATGATTTTGTCAAAAAAAATGGCAAAGTCTTTTGGATGAGTGAACAGAAAAAGTGAGCGAGCCAAGAAACATAATGATGTTTGTTATCAGGCTTTAAAGCAATGTCCCATTGTTGAGTGTGACGAAAACTCGTGGTGACGATTTTAAAACATGTTGGGTCACGCATGGTCCAATCTTACATGGTCCAATCTTACATGGTCCAACCTTACATGGTCCGACCTTACATGGTCCAATCTTACATGGTCCAATCTTACATGGTCCAACCTTGCATGGTCCAACCTTGCATGGTCCAACCTTGCATGGTCCAACCTTACATGATCCAATCTTACATGGTCCAATATAACATGGTCCAACCTTACATGGTCCAACATTTCATGGTCCAATATTACATGGTTCAACCTTACATGGTCCAACCTTACATGGTCCAATCTTACAAGGTCCAACCTTACATGGTCCAACCTTACATGGTCCAATCTTACATGGTCCAATCTTAGATGGTCCAACCTTACATGGTCCAATCTTACATGGTCCAACCTTACATGGTCCAATCTTACATGGTCCAACCTTACATGGTCCAACCTTACATGGTCCAATCTTACATGGTCCAATCTTACATGGTCCAATCTTACATGGTCCAATAGTATATATATGGTCATGTAAGATTGGACCATGTAAGGTTGGACCATGTAAGGTTGCACCATGTAAGGTTGGACCATGTAAGGTTGGACCATGTAAGATTGGACCATGCGTGACCCAACATGTTTTAAAATCGTCACCACGAGTTTTCGTCACACTCAACAATGGGACATTGCTTAAAGGCATACTAACGCACTCCCGTGTTTACAAAGTGTAGTTTGCCCACAATCGATGTCAAACGCACCATAAGACCATATAATGACGATACGTCACCATGCGCGGACCATAATACATGCATTACAGCTTGTTCTAGCCTCTGAAAAAGTGAGGATGTCAACAAAGCCGCGGTGTTCTCTCCCTTGCATCAACGTTACATGTGTTGCCAAATCTATAAATAGGACGATCCAGATCAAAATGAAAATTCAAATATCTCAACATTTAAGGGGTCCTAGACCACAATATTTTGCAGGGAACTTAATTTAGTCTGTCTCCAGCTGTTGGTAAAGCAATTAGCGTGTATAGTCATCGAGCACATATGGCTTTAAAGCCTGATAACAAACATCACTATGTTTCTTGGCTCGCTCACTTTTTCTGTTCACTCATCCAAAAGACTTTGCCATTTTTTTTGACAAAATCATCAGGCTCAAACAGGCGATGCAAAAGTCCCACGCTTTGAAGTAAGTTGCTTCAAAGTGTGGGAAGATCCCCCCACAATTTGAAATAAAAACTGAGTTTACTTCAAAGTGTGGGAAGATCCCCCCACACTTTGAAGTAAAAAATGGGTTTACTTCATCAAAGTGTGGGGCACATCCCCACACTTTGAAGTAATTTACTTCAAAGTGTGGGATTACTTCAAAGTGTGGAGCAACAGTCGTGCCGCGTCTGCTATCCAGTTCGCGGTAGGATTAGAAAAAAAATATATATATATACCAAACCGATGTCAAATACGAGCTGATTTGGTGAAATAAAGCACATTTCTACTTGCGAAACCCATCGAACAGCCATTAGGCTAAGCGAGAGAGTTCTCGTGATTGTTTTAATTAAAAAACTCATTCATAAAAACTAGAGACTAGGTTTCTGGTCAAAACGAATGATTAATCTGCTGTATCATTCGCTTGTCGGAAAGACAATCGGCCTACGCGCATCTCTCAAATATGACCTTCTCTTGTCTACTGTCTCGGAAGATTTATTCTACTCCCAAATAGCACTTCTTTGCACATCTTATGACTCCTTCGTCCTCTAGAATCCCGTACCCACACCAAATACGAGCTGATTTGGTGAAATAAAGCACATTTCTACTTGCAAAACCCATCGAACAGCCATTTCCGGTGCTCGATCGCGGACATTTTCAGCTTTGAAGGCTATTTACGGGCAAATATCAATCGCTCCCTGACTTTTTATGCATCGAGAAACATTTAGTCATCGCTGAATCAGTAGCTTACCTTAAATCCCGACATAAATCAAACAATACCTAGAAAACAGACAAAACTTGCCTTCACACGTGTCATGAGCGGCCTTCGGCTTCTGCTCGGCCTTTGACCGGTTATCCCCCGTGTACGTAAAGAGCGAGCAATTTTCAAAGAATTAATTTTTCGGATTGAGACCATCTCAATCGGACCCATCCTGAACTCAGGTCAAAAATGAGTTACTTCCCTTCAACTGTGGAGCGATGATTGTGCGTTTTGGCGCTAGACCTAACTTTTAAAATCTAAATGATAAATTGACAGCTTGTTACACAAACATTCTTAAATCATAAAAGAATTTTTTTTTCATCAAGACAAGATCAGTACAATTCGAAGTTTTGAAAGTTTGAAAAAAGAAAAGCCCGGAAGCAGGGTCACGCAAGGTCGTGGTTTTCGTAGCAGACGACGGTTTATAGGCAGTCAAAAGCCATCGCTCGAGTTCTTATGAACCACATTCGTTTGTTTCGTGAAAAGTCAGAGGTACATAATAACGTGCTATTGGAGATATTAAAGCTCACAGCGAGCCGCATTCAAATTACAAACTGACGACTGCATTGTGAAAAAGGGAAACTGGATCACACGGGTTCACGATGGCTCAGGGGTAAGATAAACCACGCAAAAATAAATTCTTTGAAAATTGCTCGCTCTTTACGTAGGGCACCTAGGATGTTCCCGTTTGGTGAGCGTTCAAATGGAAGGGTGTTTGTACTGTGTGTAAAAGCCTGACAGTATCTGTGATGGTTTACGGGAGGCTTACTGTGCCTTTAATCGGGTTACACTCAATGGGCGAGGGCCGGATGAAAAAAAGCATGTATACTTTGCTTATTCTGTTACCCTCGATAAATAAATAAAGTTCAAAGTTCTCTCTCACTCTCCCTCTCATTCTCTCTCTCTCTCTCTCTCTCTCTCTCTCTCTCTCTCTCTCTCTCTCTCTCTCTCTCTCTCTCTCTCATTCTCTCTCTCTTTGTATCTAGTCGGACAGAAACTAATATGCCTGTATACAGAAATTAAGCCTACGTATACACAAAGCGACAAACTCGCTAGCTATTCCGCAATCTCAAATCAGTTATAACACATACACAGACTTTCAACCAGGAACTTACTTCGTCCGAGTCTAGTCAACAACTCAAACAACAACGTGTGTGCCTTTTCCTGAAGTCTTGTCGTGTAACGAAAAGGAATACTGTGTTAATTATTTTAATCATGTATAATAGAGGTCATACATAAATTGATATTGTTACTTAAATTGTTTTATTGTTCTTTCACTAAAAAAAACACGGATGAGAAAAGCTAACTTTATAATCCTTGTTTAAAAAATAAATCATTTAAAATCAGCTTTCGCGACATTGGGACTGATAAATGACGATATCACAGTCAAATATAACGATAACGATTTTATCGCATTTGATTTCGGAAGAGAAGAACCCATTTAACCGAATGAATCTATAGCATTCGGTCAAAAGCAAGGGAGGCTACTGCCGTGTTGGAAATGTTGGATAATCTTTACCTGCTTTCGCAACTTCGTTAACTTTTTTTTATATTTAGTCAAGTTTTGACTAAATATTTTAACATCGAGGGGGAATCGAAACGAGGGTCGTGGTGTATGTGCGTGTGTCTGTGTGTCTGTGTGTCTGTGTGTGTGTGTAGAGCGATTCAGACTAAACTACTGGACCGATCTTTATGAAATTTGACATGAGAGTTCCTGGGTATGAAATCCCCGAACGTTTTTTTCATTTTTTTGATAAATGTCTTTGATGACGTCATATCCGGCTTTTCGTGAAAGTTGAGGCGGCACTGTCACGCCCTCATTTTTCAACCAAATTGGTTGAAATTTTGGTCAAGTAATCTTCGACGAAGGCCGGACTTCAGTATTGCATTTCAGCTTGGTGGCTTACAAATTAATTAATGACTTTGGTCATTAAAAATCTGAAAATTTAAAAAAAAAATAAAAATTTATAAAACGATCCAAATTTACGTTTATCTTATTTTCCATCATTTGCTGATTCCAAAAACATATAAATATGTTATATTCGGATTAAAAACAAGCTCTGAAAATTAAATATATAAAAATTATTATCAAAATTAAATTGTCCAAATCAATTTAAAAACACTTTCATCTTATTCCTTGTCGGTTCCTGATTCCAAAAACATATAGATATGATATGTTTGGATTAAAAACACGCTCAGAAAGTTAAAACAAAGAGAGGTACAGAAAAGCGTGCTATCCTTCTTAGCGCAACTACTACCCCGCTCTTCTTGTCAATTTCACTGCCTTTGCCATGAGCGATGGACTGACGATGCTACGAGTATACGGTCTTGCTGAAAAATGGCATTGCGTTCAGTTTCATTCTGTGAGTTCGACAGCTACTTGACTAAATATTGTATTTTCGCCTTACGCGACTTGTTTCTATTACTGTTTCGTTTTCTCAGACGAAAATAAGGCCTTAAAGAAAAGAAGAAGAAAAAATATATTGTGGAAACTGATCACACTAAAAAGGTTCAGCGGGTGGAAAACGGCATATGGAACAGCCTTCAGAAAGTGTATGTCACGGTTACTTGTAGATTTTTAGACTTTGATTTGGCAGCTCTGAATTATGGCAGGAACTGAAGTGCGCCAGACTGTATCAGCAAAGTACTCTGGATCATTTTCTGTGTCGAAGACAGCTTCCAGTTTTTTGTCAGTATTGACTGACTGCATTGTTGATAATTTTGTCGAAGGCCTGCTGTGCAGACGACCCAAGATGGCGTCTTCCGATAGATTTGTGACTGAAAACTGTTGAGGAGTTTTACGATGAATATTGTATGGCTACGACGAAAAGGGGTGGGACAGTGATTCATGTTGGCGTAAACTTTTAAATCGGCTGCTCATTTCCAGCCTTTTCGTGAGGGAGGTGTGCTGATACACTGCAAGAGAACTTGCAGTGTTGCGACTGTGAGTACTGGCCCTACTTCCAAGGGGTTTTGTTATGCTTATTCCAAGTCTGTTCCATTTGCCTCACTCGGTAAGATTCAAACATTCATTTCTACTATTTCTCTGTTAAAACTGGGTGGGAAGTTTGTTTTTATTCATTTCACAGCTTAATCTTTCTGATGCAATTACTTTCCTTGTTTAAATTTGTGCTTTTAAAAAATAGGAGACTTGTGTTCCCTTCAGGCATAGACCTATATATTCTAATATAGGTCCCTGCTTCAGGTGAGATTTTTTTCTTCAAAATTAAAATTGGAAAACTACTTCCTGCGCGATATCAAATTCATTCGGAACTTCCTGCGCGATGTCAATTGATATACAGTTCCTAGTTGACCAATGGCAACAGCTGTTTTTGTCATGTGATCAATAAAAATGCGATAATATGAACTATATTTTGCTGAAGAAATCATTAGTTCCCGACACTTTCATAGCAAATCATTGAGTATATTTCTAGGCTTTACCGTAAGAATTAAGGAAAATAATTCGTTGATGATGATATAATGATAAAATCGTTTATTTAAGGTCACTCTGTAAAAGCATTGGCGACATTTATCTTTGATCAAAAACACACACAGGCGCGCACACACACTTTCCCTTTGTGTACAGTGTGTCACCACCCTCCCTATCCCCCGCACACTCTCGCTCATCTAATTAACAGTAGTAATAAGAGATACTTAGATATAAAAGAGTATTCTTAAAATGTTCTGATAAAAATGTAAAGTAGCTATGAAAAGCGATAGCGTTCGTTGCAGTAAGATAGCTTCATATCCATGCACCCATTTGGTGCGTGTGTGATAGTCTAGCGGTAAGGCTTGCCACCCACGGTCTTTATTAAAACTTAAAAGATATTTTCATTTTTCATGTGGGGTATTTGGCTGGATAGTTCTGTTCGAGTTTATAAAATGAGTAAGGGGTTGAAAGTAGCATGAGTTCAAATCATACTCCAAATTCAAATGAGCAATGCTGAGGTCGGACTGACAAATGCATTTAATTCGTTGGGGGAGAGAAATTCAAGTTTTACGCCCTCACGGCAAAGCCATTAGGGGTTTAAATCGACTTTAGATGAGATACACAAGTGTATGCGTGTTTAGGTGGTATTATGGCAGAATGACCGAGGTCTTTTACGTGCCACTGTGGTGACACGGGGGTGGGAGATGGATACCATCTCTGGGTCTGCCCATAAAGTTGACCTGTGTCATTCCCGGCCCGGATTCGAACCTTTCGATCACAAGTCCAGTGCTCTACCACCTGAGCCTTACCCGGGCCCCATTTAATTCGTTGTATAAATTATCCTTTTTATATCAAACATACAACAACAGCTAGAGTGTTCCACACAATGTATTACAAGTACAACACAATTGAATGTACAGGACGTTCAAATAGGCTTAAGTTCACTTCACTAGATATTTACTCATTAATAAATATATGAGTTATATTGTTGTGAAAAAAATCATTGGTTTTCGACAACACGTTCAGGGCAAATAATTGAGAATATTGCTTGCCTGGGTAGAAAAAAGAAAGGGGAGTAGCTCCATGCATAAATTAAGAAATGACACCACAAAGCAGGGGAAGTAACCTGAATTCACTTGTATCCTTTTAGATGCAGATGGTAATAGTGTGCTCTACTGGATGGCTAGCTGTCTCACTCTCTCTGTGTCGCTCCATCTTTCTCTTTCTCTGTCTTTGTCTGTTCTTAAATCTGGTTTCTTTTTTTCAGGCGAGGTATGCAGATCAGGCAACTAACATGGATGACTGAAATCTACAGAACCTTTGAATTCCACGATGAAGCCCGACAACGGTGTTAAACATACAGTCACTTTGTTAAAGACGACGGGAAATGATCATCAAGGGTGGTTTTAAAAAACAGATTTTTCTAGATATCCTGATGTGTTTTGCGTCGAGCTTACATCATAAGTTAAAACTCCAGTACCAGCCCCTAACGCCATACACATACTCAAAATGAGGAAATATGGGCAAATCTTCTGAGATTCTGTTCCATAATTTTGTGTGAGAGTAAGTGATAACAAGTCGCGTAAGGCGAAATTACTACATTTAGTCAAGCTGTGGAACTCACATAATGAAACTGAACGTAGTCCGCCGCTAGTGCAAAAGGCAGTGAAAGTGACGAGCCTGTTTGGCGCGGTAGCGGTAATTGCGCTGTGCTTCATGGCACGCTTTACTGCACCTCTCTTCGTTTTAACTTTCTGAGCGTGTTTTTAATCCAAACATATCATATCTATATGTTTTTGGAATCAGGAACCGACAAGGAATAAGATGAAAGTGTTTTTAAATTGATTTCGAAAATTTAATTTTGATCATAATTTTTATATTTTTAATTTTCAGAGCTTGTTTTTAATCCAAATATAACATATTTATATGTTTTTGGAATCAGGAAATGATGAAGAAGAATAAGATGAACGTAAATTTGGATTGTTTTATACAAAAAATGTTTTTATTACAATTTTCAAATTTTTAATGACCACAAGTCATTAATTATTTTTTAAGCCACCAAGCTGAAATGCAATACCGAAGTCCGGCCTTTGTCGAAGATTGCTTGGCCAAAATTTCAATCAATTTGATTGAAAAATGAAGGTGTGACAGTGCCGCCTCAACTTTTACAAAAAGCCGGATATGACGTCATCAAAGACATTTATCGAAAAAAAGAAAAAAGCGTCCGGGGATATCATTCCCAGGAACTCTCATGTCAAATTTCATAAAGATCGGTCCAGTAGTTTACTCTGAATCGCTCTACACACTCACACGCACTCACACACACATACATACACCACGACCCTCGTCTCGATTCCCCCCTCTATGTTAAAACATTTAGTCATAACTTGACTAAATGTAATGAGACAGACCTTAGTGTTTGATTTTGAGTTCAGATCTCTCGTTTAAAATAACCCAACAAATTCCAGAGAAAGGATACAGTTGCTCACAAGATGCGTGTGTACAGCCTTCTGAGGATTTATTTCGAATAGAGATTGTGCTCAGCATACGTTTCATTTCAGCAATTTGAAGGTCATGGATGGCAATAACCCAGAATGTGAAACAATTCATGAGACGCAATCTAACAGCGCAGGTTTAATGAAAGAGACAGCACATTTTCAAAACGATCCCAACCTAGAAGCGGCAGAAGCTGCCTTTCAACAAGAAGGTAAAGACAAAGCAAAATGTGTTGATAACGAAGCAAAATCTAACGATGAGAGAGCAGAATCTGAAAATAGGACGGCAGTGTCTGACTATGAGACAGCAGAGGTTGATTATGAGATGGCAGAATCTGAAAATGGGACGACAGTGTCTGACCATGAGACATCAGAGTCTGTTTATGAGACGGCAGAATCCGGCAGCTATGGATCAGGTTATGATACAGCCAATGATGCTTGCAGTGAAGACAGTCATACTGAAGCAGACGACAGACAGGTCATGGAGCAAGTCAGGGAGGGCTGCTGGAACAATGTCGGGGCATACTTTCAAAAGGCAAGTGAAATTGCGGGCACTATCTCACTTAAAACAGCTGAAAATGATGTCAGAACAAAGCCAGATTATCAGTCTGAAGACCAAGGAGAAAAGGTGCGATACCCAGTCAAAATACGGGGCCTTCAAGATCAGATGGATGGTTTCTGGTCGTCTGCTGTTTTCAAAACCAGCGGAAGTTACATTTATCATCCGCAGCCATGCATGATTAGCGGTGCTGTCAGACACTGGGCTGTGCAAGAGGCAGGTAAAAATGCTGACATTGTGGAAGTTCTCTACATCGCACGGTTCTGCACTGAGGAAGAAGGAGACCTCATGATGAGAGAGGTTGTAGCGAGACAGAACTGGCGGCTGGTCAGTCTGTTGATCGCTCACCGACTGGTCAGCAAGTCCATGCATCAGTGGGCAGTGGAGGAAGCCGCCAAGTTGGCAGACAATGATCAGTTTGTAGGGTTTATCTTCCCGTGTTGTAGCAGCGATTTCAACCATGACTCCGTTGTGACGAGGCTTGTCGACAGAGGTGCTTTTGATCTGGCATCACATCTTATTGGGTCGGAGGGGCAATGCAGCAAGGAATGCCGCACCTGGGCGTTGAAGAAAACCTGCATAAAGGGAACAGAGACGTCATGTCTGGGACGTCTACTGCAGATGTCTTCAATCAAGGGCCTGGAACTGGACAGTGTTATGATTTTTGTTGCAAGTGAAGGTCTCTGGAATATCCTGTCCGTGATGCTATACGCAGACTGTGTGGTGAACAGGACGACCAGACTGCAGGCTGTGTTCGTAGCCTTAGAGCAAGCTGGCCCGGATGACGTGACCACAATCTTGCAAAGCTGTTTCCCTGAAGAGCTTGACTGTGTGCTCGTGCAGCTCGTAAAATGGTCGAAGTGGCACGTGGTCGACAATGCGCTACAACCACAGGAAGATCGTTGGCTGCTCAGAAAGGATGATGAATGGTGGCAGATGAACGACAGGCTGTATGGGAAAGACTCTCCCTGGCCTGATCGCCTTCAGCAGTTTGATAAAGACATTTTGTTCTCGTTGTTTGAGGAAGCTTTGAAACAGGAGTCTAGATTAAGAAGTCTTATGTACTTTCTGTTTTCCCGTGAATGTTCCTACACCCGCAAATACAAGATAGTTTCGACAATTGCTCCGCATGAAACTGCTTCTCAAACCTGCAACAGGCTCTGGGCGTCAAACAAGACCTTTTTGTTGGCCTTTGGGGAAATGAGTGCTGTATTCGAAGAAGTCTTCACAACACTGCACACAGTTACTTCTGCCAGACAGTCACAGGAATGGCAGAGTTTTGCGGACAGTCTTCAACGATGGACTGTAGTGGCCCTGAACTGTCACGCCAAAGTGAAAGGCGAATGCAACAGGGAAGGAGAAAGCACAGAGACACAGTTGTTCAGGGACTGGGAATATCTGTTGGTTCAGCTTGTGTTCGAAAACTTTGCGCCAAAATGGATTAGTATGGAGTTTAAAACGTTTCTAGTCGTGTTCGCCCTGGTTCCACTGGTACCTACACTTCAGAACGTGTCTTTTAAGTCTGTCGACATCAGTAATGACATCTACTTTGACCTTGTGGACTTCACTTGTTGGTATCACGTACCGGAAGAGGTAATCAAATCAAATCAAATCAAATTGAATTAACTGTTTTATTTTAGAAATGAGAAATTGCAGTGGTGGCACATAACAAGACAAACAAAACATTACAACATATTATGCTTTTAAATATATGTTCTAAAACTTACCTAACATTTATTTAACATCTCATTTACAAACACAGATTTTACAGTTTCATTGACATACAAATACATTCAATCCCTCTTAAAATCTAAAACGTCGACAAGGGAAATTTCAAAATAACTTTGGCACTCATATAATCAAAGCTTGAACAACATCATCAGAACATAAATTATGCACGAGAGTACATTTGGTAGTTAACAAGAATAAAGTATAACATT
>NC_090257.1:37385395-37390395 GCF_037325665.1 Littorina saxatilis
AGTTTCCTCTGAATCGCTCTACACACACACACGCACACACACACACACAGACACAGACACACACACACACACCACGACCCTCGTCTCGATTCCCCCTCTATGTTAAAAGGGGTTGCAATATGGAGGGAAACATACAGGGAAATAGCCTCCGGCGTACAGCAGCCTTCATCAGGGCCTCCGGATTTGCTGTCTGAGCGAACGACGACGAAGAAGAAGAAGAATACAGGGAAAGAACTTTTATGTTTAGACATTTATGTGTATTAAGACCATTCGTGTGCATTAATAAAATATTTCAATACATCACAGGAAGAAAAGTTCAAAATTTGCCAGTTTTAGTTTTATTCAAAGTGTTCTAAAAAACGACGACACTAAAATGTGAAACTAGGCACAGAAATTCAGATATATGCAGAGCCAGAGACACAAACATTTTCTCTGTCACGTACAAAAATATACTTCGTGTTACTCTGTCAGGGCCGTCGCTGTGTATTTCGCAAAGCAGTGACGTTGGAGCACTGGGAAGCAGTGAGACAGCTGGCCGACCATACTTTGTATGACGACGAGAGGGGCTGGGCCCTGGGTCAGGCCATGTACAGCGGTCAGTGGCGTGTCTTCTTGATGCTGGCCCACCACGGGCTGAACAAGGACCAGAGAAGGCGTGTCTACAGACAGGTGACGTGTGCATTGGAAGGACAGGGAATGGGGGAGGGGGGGGGGGGGGGGGGGGGGGGCAGGGCTTGACTGGACTAACGGGGTATTAAGACCCGACTACTAGCTAAACGCGGGGTGCCAAAATCATACCTTTGTTATTTACATAAAATTTCGTCAAAATGTTCTTAAAAGTTCAAAGGTGTAGCTGGCAGTGTTGTTTTTTCTGAGCTAATAAAACATCGTGAGTTAGATGAAATAAATAAATAAAAAATAAACAGCTGGGTTTTCCTTGATATTTTTAAAACTATAGCTATGTAGGACTTCATTTTTCGGCTTTCTAAGTGAAAAAAAGATGTATCTCGATCCTTTATTAAAACTGAATGTCTACCCTAAACGGTTTTTGCCTCACTGTTATGCTAACATTAAAAACAACTTTTTGAAAATAAAACATTCACATACAAAAATGTGTTTCTATTTTGTCTTTTCCATTGAGCTTAGTTCAGGGTCCAGCTTTCACAAAACCCACAACTATCTATCAAAGTCACTCTGCATTACTGTTCGGTCGTTATTACTAATTTCGTTGCGGCTGCTTACAATCATACTCACCAGGTTGCAAAGCACGGCGACTGGGACACGGTGCAGGACATGTTGGAGCGTGGGGCAGACGTGCGCACAGTGCATGCCGAGCTGTTCACAGCCAACATCAGCCGGGACCCACATCCGCCTGAAGACGTCGTCACGCGCTACAAGGCCAGGCTGACACAGCTCAGAGAGCTGGGCAAGAAACTGGCCCGAGAGGCCAAGGACTTTGATGCTTCTGTTAAGAACAAGAACTGATCAGCTGTGTTTTACAAGGTGGGCGTTTCATTCATGAATGAATGAATTTCAAACCAAGAAAACCTTGTGTCATTAAATTCATAATTTATAACACGCATAAGATTGTTGGGGTATGTATTAATAAGCTTTCATATGTATATATATAATATGAGTCGACATGCTTGATAAAGTTTCAGTATAACTGAAGCCCACTGTAACCTTTAAGACAGTGAAAGGACAAGGACTTGACCAGCAAAGCTTTGATGTGGCTCTTTTTCATGACCCATCTGTTTTCAATTTAGATTTTCGACGATTGATCATAAACTTGTGGTCTGGTGAATCCAAAAATACTGCAATGCTTTCAGTCTCTCTCTCTCCCTCTGTCTGGATCTCTCTCTCTCTCACTCTCTCTTGGGCCAATCAAATGCAGAAATACCTGGTAGATTCTACCGAGTAAAAGGTCAGTTTTGGTGTAAATGGGGGCATTTTCTACCCGGTAGTTTGATTACCAATGACGGTGCTTTCTGCCAGGTAAAAATCTATCAGGTATCTCAGGCTTTCATTGGCCCAAATTTTACCGGTATTATTAAGTGAACCAATCAAGTTCAGAGATACTAGGTAGATTTCCATAATCTACCGGAAGATTTTACTGGGTAAAAAGTCAGTTTTGGCGTTCCATCGTTGTCTGTCGTGCAAACAGATACGGCGCAGAGGGACGAAAGAGGAGGTGTGGCAAGCCATGATGGCGGCGCTGGAAGCCAGGGCGTGGCACGTGCTGACACAGCTGGTCAGGGGACGCAACTCTCCTGCTCAGAGAGAAAAATTGTTCCCCCTGGTCATGGAGCAGGAACAGTGGTCCGTGGTCAGAGTGCTGATGGAGCGGGGAGTCAGTGTAGAGCTACGACTGGGGTGTGTATTGTAAAACGCTCTGTAGTTATTTTACTGAGTGGAGACTGAAAGATGTTTGTCTAAAAGTAGTGAGTATTTTGTTCTGCAACAAATGCTTAATCATTGATGTTTTGTGTTCTCTTCGCATAGTACACAACGATTTGGTCACTTCTCCATTCACAGAAGTTTGGAACATTTTATACTTTTTGTGTCTTAAACGTCCAGAGGATGTATTTTATTTTTGCATCTCTGGTGTGAAATATTTAGTCCTTGGGACCTCAGCGAGAGGAATGTTCAGTTGTGTCAGGTAGTCCTCTATTCCTGTTAGTTTTCCACACCGCATGTATGTTGCAGTGCCATACCGATATTTTTGAAACATCATCAGTGGCTGATGGCAGCACGAGTTACAGAACATGACGTCACTGACTCCGTCATACGTCACGTAATGCGCCAGGCCCTGGAGCACGGGGAGGGAAGTCTGGTGGCTCACTGCATAGGAAGTCTCAAAGAACCGCTCTCCGTCATCGAGAGGCAGACGATCTTCCAACAGGCGCTGTCCAAAGGCTTGTGGTGGGCGGTGAAGCGACTGGTGGAAGAGCGAGATGACGAGGGCAAGACTGAACGAGACGAGGCCCTTCAGACGGCGGCGGAGTATAACCAGTGGAGCGTGGTGACGCACTGTCTGCAGCACGGGGCGGACATTGACAAGAAAGACGAGGAGGGAAACACCTTGCTGCACAGATGGGCACGACGGGGGGACTGGACAGGTGTTGTCCAACTCGTGGAGCAGGGGGCAGACCAGAACATCCCTGACAGCGAGGGATACATAGTGTTGCACAGAGTCATGAAGCACACAAAATTGCCACTGAGAGTCCCCAATCCTGTCAAACTTTTGATAGAATTTCATGGAGACATCAACAGGCCGTATCCGGAGGGAAACACTGCCTGGGAATATCTGGTTGCTAAAAATGACGCACACGTCATCAACACAACTTTGATGTGGAGCCAGGTAGACACAAAGAAAGTTGACAAGACAGGAAACACAGCGCTACACACATTGTGTGCTGCTGGAATGGTCGATGCCGTGCGTTCCTTGGTAGCAAGAGGCAACAGTCCTCTGACTGTCAACAATGAAGGGATGACAGCCCTGTGTTCAGCCGCCAACCATTGCGATCACAAGATAGTACTGGAATGCATCAAGCTGGGAGTGGGGACTTTTCAGTCTCGGTTCACAGATGCATCCCGGATAATCAGAATCGGACTCCTGGAGCTCACCCCTTGTTGTGTACAGCAGTACGAGTTAGCGTCCCCTTTCCAGACAGCAGCAGTGGAGGGTGACTTGCCTCTAATGGAAGCACTGTACCAAGCTGGGGCCTGCTCCAATGCAGAACTTCACAGGTTCAGCACAGCTCTCAAAGCACGCAATATTTCTCGCAGGTCCAACAAATTAATGAAAGCCAAAGAGATGTGTGACTACGTGGAGACCCTGGCGTGCAACCCCCGCAGCCTGAAGTCCGCGTGTCGTCTGGCCATCTGCCATCAACTGGGTGTGAGGCGGGACAGAGAGAGGAGAGTCGGTCAGCTGGACAGACTGGACGACAGGGAGCGGCACCAGCAGCTGGACACACACATGGTGCACTACCTCCTCTTCTCGGACCTGGAGCAGGGCTCTCCGTATCCCAGTTTACATCAGCCTGATGAGCCGGAATCAGATGAAGTCAAAATTGCCAAAGTCTTAAGTATATTGGGCACGGGAAAGATCGGCGTTGCGGGCAAATTGTTGGATTTTTATTGGCACAAATGCATGCCTGAAAAATGACTGAAGGATAAAGAAGTAATAGAAGTTGGTTTATATTGATAACTGCGACACATGAAGACTTCTGCGTAGTCGGAGAAAGCAGGTAGCCTGATTCTGGTGACTTTTGAAAGGTTAAAAAAGATACTTTTGTGACGATTAAATGACAATGATCTTTCGTTTTCTAGACATCCATGTTTGTGACCGATAAATGTGGATGTCACACCCCAATAAAACAATCATCAACAGCATGGAATAGTGAATATTAAGTGTAACCATTGTGGGTATTTTGATTATAACCACACCGATGGCAGAGTTAAGCCATGCATGGGATGTGTGTTTCAGGGAAAGGTCTAAGATATTGCATACTCGAAGGTGACGAATTTTGTTAATTTAGTGTATGTGTTTTCATGAAACTGGCCTTACTTTCTTTCCCGATTTTATATTCGCTGACTACGTATTGCCTGTCACGTCTTGTACAGTGCATACAATCTTCTGATATGTAACATGAGTATTTCAAGGGAGAGAACTACTGTCGTCTCACTCGAAGTTCTAAACACTGAAAGCAGAAGTTTTTTCCCCTTGGGTTGAAGATACTGTGCTAAGATACTATGATTGTTCTTATGTCTCATTACCTTCTTTCTTGTCTCCCCAGCATGTCGTAAGAGGCGACTAACGGATTCTGTTTCTCCTTTTGCCCTTGTTAAGTGTTTCTTGTATAGAATATAGTCAATGTTTGTACAGATTTTAGTCAAGCAGTATGTAAGAAATGTTAAATCCTTTGTACTGGAAACTTGCATTCTCCCAGTAAGGTCATATATTGTACTACGTTGCAAGCCCCTGGAGCAATGTT